>NC_141604.1:31292686-31602686 GCF_047967505.1 Dipteris shenzhenensis
CTCCTGCCTGCTCGCTCGCTCCTGCTGCATCCAAGCCTCCAGCCGAAAAGCCTGTAGACTCCAGCCTCCATTTCATGGCTTGAGGAACGCGTATTAATACGCGCCGCCAAACTGTATTATGTAAGCTGAAATGAGTGCCTTCTCTACAAGCTCTCTATCCATGGAACCGACATGGATCTTCGCCCTTTCATGACTTGAGCACCGTGTATTAATACGCGGTGCCAAACTCGTATCATAGTAAGCTAAAATGACTCCCTTGCATGCAAGCCCTCTGTTCTCGATAAGACGAAGTAGTTTTATGCTTGAATCATTGTTTGAATTATCACTTCCTCTTTAATTAAATCACTGTTTGAATTACCACTTCCTCACAGATCACAGAGCTTTTTTATCAAATCGTCATCTCCGACTCGACTAGAGCCGTGGAGATAAAATCTAGTACCATAACAAGTTGGGAATGAAGGCCTTTCAAGCAAGCTCTAAACACATTTTTTTCATTGGTAGAGGACGCGTATTAATATGCTAAATCTTGCTTTTTATGTTGTACCATTGTCTCATGCTACAAATATTTTATAGTTTGCCTTTTTTCAATTCTCCATTGAGGTGATTTGTTGGCAAGAATGATGTGTTTTAGGCAGTGATTTGTTGGCCATAGCACATTGTATTAATGTGGTTCCAAACATTGTGACAATTCCAAATTTGCGCTTGAGGAAGGCAAGATTTCAGAGGTCATTAAACAAGGAAATTTGTAGGTTTTAGCACAGCGTATTAATACATTGTGCAAAAGGTTATACCTCGTGCAGATTTAGGAGGGCATATTAGTGTTGTGCTCGTGCTTACTCTTGGAGCCATTTGTTGGGGCTGGAGCAAAATGGTAATTTTTGGCCTGCCTTGATATAGCAAATGCTTGAAAAATAACGGATTGATTGTTTTTTCATCATGGATTGCTTTTTGTTGTTGGTGGATTTCAGTCTTGGAATCATGGTCAAGAAGACAGTTTTGAAACTTTGTGAAAACAAAAGGCCTCCTCTTGCCACTCCTGTAAGGGCACAAAGAAGGAAAAGAGAGTGCCCCCCGAGTGAGGGATCTATGCATGACAATGTAGGGAACGAAAGAGAGGTTCTTGAAGTGGATAGTGTTGCAATTCAGGGTATGGATGAAGACATTGAATGGTCACTTCCACAAGAGGATGAAGAGATAGATGTGGATCTTGCAAAAATGGAGGTGGAGATGGCAAGAGGAGGTGATGTCATTGGAAGATGCAAACTCCTTGGCTCTGATGATTGTCTATGAATACCATTGTGTAGGATGATTCCATATGCTCGTGTATGTGGTCTGAGGCCTGCTGATGTGGCAACACTTAATTTAAGTGCTTTTTAGTATAAAGGTTACTTACCTGAAAAAGGGGTTTTCATTGTTTCTCTTTGCACTTCAAATGGGGAGGAAACAAAAGTCACAAATGAAGTCAGAGAATCATGGACACCATTGTGGAGGGAAGTTGAAGGTGAATTTGAAAAGGAGCTTGCAAGTAAAAAAGAGTGCCAATTTATGTGTAAGAAGATGTTTTATGTATGGGAGGGCAATCATCATACCATTGCATGGATGCAATTTATTTCTTAGGCCTATATGGAGACTAAGGCAAGACACATTAGGGTGATGTGCACATTGATAGACCCTCGCCGTACTTCAGAGATTGCATTGCTTGCTGGATTGCAAAGAATGAATTTGTAAGTACATTAAAATGTTTTCTTTAATCCCGTGCACGATTTGATATGGAAACTACTAACTAGAATGCTATTTGAACCTTGTCTATTTGTGCAGATTGAATGAGCATGCTATCATTAGACCTAGTGTACAAGACACTCTTGTTAACACAAACAATATATGTGAGTGTGATGCCACCTTGTTTCTTAGTACTTTGACTAGTGAACAATGTGTAGTCATTGAGAAAGCAAGGACAACAGATTCAAAAGGGTAAAAACAATGGTACCCTTTGACAAGAGGATATCTTGCATGTTTGGTATTTCAGGTGTGCTCGTTTTTATTGTATTCACATTTCTCATTGTATTCATTGTTTTCATTTAGCAAGATTAGCATGTTTAATTGTATCCATTCACTATTTCTCAAGGGTCTTGATTTCACAGGTTGAATACACTAGAGACCTTACGCAAGCAATAGAACATGTGGGAAAGACAGTTTTTGAAGAGAGGAGGGTAGAGGCTGAGCGCAAAGAGCGTACAAGAATTCACAAAAAATACTCCGATAAAATGGGAATGGTATGTGACCATCTTTTTCTTGAATGCTATTGATGGATTTTAATGTGAAATATCTTATCTTTTTGATTATGTTGAATCATCCTAGGTGCTCAACATCCTTGATCCTAAACTTGGTGATGTGTGGAAGAAAAAGTTTTTTTCATTGCGCTTTGAAAGTCATGATTCTATTGTTACCTTATCCAAGCTAAAGTATCTTGCTAATGCGAGGTTGAGAAATGAGAAGAGACTCATGTTGCTATCACTTCTCAATGCTAACAAGAGAATGAGGGAGATGTATTTTATGCCTGCAGGAGATAATGAGTATAGAGGGTAAGTGTTTCATGCATGTCCTATATTTTCTCATGATGGTATGTGCTTAGTTGGATTTCTTTCTTTGATGTGCTAGTTTGATTTCTTTCCAAGTAGGTGGTTAACAAAGGAGACATTCCTTGAGAAAGTGGAGATCTAATCATCAATGGCTTTGGAGGATTTATGTGCACTTTGTGCAATGACCCAGCCACTTGATGTGCCGGAAGATTATACACTATAACAATATGTAGAGGACATTAAGTTTGAGGGCTGAAAGCATATGTTTGCTTCCTTGAGATCCAAGAATGGCAAGGTTGAGCTCAAGAGTGGGAGAAGAGGAGATGGAGGGGCACAGAGGAAGGCAACAGGCAACACAACGTGTGGTTTTTAGGTATAGTTTTTAGTTATTTTGTTATGTTGCATTATCTTTGTGACCACTTTGACACAACATTAAATTGTATGTCATACAATCTTTAAGATATCTCTCCCACTTGGTGCAAGAAGGAAAATTGAAAGATCTCCTTAGGCAGTGCAAAGGGTGGTTTAGGGTTACATTGCATTATCTTTCTAAGAACTTTGACACAACATTAAACTATATGTCTTTAATTTATCTCTCCCACTTGGTGCAAGAAGGAAAATTGAAAGATTTGCCTAGACAGTGCAAAGGGTGGTTGGAGATTAGGAAGCCAGCAAGTTGCATGTACCCAGGAACCATGCATGCATTGTCTCAATGGGAACTTACACACTGCCGTTGGTGGATTGACTTCACTGATGGTCAAGTTTTAACAAGAGAGAGAGATCTTTTCACACAATATTCTACAAGCAAGAAAAGTGAAGATAAGGCCACAAGCAAGAAAGACAAGGGGAGTCAAAAGGCTACAACTTCTGTGCCACCACCAAAGGATGTTCCACCCCAGGATGAAGAAGGTGTTTATTAAATCATTTTAATAAATTTGTTCAATTGTTGTGGAAACTATTTTTGGTCGCAGATTGACCAATTTGATTTACTTGCATAGTTGTTGTAGAGATTCCAGCTCGTGTTGATGAAGAACGTCAAGAAAGCATTGGCCAAGACCAAGGTATAATCATTTCTCCTTTCATGAAACAATTGCTTTGTATACAATAACTCATTGTTATATCATTTTCATTAGTGAAATAAAAGGTTATATTGTTATATTTGTAATATTGTATATTACAGGAAGTAGGATGGTTGTGAAAGAGATGATCACTTATGTCTTTCATCGTCCATCACCGAGGAGACATATTGCTTTGCAATTGTTCCATTGGACATTATATTGCCATGGGCTTGGACTTTGTTGATGGGAAGAAGAATGGTGTTTACACGCAGGCTCATGAGTTTTTCTTAGTAGTGGCTCAAAAAGACACAGACTATAGGAGATTTGGCAAGAAGGTGAAGTGGGCTACAAACTTTATGTTGCTTGACTTTCTGACGACTGGTTTTGAAATTTGTGGAGATGTTGGCATCCCATCATGGAACAGACTCACAGAGGATCACTTGAAGTATGGCCTAGCTATGTAAGCTGCAGCGACGTTAGATGATGATGGGTGGTTGGTCCTCATCTGTCCATTGGCAGGTAAGCTTCTATTTGCTTCCATTTACTTCCTTCTTTCACTTTACTTCCATTTAAGACTTAGAGCATGGATTCTCTTTAACAATATGGATATTTTGTATGATCTATATATGAAGGACCATGCATTACATGGATGGAACGATATGTTTGTGCACAAGGATTGGAGGTGGACCATCATGTATTTGTGCTAGAAAAGCTTCCATATGGTCACATGAATGTACATGAAGGAGAAGATATGTTGGTGAGTTGGGTTCATGAAGTTTCTTCTAATCATTGTATGGTGTGAGAGATAAAATGTCAATGACATATGTTCCTTCATCTTGTAGATGCGATCCTTCATGCTTGTGTTTGTGAGGCATGTGGGCCATAAACCACCAACATTCCATGCGGAGAGTAAACCTCTTTTTGAAAAGTTGAATGTTTGCCAAATGAGTGACCACTAGACTCATTATCTCCCTGACATACAAAAGACAGCTTGAGGAGCATTAGAGAAATCTACTAATTTCATTGAGTGTCTATTGATCCTTTTGTCTCCTCCTGGTGGCTTGTGCATGGAGATGGGATGTGGTGTTGCACCTCTCATGAGAGCATGCTTGGCAAATCCACGTGCATGCTTCTCTTTTGATAATGATGCTTTCATTGTGAGTAGTGTTGTGGAGCCACTTGTGCAGACCGCCAATGCAAATAGAGCTCGGTTGGAACTTCTTGATCAAGACATTGAGGGTGATGAGAATGCTATTGAGCCTCTCAAAAACCCTTATGACTCATAGTGAGCTACTTTTAGCTTGACTTCTTTTGTGCTTGTTTTGGTGATATTTAGTGACATTTTAGAGTTATGTGATTAACATGGTCAGGGGTAATGACAATTTATGGTGATTGGTGTTTTTAATACTTTTGATTGGAGGAAGACACATGAATTCTAGCACTCATCTAACTATTCTCTTATGCCACACTTAATTAAAGACTCACTCCATGTGATCTTATGTGGTGATATCGTTCAAACTATGAAGTGCAAATGATAAGTAATTTCTTTTGGAAAGTCAAATGCAATGCTTTAGGATGAGTACGTCTTGTCATACATGTTGTTTTGAAGGTAGGAATGGACCATGGTGTGCTTGGGTGTAGAGTTCATTGCTTGCATTCTTAAATGTGATATGTCGCAAAAATACTTTAATAATGTTCAATAGTCAAATAGTCATATAAACTTGAGTTCTATTTGTACATTCATATATATTTACGGTGTATATTGTGTGTATAGTGAACTACCATGCTATGTAGAAGCAATGGCAAGGGAAATGGTGAAAAGAGATAAGATTGTTCAAAGAATCAAAGAGATGAAACAAGTTCGTTGCGTCTTTGTTGATGATGAATGCTCAACAAGTTCGACTTGAGCTTCAGTTTGTTGTTGAATTATAAGTCAATTTATTGCTTCAAATTGGTCTTCAATCGTTGAAAGGAAACTAAGAAAGACTATTGGTGATGGATTATCATGTTCCATAAGATATTCTAGTGCCTGTATGATCATGTTTGTTGGCCTTTTTTGTTTCTAGTTGTCAGATCCTAAGTCAATTGTCATATCTATAATATACTAAGCACGCTAATTGGATAGGATCATTCAGAGAATGTAGGACCTTGGATTTAATGTGACGAATGTAAACCGTTAGATCAATTCAGTTAGAGTGGTATCAATTGGTATCATGGGATGCGCCTAATTCTTGCATTGGGTTCTGATTCTAAATCCTCGAACCACCTACAGGCTTCGAGATCACACAGATAGCATAGTTTGTGATCAATCTTTCTAGGTTTTTTCTTATCTTCAATTTGCTTCATGGAGTTCCATCACCATGCTTGAAGGACAGATGTCAACATCCAAATAATGTTCTATAATGCATCCTTTTTTCCTTTTGTATAAATTGGATAGCAAAATTTTGAAGGGTGAATGGCTCTGGTTGTAAATACTATATGGCCACTATGAATGTAAAAATGATGGGTGAACGAAATGGATATAGCCTATTTCAACTTTAAACCTTTGTTTCTAAAGGTCCAATAAGATCGAACTTGCAAATTTTTTGGGTGGATTTTTTGACTTCCCAAATAGTTTTAAGATGGAGGGGAATGTTGGGATCCCTCCATGGAACAAAGTCATAAAGGAACACTTGGGCTACAATATAGCCACATGGGGCTATTGCCGCTTTGGTGATGATGGGACTATCATTTTCCCATTTGCAAGAAGGCAAATGCTTGCCTTATTTTATTATTTTTGCCTTTTTGCATGACTTCACATACAACATCACTATTTATCTTAATGTCCTTCGGGTCAAAACATTAATGTTTAATTTGTTAATGGACCTATGTATTTCTTAGATGAACCATTTTAAATGTGTTACTTTTGATAGGATAGGCATGCAGCATCATGTTTTCAACGGCATGTTGGAATCATGACTTTAACTATGTAAAGTGTACTCTCTTGGTTTTCACTGCTCGCTTTTCTTACCTCGCTTGGTTTTCATCGCTTGCTTTATTGACTGCCTTGAGTTGACACAATTGGGGTAGCCTTATTTTCTCTATATATTTAGTCTACACTACTTTGGCGAACTAGTCACAAGTGTTCAGTTCATAAGGTTGTTTGAAGTTTGCTGCTGATGCCTCTATGAAAGTTGGCCACTGATGCCTGGACTCCAATAGCTATTCACGCACACAGTTTGAAGTTTCAAAGTAACGCAAAATTTCTCTAGTTGATATGTGCACGGTAGTGCGAAAGGAAAAGGAATTTACATTGGCTATGCTACACTAGAATAACCCGTTTATTCAAAAACTGCTACATGTTCTGCTTGGTAGCTGCTTCTCAATGAATTAAATAATGTTTGCGTGGCAGCTGTTTCTTGATGTATTGAATACGAAGTTTTTTTTTCATCTCCTGTGTATATGGTTGGTAACTTAGAAGCGTTAGTTTGGTTTCATTCACTTTGGGAAAACAATGATTTTCTTCAGTTTTTCTTTCGTTTTTGGTTAAGTTTTCTTTGTTTTTTAGTTTTAATATTGTGGGGAAAAAATCCATCAACATATAAGAAATAAATTGCAAAGAATTTGTCACATAGGAACACTTTTGTGCCAAAGAAAATAAGAGAAAGAACCTTTAAATCTAGTTAAGGATATAACTTTGACATAGTGTATGGCCAATTAATCATTGCAGCAGTGAGCAAGACATCTTTCTTAAAGAAAGTTGGAAGCAAAGACCTCCAAGACCCTTTCGATGCAAACAAAGTAAATTCGAATGATGGGCGTGCTGTGCACATCCAAGATAAAACTTTGGCGCTAGCTCAAGGGAAGTTTGTAGGGGGGGGCAATAGCTTGGCTTTGCTTTATATAAGCCAAATCACTGATGCAATCACCCACACATTTGCTTTTGAGGGAAGCTTTTTGTTAAATATGGAACCTACAAACACAAGAAAGCCACATATGCAACTCGCCTCTGTGCTGATTTTACCGATCATAGTAATTGTGAGACTGTGACATTGGTTGTCCCTCATGCTTTTGCTCAACAGTACAGCACTTCGCTGGTCCTTGATTCTCTCTTTAGGATTGAAGGAGCTATTCCTCGGAAAAAGGGTCCAGGCGAGGGAGGTAGTTGTTATTTCTCCTTGCATGCCGATGCTACAACACAAGTGGTGAAAGCCGAGGAGTTTGATGGAACTATACACTTTGTCTTTGAGCATTCGATAGCTAATTTTGTGCCTCAAGCATCTTGGGCAATTTGCATGAAACAAGGCTCAATCTCAACCATAGTTGCCACCATAAGTGTTGTTGTCATAAAAGTAGAGGATGGTGCAGGAGTTGTGGACCAAGTAGTTGCTGTTGATGGGCCACGTGATGAAGATCGCGCAACTATAAGTTTTACTTTTTCAATCTTAGTTTTTCCTTCGAGTAATTGCTCGTCGCTTTTTTTTTTGCTTACACGCTTTAGTTCCAACTGTCATTTGTGGCAGAGCGAAAGGCCGTGCTCACACGCATAGTGCAGGAGTACAATGACCATGGTGTTGTTAATGTACACCCTTAAGAATGTTTCCTACATGACTGCAAAGAATGCCAAAGGATTCTATGACTTCACTATACTTGCTGAGATCCCAAATGGAGGAAAGAAATCGGAGCTGCAACAAGCATTTGTTACTCAAGTTTCCAAGCTTGGATATGGCCAGCAAGTAAGCTTCCATACCTTATGCTCTGCCCTAGCACTTAAAAGTTCATAACGGCTTTTTCCTTCTTTAATGTAGGTTCATGGAATCTTGCATTCACAAATCTCAACGCGCAGCTCATTGAGCTTGCTGTGGAGCCTGCGATGGATCGCGTGCTAGTCGTGACTTAGCCCATCCCTATTGCTACACATGTGCGAGTGTTCAGTACATTGAGCAGATTCCTCTTCTGAAAGGCCGCATCCAACTCCGTGACAATCCAGACGTAGCGGTGACTATCCGTGGACAAAACGTGGATGCATTGCTTGGGATGCATACAATCTGTCAGACGCAGTCGAAGAGGCACACTTGCTGTCTCTAATAGTGGACATGCCAGATGCAACGGCAAAGACAATTGTAGAATGACAACTAGAGAAATTCCCACGAAGTGGACATTCATTGCAAGCAATTGTGAAACGAGCATACAAAAGAAAAAGAGATTACACCCTAGCAATGGTGCCTGCAGCCCACACAAGCCAAGTGCAAGCTCAACAAAACAATGAGGTCATGTTGCAAGCTGCAGACGATGGTGTAATTGTACAAGGATCGTACTAAAAACAAGGCCACTGCAAGGTACTTAAGAAACATCAAAGATACGCCCTCTTTTCCTTGCAAGTGCTGCGGAATACTTGGCTTCAAAAGAAGAATGTGAAGAGGAAGTTGCACAACAACAGACTTCATGCTCCAACAAGAAATAATGGGAGCTAACAATGACCCTGCCTATCTTCTTTGCAATACATGCTACACTCACATTTTGATTTTGAGGATAAAACAATTAGCATCGCCCCCTATCAAGGATTCTCTCCACTAAGTATCTTCAAAGACAAACAATGTGAAGAGCTTGCATACCCAAATCTTTTCTTTGGCCACCCAAGAAACTATACTCTGCCTGAACGCACCAGCTACCAGGACATCATTCGGTAGGAGCTCTCAAACAAAGACGCGTTTTGCGATGTGCATCGAAAATTTATTCTTCAAAACAATTCATAGTCGGTGACTTTAACATTTGCTTCAACAAGCCCAGCAAAAATCTCTGCGCACTAACAGACTTTATGGAAAGCCAAAACATGTGCCAACTGATTCTTCAACCAACAACGATTTACAACTCTACGCTGTACCACATTTGGGTGCGCAACAACCTCTGCGATCAACACACGAGCGGCACAAACTATGTTCATTGGTCTGGTCACTCACGAATATACACCATCATCCCACTAAGTTTTTTAAAGAAAGACCCCCTGTACAAATTATCTTGAGGGTACAAAAATTTGTGTTCTTTTTTTCTTGCCTTCAATGCCAACAAAAGCTGTCACCTGAAGCTCTGGGCAAGCCATATGAATAATATTTATCTTGTTCAAGAATTAATAGAAGTTACTTTTCTCTTCGGAAAAAAAAAGAGAATATGGACAGATCAATTTCTTCCAAGATGATATTTAAGTACTTCCTTTGCAGCTTGCTTTAAAAGATAGCAAGAAACTTTACTGCTTCACACATCACCTATCCTGATATATTTCCATGATCCAAATATACTATGCTTCACACACAACCTATCCTGATATATTTCCATGATCCAAATATACCATGCTCATGCCTTAAGGTTTTAACCATTTCATGCAAAAATCTCTGATTAACCATTTCCAAGCCTAGGGATTAGAAAAATGTTGCACATGTGGTGTACTGAAAAATCAACACGATTTAGCTCATAAAAAGATTTGATTCCAGATTTTGGGCATCCTTTCAAACTCTTCAAAAAAAACTGTAAGATAAAACCCTTTTATTTAAAAGAACACAACAAAACTATAGCATGCACAAATTAAGTCTGGGTTACTAGTTGGTGAAGTTAATCGTCAAATTCACACAATTGCCTTGAAAAGGTTCTGACCTTTCAATCTGCAATTAGATTTTTGTTCAAATACCCTTCCGTTCATCTGCTCATCATATCATTCACTAATTCTATTGACTCACGAGTCATGATGGATTTCAAGGTCAAAATTGAAGCCTCACGTCTCCATAGGAGCAGCACCCTCAGGTTGATCCCCTTCTGCTCCAGGTTCTCCTTTTGGACTGCCAACCTGTCCATCCTCAGCGTTAAGGTCTTCAGAAGGCCCATCTTTCTTTTCTTCTAAACCCTCAATGTAGCTCTGCAAGGTCTTCAGATCCAATACATGGTAGGGCTCATCAACTCCAATGACTGCCACACTGCAATTTGAGATGCTCAAGTCCTCGTCCTGCAGAGACTCTTTCACTGCAAATAGAGCATGTCGTATCAATTCATCTTTAGAGCACTCCATGAAGGTTTCAAACTTCCTTTCAAGATAAGTTTTGGCAGCTTGAGAGCGAGAACCAATAGCAAATGCCTGATATTCGAAATAATTTCCCGAAGGACAATTCTGATACAAATGAGGACCAGTCTCATCCAGGCCAGCTACAAGAAGTCCCACCCCATATGGTCGTTTCCATGACCTCTGGGTGCAAACCTGATGCATGAGCAAAGCTCAAGAGTAAGTTAACAAAAGAAAGCAACAGCCTTATTTGAATGACATGTAAGAAAGACTAGGTAGCAAAGTAATTCTAAGACATTCCCAAAAAAGAACAAAGAAAAGCCAAACAAAGCCACTTCCCTAACACGAATAATGCTGCAATCTACATATATCAAGCAACTGCATCTTTAAAATATCTCATATTTCAAGATGGTGCCAGCCAGTAGCATGTAGAACTAACATCCCACAGAGGTAGACTTAGATCAGAAAAAACCAGTTTCACTTACACGAAGTCCTGACAAACAGACAGTGAGGGCCCAGGGGCTCAAGTGATCAGTCTACCTCTAGTGACCACCTCGTGGAGGCTAGCATAAATGATGCAATCATAAGCAATCAACCCTTTTCTAAAATTCACAAGCCAGCCTCTCAGCTGTTATTGAAAGGATGCACAAATGGCCAAGAAAAGTACTGCAAAAGACAACATAGGCCTGTTAAATGCACAGAGTAAGGGCAAGGCATCGCAAATATGCGAGGGAATTTTAAGATTGCGAAGAAGAATGAAAAACTGTGGATGCAAGGGAATTTTAAGATTGCGAAGAAGAATGAAAAACTGTAGAAACTACCCTGTATTGCTATGGTCCATAGTAGCTTTGCTTAAGGTTAAAATGAGGAGCTTTTCTGCTGATCTCTGTAATATGCTTCTCTCTCTTGCTCAAAACCCCAAGCATAGTTGCAAGCAAACATTTGCATGGTGCAAACGTTTGCAGTTTGCAAAGGTTTGCACGTTTGCATCAGAAGGGAGGTTGAAACAAACATGGACCCTATAATGTACATGCGTCTTTCCCCTAACATATGGTTTACTTCTATTTTCCTAAGACTACCTGCTATTTTCCTGCTGTAATACCTGCAGGCTGCTGGTTTTCCTAGAAATAACACATCAGAAATACATCAGAAATTTTTTAAAGGTCTTAACAAAAAGCCCCAAATTCGCAAGTTCCAAAAAATTGAAGGTTTGCTAACACATTTTTTACAAACGTTTGCCTCAGCGTGCAAACGAGTATGTTTGCAACTATGACCCCAAGTATGAACAAAAGCCATTTAGTTTTTACCCAGAAGTCACCCAACTCACAATGTTGACTCATTTGGGCAACAGCTGATCTAGCTGGTCAGTCTATGTCAATCTACAAAGCCAGTGAAGGAAGCTGCTGGAAAAGAGGGCAAACATTAGGAATGCATTGGTCAGTAGTGACTAGTCCCAAGTGACCTACGTCCTAGTCTCTAGACTCTAGAAGAAACATATAAGTGTTGCTTCTTGATGCACAGTCTATTTATTGGCTTGCACACACATGAATGGTTGTGAAGTACACATTATTAGAATGGCAGCGGAAGATGCAAACAAACTGACATTATAGAGCCATACAGAGAACACTAGAGATAACAAAATGTGCCACAACTGATCTGCTGTAAATCAGCCCTTAAACCAGGGCAGCAACTGAAATACAAGATATCTTGAATAAGATAAGAAAACAGGAGCTGCAGGAGAGGCTGAACTGAAGCAGAGAAAAAGGGGGGGGGGCACAAGAAAGCTGAAGCCTGAGAGCACGGAGGCAGGAGAAGCCTGAAACGAAGAGGCAGGGGCCTGGAGTGAAGAGGCTAGAGGAGCCTGAACTGAGGAGGCAAGAGCCTAGAGAAGAGGAGGCTGAAGGAGCCTGGGTGAAGAGGCAGGAACCTTGGAACAAGGGAACTGTAGAGGCCTGGAGCGAGGAGGCAAGAGCCATGAAGAGGCAAGATCTGCTGCGGGAGTGTGGGCAGCTAACTGAGCAGCTGAGAGGGGGCTCTGAGGGGATGGTCAGGAGCAGGCTGTGTGCTGGAGCCTTGAGGAGCTGCAATGAGTGGTAGAGGAAGTGAAGGGAAGGAGTCCCTTTTATAGGGCAGGCCAGGGGGGAGTCGGCCAGATTGCCTGGACCGACCAGCCTGGTCGGTCAGGCCAACTGGGCCGACCTGGTCGGCCAGCCTACCCCCTCTGGCCCCCCTTGCTGCGTGGGAGCTGGTCGGCCAGCCACTCCTGGAGATGCTTATTCTCAACACCCCCTCTCAGCTCCAGGGTGTGGCACAAGACCCAGAGAGCTGGTATGACGTTGGAGAAGGGGAGGAGAAACAGATTTGGTAAATATGTCGGCGACGTTGTCGGAAGTGGTGCTGAAGAGGAGCACAATGGTACCGTCAAGAACCTTCTCTCGCGTGTAGTGGTACTGAATTTCAATGTGTTTTGTCCGAGCATGGAAAACCGGATTGCGAGCAAGGGCAATACAGCTTTGATTGTCACAAAAAAGTGTGGTAGAAGTGGGTTGCTGAAAACCACAATCGAGAAGAAGGCGCCGAAGCCACACAGCCTCACAGGTGGCACTACACATAGCCCGATACTCAGCCTCGGTGGAAGATAGGGCGACCGTGGGTTGGCGTTTACTGGACCAGGAGATAGCCGCAGAGCCAAAGGAGAAAACATAGCCCGTGGTAGAGCGGCGAGAATCGGGGTCGCCAGCCCAATCGGAGTCACTCCAACCTCAAAGAGTGAGCGGGGAAGGAGAGGAACCACCGGCAGCATAAAAGAGCCCGAAAGTAGAGGTCCCCTGAAGATAGCGGAGGAGACGTCGAGCAGCTTGCCAATGAGAAAGCGAAGGGGTTTGCATGAAGGTACTGAGGGTGCCGACAGAGAAGCCGAGATCCAGTCGAGTGTTAAGTAGCCAAAGAAGAGATCCAACAAGCTGGCAGTAGAGGGAGGCATCAGGATAAGCAGTGGACCCAGAAGCAGAGAGTTTAGCGTTGGGATCCATGGGAGAAGTGATGGGCCGACAGTCAGCCATGTGGAAAGTTTCGAGGAGCTCGTGAACATAGCGTTGCTGAGAGACAAAATACCCCCTCTTAGTCTGCCAAATCTCAAGACCCAAGAAAAAATGGAGAAGGCCCATATCCGTCATCTCAAATTCAGTTTGAAGAGCAACTTTAATGACAAGGATATGATTGGTATGACTCCCGGTAGGATTAAATCATCCACATAAAGAATGATGAAGGTATGAAGCTGTCCTTCATGAAAAAGATAAAGATTGGGATCAGCCAGAGAGCGAAGAAGTCCTTGGCGGCAGAAGAAGGTATCAATACACTGATTCCAGGCCCGAGGAGCTTGCTTGAGACCATAGAGAGCCTTGCGAAGGCGACAGACCATGAAAGGAGAACGAGAATTAATGAAGCCGGGTGGCTGATCCACATATACCTCTTCATGAAGATCACCATTCAAAAATGCAGATTTGACGTCCATTTGAAAGATGGGCCACTGATGGTGGGCTGCAAGAGCGAGGATCGTTCGGATGGTGCTCATCCGGGCGGTAGGTGCAAAGGTCTCCCCATAGTCGATGCCGGGTCGTTGGGCATAGCCTTTAGCCACCAGCCGAGCTTTATACTTGTCGACAGAACCATCAGAGGCATATTTTGTTTTGAAAATCCACCGGACACCAATGACGGAACGATGTGAGGGACGAGGGACAAGGTCCGAGGTGTGGTTCCGAAGAAGAGCATGAATTTCCGCTTCCATAGCCTGTTTCCAATGAGGCTGGGCCAGAGCCTGAGGAACGGTAGTGGGCTCACGAGTGGCGAGGATGCGAGACATAAGGGCGTAATTGACATGAAGGGGATCAGAAGAGGACGGTGGGAGATGGCGATGAGAGCGACGAGGCCCATCATCAGGGTGTGGTTCGGAGTAGGGATCCTCAAGACCGGAGGAGCGGAGAGTATCAATGAGCCCACTACCGTTCCTCAGGCTCTGGCCCAGCCTCATTGGAAACAGGCTGAGAGGTCAACTGGGCCGACCAGCTGGTCGGTCAGCCTACCCCCTCTGGCCCCCCTTGCTGTGTGGGAGCTGGTCGGCCAGCCACTCCTGGAGATGCTTATTCTCAACACACATATGTTTATGAAGCTTGATTCCATAGTGGAACAATTCCGTGTGTAATTCCTGGGCTCATCTATCAGTCTTCCGCTGTGGGATACCCTCTAGTGGGATTTCATTTTCTAACAGTGTGTATCTGCTAGATTGTCTAAACTTTTTTTTTGCAATCTGCCCCCAAAAAAAAACTTTTTTTTTCTTAGATGCTTGTTTAGGGAAGACCAAAATGAAATCGTATAGTTTTCAAAAGCAGTTGCAGCTTGAATGAAGAGAATGTGGACTACTTTTGGATTAGCCTTCTCCTTTAGTGCTAGCCTTTGTCTGTTCTGACAGAATCTCAATACGAAGACCTTTGTATAAATGGAGGCTCAAGTATGTATGGGTCTGTGGATTTGTATGTGTGAGCGTAAGTTTATATTATGGTCTACACCCACCCTTGGGTGCTAATGATGTCGGTTGGGATGTCATAGCAGCTAGTTCCTACTATGCATGATGGAGTTTATGGCTTTCAACCTTGAGTGACTATCAAACTGCACTGTGTGTGGTATTTTTAAAGGATGAGTTTGGGCATGTTCCTAGATTCATCTAGATTAGTTTGAAACAATTACCACAATTGCTTATGTCATTACTAGTCCTAATCTACTATGCAGTTAGAAACAAACCCTGGTATGATGCATCGTCAAAAAGGAAGCCAAGAGTGTCACAATTGAGGGTTTCGTTGTTTCTGTTGTGCTCAGGTTCCAAAGAACTCATGCATGGATAAAAAAGCCACTTAATGCATATTTATTGGCTGCCGTGAGCAGAGCAAGGGTATGGATGCACCACATTTAGACTTGAAAAATCATCACAAGCAGGGATGATGAGAGAATTATGCCTTCTCAACAATATAGCCAAAGTGTAATTAGGAATATACTAGGGATGATGATGATTTGGAAGAGACTGAAAAACGGCAAAACACAGCCAAATAGGTAAGGAGGTTCAAAAGGATCCAATGAAGCTTCCCTAATGGTGTCTGAAAACTATTCCAGATGCTGAGATCCAAGAGTTGCCTAAGAGCAGCACCAAGAGGATATCAGCATAATTCAGCGATATAAAGAGCATGGAAATACACCTCTTATGATGCATGTGACTCCCTCGAGGCAGATTCAGGACTAGATGCAAGCCAGCTTGGCACTAGACGGTGATCACATTTAGGAGGTCACTATCTATGGACGCGGTGTTTTCCTCCTCCAGCTAGGCTCCCCGGATACCGCTCTGACTCTCATGGAACGTAGCCCTATCCTCCTAAGACCCCATTTGGTTTACCTCATCCCTTGGTATCATGGATTCACAGTGGAGGATTCACCATGTTCCTCGCTTCCCAATGATGCTCTGCTTCCCGAGGCTTTCCATCCTTTCTTCCATTGGACGATTGTTTGGCACAGTTTTGGAGTACCCAACAGAGTCGGAGGCGGCAATGGTGACAAACGATGGGGTTCCTCAAGTCAGACTCATGGTAGAGATCCTAGATTCCCTCCCAGACGTGATTCTCTTGGAGACTTTGGAGGGGGATACTCTCGTTAGCGTTTGGAGGTTTCAGGCTTACTAGGCCAGTGTTTGAGGTGTAGACAGATGGAGCACCGAGCTCAAGATTGTACACGAGGCCAATACAGGACACATCCTTCCCCCTAGGAGACACAGGGACAGCATAGCTACATGAGAGGGGAGGGGACTCGGAGGCCACCTAGGCGGATGCAACAGGAGTCTAACAGGCAGCAGCAGCCAGAGTCGCAAACCCCCTCGGTAGATCCTTCGGAGGGTAGATGGACTAAGGTGGGGAAAAAGAAGAGGAGCAAGTGGGCTAGAAAGAATCAACGACATCGTGCCAACCGTAAGAGGTGAGCACGTGTGATTAGTAAACATGTGATTATAATAAAATGAAAATTAGATATCCAATAATGATCCAAAAATGTAATGGAGAAAAGCGTAGATGGGACCATGTACTCAGGAGTCAGGAATAACCTATGTGGAATACGAGAGCAAATGGACGGGCCTCCCGGATGATGAATCCTCTTGGCAGCCCTCATCTATTGTAGAGCAGTACCCATATCTACTCAGCTGATGCAGTAATCATCATTGCTTCTTGGAGTTGTTGCTGTACCATCCATTCTTCTCACTGTTTTCCTCTATTGTCCCAGTGTCTTCTCAGAATTTGAGGACAAAATCTGTTTTGGGTGTGGAGGACTGTAACAAAGGGGGATAATTAGTGGCTTTTTAATTAAATTTGTACTTAAGGCTGCTAGAATGATGCCACATGGCAGTTTTGGGGTATTATCTCATAAGCAAAGTTGTATATAGCTTGCCCTCGTTTCTATAAAAGGCATGGCTGCCTCTTTTGTACTCAGCTTGGATTCTAACAGCAAGAGCTCCTAGCTCCAGCTGAATTCAATAAGGAATTAACATTTCCAGTCCTTGTGCAACCCCTCACAAGTTCTATTGGAAGTGCAGCCCCCGACTTCCTCTCCCTCTCCCTCTCTAACTCTAAGAATGTATTCTCTATTTATTTCAGCATTGTACTTTCTGCTTACTTCAGCGTTGTACTCCTTGCCCCTAAATGAAATGGATCTAGCCTAGGCAAGTACTTTCTGTTCAGAAATATTCATTTCTGCCCTATGGCTTGAGTAGGACTAGCATAGGATATTTAACTAGGCTAAATTAGTTGGGATTAGAACCAGTTCTGTTTCAGGAAGGTCACTTAGTTTTGGAAAATCATAGATGGAGGACCTTGAATGACAAAGAAAGTAGAGTATCCCTTTCTGGAATCCTTGTTGATAGGCTCCTACCAAATAGCGGTGATCTATTTGGTGATATTTGAAAGAATTTAAGCAGTATTTGAGCAAAGTCAAAGGGGATTGTTTGATTGTGGTCTCAGTTGATTTCATAATGGGTTGAAGGTCTTTTGTAGGACTCCAGATTTACTGTCTCTCTTGTGAGTCAATAAGGGATTGGACTTGACTGTTGTGAAAGTTTGATTATGCTCTCAGTTGATTTCAGAAAAGGTTGAAGGTTTTTTGTGGGACTCCAGATTTATTGTCTCGTTTATAAGTCAATAAGAGATTGGACTTGACTGTTCCTTTCACAACCCCATCTGCACAGGATTGTGACACAAGTGTTAGATATAGTCACAAGAAGGCACAGATTGGAAAAGGATTGATCACCCTAATTCAGTGTTACACGATGGGAAGACGGAATGATTACCTTGATTCAATCATATCATCTGAACAAAATTTTGATATGGGGTCTATCCTAGTACGCTAGGATAGGCCGCATGTTCTTGAAGTATCTGTATTGATCAAGGTGAAGCAATAACACAAGTGCATGTATAGCCCCGGGATTTGTTAAGCCTTGAGTTGAATTGGATAGAGATGAATTAAGTGAATTCTCCTAGATGAGGCTAACTTTTATATTTCCCTAAGAGAGAGCCATGTACAATACCAGATAATGGGGTCATTTTGAAGAAGATCCAAGTTGGGAGCTCCATTGTTCGAGACCAAGACTCGGAGATCACTCCTTAGTATCTTGATAGAAACAAGATATTCCTAGTTCATAGATCCTTAGTCGTTGATAGTCTTGTGGTGGCGGGACCTTTACAAGGATATCCAGTGGTGTATAGGATCTGATTTGAGAGATGGAGGATGGTATTTTTTTATAATCTCTAGAATGCGCAGGACGGCATTCATTCACATCATGGCCAATTGTACAAATAACAAAACATGGCACAACTATGAATGGGCAACATGTTTTGGTTATATGGTTGAGAGAATAATATTGATTCTCCCCAAGTCTATTAGGCAATAGGGGGATAAATTAGGGCTTGGGGGATATATCCTTGCATATTCCCAAGGGACCGTATACATGGTCAAGCTTTTGCCTATGAGATACTAATTGACACGGTAGATTACATTTGGTAAGATTTTCCCTAATAGTTAAAGAACTTAAAGGTATGGCAATTACGTTGGATGTTCTATCAGAGGGTGTTCATGATTGGACACGATTCACGCCTGATAGAGTGGATATTCTTAGGGGGATACTACCCAAGATAAAAATACTCAAATATATATGGATACCTGATAGTTCTAAGATTTGAAAGGCAGTATGATGATGCCCTAGGTACATAGATTTTTAACCATATCCGAGTGAGCATAGGTAAAGGAAATCAACTCTGCAGATTCAAGGAATACCAGATTTTTGTAAGGATATGACCAAAGAATATGGTAACCGTGTTTGAATTGAGAGCTCTATTGTTGTTATCTTTCATGAATACAATTCAAAGATGGAGAGCTTGGTTCGAGCCTACCTTTGATTGATTAGTCATGGAAGGAATTGATAGCTCAATCTACGAGCAGAGTGTGATTTGATTTTTTCGATCCCGTTACAAGAGTAATGCTTGAAGAGGGGAAGAATATTATGTACCTGAATTGCTAATCCTCAAATTCGTGGACTTAATCCAATAGGGTTATAGGGGCCTAGGATTAAGACTAGAAAATTAAGGAGGGTAACAATAGCAAAGGGCTAACTGATTATATTTAGCTAGGGATGCCATTTATAGAGGACCCTATTTATAATAGGATGCTATTTATAGCAAGACGTTCTTCTTTTAAAAGAGTGGCCAAGGGCTATTGTGCACACCTTAAATTGAGTAATCCAACACTCTCATCTAGAGGGTTTGGCTTGGACTATAGCCGAATCACAAAATGGCATGTCAAAGGTTCCTCATGGACGGGGCTTCTTGGTATGGGACACCAAAGCTAGACATGGCCCTGGCCCCTAGGGGGGTCGAGCTCTAGCTCATGTGATCGAGGGTGGTTGGATAGTGAATTTGCATGTACCCAATTCTATTTGTTATTGACTATAATTTTTGTTAAGGGTAACATCTTGCACGGATTTGAAGAATGTTATGTACCTAGATTGCTAATCCTCATATTAGTGGACTTCATCCAACAAGGTTACGAGGACCCTGGATTAAGACTAGGTCTCGAGGACTTGTGCAAAATAGGCATTGGCAACTCTTTTATAGAAGAACATCTTGCTATAAATAGCACCCACTATAAATAGCATCCTCTACAAATAGCATTGTCAGCTAAATATATCCAATTGGCCCTTTGCTATTGCACAGGTCCTCTAAACCCACGTTAGCTTGCTAGTCTTAATCCCAAGGCCTCCTAACCCTACTAGATTAAGTCAACCAATACAAGGATTGGCAATCCGAGTACCACGGCCAGCGTGCCTTGGACATGGCAGTCATCACAAAAGGAGATGAGGATTAGGTATGACATTCAAATGTGGGAAATGATGGTCCTAAAGACATCGACTGGAGCATGGATTTAGAGTTACGGAAAGTGTGAGAGGTGGATGAACTTCCACTAATGGTGGGCACTTCATATAGGTGCCTACAAGATGGCAAGCAACATAAGGGCCAAGTCCAATGGAGGCTACATGGCTAGCCAAGACCCCTTGAGAGTTGGTGAACTCCAACACAAGTGGGGGAGGTAATTTCAAGATTAGTTCTTTCTCTATATTATTAGTGAATGAAGTGGATTGTTTTGTGTAAGTTATTTGAGCTTTAAACTATTGTCCTATTGCAGAGGCAAAACTGTGGAAAAAAAAAAAAAAGAAAGGAAAAGTTTATTAAAGTCTTCGAAAGACCGATGGGTCTGTGAGACTATGAAAATCCTGATACAACAAGCTGTGGTAGTGGAGCTACTAAACGAACATCCATACCAATGCAAAATGCAAAATGCAAAAAATGCAAAAATGTAGAATGAGAGTTGGAAGCATATGAGAGAGAGAGAGAGAGAGAGAGAGAGATTAACGTCCGCACAAGGCCTCGTGGGCAAATGGAAGAAAATACAAAATGCCAAAAAGACTTACATCTAGAAAAACCCAAAGAGAGTCGAGGGAGTGCCTATAGCAGCTCAGCCCCGAAGTACTATAGCATAACTACATTCAAATACTATCTTGAAGGTGGCCTGTATAACATTAGTTTAAGACTAAGAGTCTTTTGAAATCTCTAATTAATGCTTTTTCATCCTTGTAAACTGAAACCGAGAACTAAAGGGCAGTAAATTGTATCTAACTTAGTGTTCATACCATGTACAGCCACCTTGCATCATTTCCAATCACTTCCATTTGTTAATTGCCACTGAAAAACAATCTTCAAAACACTTAAAGGGAGGCTAGAGTGTCCCTGCTCAAGGGAACCGAACACGAGACACCACACTGGCCCCAAACACTTTGGCGCCCCTTCCAGTATTTATTTAATTCTTCAAAAGTAGAATCCTGCTTTACAACAAGGGCGCACCCTTGTACTCTGCTACACTAGCAGTCCACTGCACAAGCCAGTTCTTGGCTTCAAAAATGCATCCAATTCCAGTGCACCCTCTAACACCCAACTGCCAGCCAAGGCTAAGTCATTTCTCACAACCAAGGGTGTCAATGCATTCCACGAGTCCAAAACACATGCTCTAACAGCTTGAAATGCATCCAAACTATCCCACTAAGGGTCTAGCAATCCCAGAATCCACTAACTGGCCTCTCAGGGCGTCAAAGCATCAATACATTTCTCACACTAAGCAAATGACCTCATTACAGGAAGAATTCCACACACTGCCCCTCTGGCTCCAATCTGGTGTTGCACTCAGGGTCAATCCAGCTCCTGCATATTGGTTCAGCACGCGCTTGGCTTTGCGGGATCTATTTTTAAGTCACTGTAATAAGTATTGAAGTGGCTTAATTGATGACTAATGGCTGTAATTGAAATGTATGCAAGTTAGTTATGGTTTACTGCCCTTTAAGGAACTGAAGGCCAGTTTCAGTGGTTCCATTGCCAGAGAATTTGTTTTACTTATGGTTGCCAGTTTGGCCATAGATTATGCACTTGGATATGTGCTGGATTTTGGATGCATTGTGCTATGGAATTATGCATTGAGTCTGGATGCCTTTGTAAGCCATAGATTGGCTTACGTTGCACGTTGTTGAATGTCTGCGAGGATAAGATTCATTTGGCTGGTTCTGGATAAGATAAAGGTAGTGCCCTTGTTGTATTGTTTGCCTTCTGAATAAATTAAAGAAATACCGAAAGGGGCACCTTCGATTTTGGGGCCAATCTGGTGTTGCACTCAAGGGCGATCCAGCTCCTGAATATTGTTTCAGTATGCGCTTGGCTTTGCGGGATCTATTTCTATGTGGCTGTAATAAGTATTGAATTGGCTGTAATTGATGACTAATGGATGTAATTGAAATGTATGCAAGTTAGTTATGGTTTACTGCCCTTTAGGAAACTGAAGACCGGTTTCATAAACACCCCATTTTCCTCCTTTCAAGCATCCTTCACTTTAGTCAATTCAGTGGCCTTCATTTTGAGCTGAGTCGGAGTGAGCTCCTCCGCTATGCATATTTTAGTACCTGTCAACCTATTAGTTTGCTTGAGAGCCTTGCTTCTTTTCCTCTTGTCCTAGAAGCATACTTTGGCTTGTGTCCCCTCCCAGCTCCCACTCTATCTATGGGATTCTTTCCATGATATTATCCAGCTTTTCCTTGTGACTTCCTTCAAATCAGCCCTCCGATTGTCCCTCTCATGTGTATGATCCTTGCATTTGCCACCCTTTTTTCCTGTTCTTGTACTTCTACATACACATCCAATGTGTTGATTTTAGTGTCCCATGTTGCTGTAATTTCCTGTTTCACTGACTTGAGCTGAGTTGTAACCAGGTCTTGGACTGTAGTTACCATCTGTGGTGTGGGTGCTGTTGTATTAGGTATCTGCAATAGTTCATGAATGATTTCATGTTTTCCTTGTCCTTCCCAAGCATTTGTTTTCCTCTCTAGAGCTCCAAGTCTGAGCTTGGGCTCACCGATTTCCTGATGTAAATAGTAAACATGCTCTTGCAGGTCTATCATGCTCACCACTCTCTTATGCTGTAGATAATTCTGCGTCCTTGCAAACATGTACAGGAGAGCCAATGGGAGGGCTGCGATGAGGAGTATGAAGCTTTGGTCGAAGTCAAAGTAAAAGTCTTGACCTTGGGGAAATCCAGGGGCGTCTTGGCATCGCCATCCATGGTGGCCTACGTGTATTTTGGCACCCCCTGCTGTGACTAACCCCCAGAGTTGGGTTGGGGGCTCAGCCCAAACCCTGGAGCTAGTTATGCCCTGCTACTAAGTGAACTCCTCTCGGGGGCACAAACTCCTGCTGAAGGCACCCCTCCCATTGGTCGCTTGCTGGAAGCACCGCTCCTCCAGCTGGTGTCCTTGGCCTTGGCCTGCGTTGCTGGTCTAAGGACTAGGCTGCAACTGTACAAGCTAGGCTGCGACTGTACGGGCTAGGCTGCGAGCTCTATGGGCTAGGCTGCGAGCTGTACGGCCTAGGCTACAGGCTGTACAGGCTAGGCTGCGAGCTGTACAGCGGTGGGTGGGTGTGTGTGTGTGTGAGAGAGAGACAAAGAGAGAGAGAGGGAGAGAGAGGTCGACACAGAAAATAGGCAATGGCAATCTATATCTGCTGGAGTATAATCTCATCCAAAAGAGGCTAGTGAGGAGGAATGCTCCAAGGGATTACACAAGCAATTGTGAGAGGGGGGGCCAATTTATGTGTGTGTGTGTGTGTGTGTGTGTGTGTGTGTGTGTGTGTGTGTGAGAGAGAGAGAGAGAGGTGTCAACACAGAAAATAGGCAATGGCAATGTATATCTGCTGGAGTATAATCTCATCCAAAAGAGGCTAGTGAGGAGGAATGCTCCAAGGGATTACACAAGCAATTGTGAGAGGGGGGGCCAATTTATAGGCCCCTAGCTGGGCCTTAAACTTTAACACCCTCTCTGCAGTGCATAGTGTACAAATGGTCTGAAGAAGCAAGGTGATGAAGCTGCAACCATGGACCCTCCAGCACCACGAATACTAGATTCACCTCGGAGAGAACACCCGTCAGCCTAGAGCCTTGAAGCACACTAACCAACACACAACCCTTGTACCCCTTGGTACACCCCATTACATCAATTTGTCCTTCACACAGTTTGATTGTACCTTAGCCATGGCTTTCATTTTCTTTATACTAACTATGATTTCATTATATTAACCGATTTCATTGTTTAAGGATTTATGATTAATAGTCTCACTTGGGTGTAAATTACCCCCCACAATTGCATTCTATTTTATTAAGTAAATGATTCATCCCTTGGTGATTCTAGTATTGAATTTTTTATTAATTGTTGTAGACTTGGTCATTTTATATATGTTATTGACCCAACAGAGGGTACGCACAATAGAAGACTGATAGTATTGCCCAGGAGCTCACACAGTGTGGTGTGGGGTGTGGAATCAGAAACTTCTTAAACTTATGTGCATAGATATGCAAGCCAGTAAATAGACAATGCTCACAGACAAATATAGAAGCAACTCTTTATTTTTCCGTCCATCCACAAAGTAGGACAGGATACAATACCAAAAGGTTCTCCTACTAGATGTCAAGCACTTCTAGATCTCTGAGCCCATGTGCTCCATCTCAAGCGTATGTAGACTCTCTGTCCAGAGTGTTCTTCTCCACCTTATTGCCTGTGAATCAGCCTAGGTGGGCAGCACCTTGCTAGCTCAGTCTGCAGCTCTCTGTAGATCTTCTTCACCTCCTAGGAGTAGGTCCAAGAATGCCCTAACTGCTGCTCCTGTTTGCTGCACGTTTGCTGCTCCTGAAGATATATGGTCACAACACCTTGCTTCCCTAGAAGACAGCCAAGGTCCAGCCTCTAGGGAACTCAGTCTGCAGCACACCTTTCACTCTCCTTCACCCCAAGTGTGAGGCCCAAGGGAGTGGCTTCTGGCTGCTCCTTTCTGCTCCTTTCCTTACTGAATTGTTGGATAATTTATGAGGCCCAAGGCCTCTCCTTTTATAAGGCACAAGGCCCTTTCAAGTGGACCGACCAGCCAGCCCTAACTGGGCCAACTGGACCGACCTAGTTGGCTGGCCCAACCGACCTGGTTGGCTCAGCCCAACCAGCACCCTTAGGGCCCTTTGCTGGCCCCGTCCACGATCTTCCAGTTGTCCCCCTCATTATGAGTGAACAACCTGGAGTCTTCAAGGCACCATGCTTAGAGGGTCTGTCTCAACCCATCCTTCCTTTGGCAAGGTCGACAACAAAAGAACATCTCCAAATAACCTGGACCACAAACTTTAAACGCACCTGACTGAACCTGAGTCACCCTCCTTCTCGCAAGGGCACTGTCCTTCAGTCGTGGAAGTCGATTCCCAAGAGCTTCTGAATCAGGGTCGTCCTTCAACAAGGTCCCTGCCTTCAAGCTCCCACACCTGTGAGCCTCCTACTTGGGCTCTGATACCATGTTAGAAATGACCCAACAGAGGGTACACACAACGGAAGACTGATAGTATTGCCTAGGAGCTCACACAGTGTGGTGTGGGGCGTGGAATCACAAACTTCTTAAACTTATGTGCATAGATAACTTATGTGCATAGATGTGCAAGCCAGTAAATAGACAATGCTCAGAGACAAATATAGAAGCAACTCTTTATATTTCCATCCGTCCATAAAGTAGGACAGGATACAATACCAAAAGGTTCTCCTACTAGATGTCAAGCACTTCTAGATCTTTGAGCCCGCGTGCTCCATCTCGAGCGTATATAGACTCTCTGTCCAGAGTGTTCTTCTCCACCTTACTGCCTGTGAATCAGTCTAGGTGGGCAGCACCTTGCTAGCTCAGTCTCTGCAGCTCTCTGTCGGTCTTCTTCACCTCCTGGGAGTAGGTCCAAGAATGCCCTAACTGCTGCTCCTGTCTGCTGCACGTTTGCTGCTCCTGAAGATATATGATTACAACACCTTGCTGCCCTACAAGACAGCCAAGGTCCAGCCTCTAGGGAACTCAGTCTGCAGCACACCTTCCACTCTCCTTCACCCCCACTGTGAGGCCCAAGGGAGTGGCTTCTGGCTGCTCCTGTCTGCTCCATACCTTGATAAATGGTTGGATAATTTATGAGGCCCAAGACCTGTCCTTTTATAGGGCACAAGGCCCTTTCAAATGGACTGACCAGCCAGGCCTAACTGGGCCGACTGGACCGACCTGGTTGGCTCAGCCCAACCAGCCCCCTTAGGGCCCTTTGCTGGCCCCTTCCAGGGCGGGATCCAGCCCATAGGTCCCGCCCTTTTAATCCTGCCAACAAGGCACGCCTCTGCTCCTGCTATGCTGCGCCATGTGCCAGCTCTGCTTGCAGGTCGTGTCCCTTCCTGTAGACACCCGCCATGCTGCCGTATAGGGCCATACCTGTCTGTACAGGCCCTGGCCTGTCGCGCCACCTTTTGTGCCTCTGCCAGGCTCTTGTGCTGCCCCACCACCTGCTGTATACTGCCCTTCAGCAGCCCGTACTGATCCATACAGTGGCACCATGTCCAGGTATGTCTTGAGCAGTGCTGCCCACATGACAGCCTTGCTGCTGTCCATGTGGCAGCCATCTCTTCTCTCTTGGCTGTGAGGTGCTGCCCATGTGGCAGCCTCCTCCCTTTCTCTTCTCTGGGCATCTTCTGCCCTAGGTCTCCCTCCCCCATGCTCTCCTCATATGGGGGCTTACAGATGGAGAGGTGACCATTCCAACATACCTTTAGGGAATTCTAGGCCATAGAGTTGCCACCACAGAGTGACAGCGCTCATGGATGAATAGAGATCCCCCAATTTAAATCACATCTAAAAGGCACTGGTCAAGTTCTACAAAGTTGGAGCGAAATGGTCCACACCATAGCAAAATGCGTCTTGGAATCACGCTCTTTCCAGTCCCGTAACTCTTCCAAAAAGGCATCCTCGCAGTCCACATCCCAATGAATCGAGCTCAGTGGACGCTCATGCTTTCTCTTGAATCCCTAAACAATCTCCCAAAGCCCTTTCTGAATGAGCCACAGCTTAATGTAAGGCTTCCAGTGGCTATAATTTATGTCATCGAGCTTATGCTCCTCACTCATACATAGGGGTCCCATGGAACTGCTCCAATCTCACACACCTTCGCTTGAACCTGATGCCCCATGCCTAGTGTCACCATTTGGAACTTCTCCTAAGAAAATAAAGAGTAATCTTTGTTAGAATTGACTCCGGTCAAGGAATGTTGAAGTTGGTTAATCAAGAATAAGTTTTATTGTTTTTACTTTTGCCTTGCATTGGTAAAAAGAGAACTAAGGGGACGCCCACAAGGGACTAGAAATAGTCCAATAACTAGAATGCATGCATTAGACTAGCCTCTAATGGGTTAAAGTGTTGGTATTTTGTTTGCGGTATTGTGTAGGACCTAGAGGAGTGCAAAAAGGCCCTAGAATTAAGGGAAAAGTGCAAAAAGCAGGTCCTACAAAGCAAAAAGCACCAAGAATGTGGGTGCCTACTTTATGGAGGACCCCACAAGTCAAAATCAGCAAGAAAATCCAGCGCACTTTTTAATAAAAGCCTCCTAAAGCTGATTTTAGAAAAAGCTCAGCTTTCTCAGAAAAGTATGCCTAACTTCGGCTTAGAAAAAGCTAAAAACTACTCCCAGCTTATTACAAAGCTCTTGCTTTCGGGTTGGAGGCTAAGTCTATAAAAGAAGAGCCTCAGAGCTCTAGATCATCAAGATTGTACTCAGTTCATGCTCCTGTGAAAGCTAGTAGTACAAATTGCAATAAAGACCTTCGAAGGGGTCCAGCCCTTATTTCTGGACCCTAGTGCTGTGTTTTGTTCCTTTCCCTCATCTCCCGGTCCTCTATCTTGGAGGCGATTTGATTCCCACAGTCCTAGCACGTTTTCCAAGGAGTGTACGGAAATTTCCAGCGCCAGGCTCCTTGCTTTGGGTGAAGTGATTTGATATCCACGCCATCCGTGGGCTCCCTATTTGTTGTGATTTCTGTACCAACCTCCTTTCCCTGTTGCAATTTGAAGTTCCAGCCTGGATTTGTGCCTAAAGTGCCCGCAAATCGCTTCCAGGAAACCCTGTGTCAATTGCAATTTGTTTTAGAGGCTATTTTGTGAATTGTGATTTCATCCAGGTGTTTTCTTGCTGTAAATCAGGGTCAAACAGTCTCATCTTCCTTCTGCCTTCTAACACCATGTACCAGGCCCTGCAAATACTGAGCAGCACCTCGATTCTCCCTCAGATCTGTGTCATACAGCCTGGACTGCATCAGCGCACGCTCTTCTGGAACTCGAGCTCTGACACCATGTAAAAGTTGTGCACATGCGGAAGCATATGAAAGAGAGACAGGGAGAGAGAGAGATCAACACGGAAATAGGCGATGGCAAAATCTCAGTCAAGAGGGGCTGTGAGGAGGAATGCTCTAAGGGACCACAAAGGCAAGAGTGAGGCCCCTAGCTACCTGGTCAGCCTGCTATAAGCAGGCTGACTGGCCGACCCATGCTTGGCCTGACCAGACCAGCAAGTCATGCTGACTGACCCAAACAGGGTCGGTGTTAGAAAACAACCAACAGAGGGTACACACAGCAGAAGACTGATAGAATAGCCCAGGAGCTCACACAGTGCGGTGTGGGGAGTGGAATCACAAACTTCTGAACTTAATGTGCATCAGATAGATGTGCAGACTCATCAATAGACAATGAACCAGCCAGATATAGAAACCACCAAAATAATATATTTCCGTCCAAAGCTATGGACTCAATACAAAAGAGAGAGATCCAAAGTCCCACCAATGGTGTGGTCCTCTGATCTTACCACAAGGTCCTTCTCCTATCTACTGGCTATCTTTAGACTCGAGTCCGCGTGCTCCACCTCGAGCATCTGTCGACTTTCCGTCTAGATCTCTTCCACCTTGCTGTCTTTGCACCAGCCTAGGTGGGCAGCACTCTGAGCTAGGTCTGCAGCTCTACAGCCCACTTGTCTTCTCCTGGATAGAGGCCCACAGGTGGCTGTTCTACTGCTCATGCTGCTGCCTGAAATGCTGCTCCTACTACGTATGTGCACATGGTTGACAGTGAGATCTTTGAGTCGGTAAGATGTGCGTGAGATCTGAGAGTTAGTGAGATCCAAGGGAACCCTATTCCACTGCAGAGGTAGCGGCCGTTCACTGCCCTATTATCTCTAACACAGAACCTTTCCCATAGACATTGAATAGCTACCTGTTGCTTAAGGAATCCTACCTCTGCGAAGCTTACATTGCATGATCTTGGGCACTTTCTTAAGGAAAATTTTGACAAGTCCCTCTAACACCAATATCACATACAATCGCCTATTGCACAACGAGACCTATGTGCTTTGTCCTCAGAAGGACGACTTCCCCAAATCAGATGCCGACCACCTAAGTACGTAATCTAAAATGCCTGCAGGCTTACCAATTGTATTGCTTCCAAGCTATGCTGGTACCGGATAATAGGTTGACACATGTGAGATGGATACAGCACAAAGGAAAAATACCTTATAAAGTGGTCCCTGGGTTATAGCACTCAAAAAAATATAACGAGACTGGATCCTATATCCTAATCCTAGCATAAGGAGCCCCATTGTGCGGTATTGCAGAGCTAGCAAAATTTGTTGCAAAGAATAATCACCAAAAGCTGCAAGTCAGGTCATGGGTAAACCAAACTACTGCATCAAATATTAACCAACAGCCCAAATTTTGACAAACCAACAAGAAGGATCAGGTTTCCTTCAAGAACACTTGTGACAAGTATGACCCGTATCTCGCATGTCAGTAAGCATTCTCCAAAAAAATTAATAGAAAAAGAATCCAAACAAAACCTGCAGTCCTTGTAACATCTACGGTACAGAAGCCCCCAATAAAGGAAAGCCAGAGACTTCCCATTTGTGATTGGAATGTCAAATTAGGTCCTTACATCGTATTCTACCGTGACCTTTCAAGACAGTTATTGTCATAAGTTCCCAGCCCTGCAGTGGGACTAGCCGAGGCCGAGTTACCTAAGGTCTCTCATTGAATAAAGCAAGCACAACAAGAATTTGTCAAGATGACCAATGTGCACCTGAGACTTGTCCGCAACTTGTACAACCAAGCGCCCGACAGGCAAGGGGGCCTCGTAGATAAATTTGTGATTGATGCACTCCGACCTCATGTATCGAGACAAAACACGCCCATCCGCTGTGAGCCCTGCCATAGCTATTCCAATGTGGTCGTCCACCTTGAAGAGCTTTCTTTGATAGGAGGACAACTCCGAAGAAGCCTTGTTAACGGTAGCAAGAACCGCATGCGTCTTGGAACGGAGCCCAATAGCGGCACTGCCCTGCTTCACAGCTTCCATGGCGTACTCCACCTGATGGAGGCGTCCGGCGGGACTCCAAGTGGTGACATCTGTGTCATATTGGTTCCTAAACATGGCTGTAGCTGGATCAGGTACTGGAGCCAAGCAGAGCTGCCAAAGGGCTGCAAATATTGGTCTCTTTCTTCCTCTTCGTCAACGCAATACTGTTTTCTTTTCTGTGTGCTCTCGCGCCCTCTGTCTCCCTCTTGTGTTTATGAAGAATGCAATCAAATACTTAGTTCACACTTTTGGCCAAATAATACATTACGTGTTTTTTTTTTGGCCTGAAAACTATATTAACTCTCATTTTTGGCCTTGTAATGGAAATATATGAAGAAAACTTTATATATATTATATATATATATATGTTTTTTTTTTTAAGTGAAAACTTAATATATGAAGAAAAAGAAACAAGGGGGCACGATTTGGGTGCCCGAAAGCATTGCCCCATTGACTATGTTCTATATGAAAGAAATTGTGCATTTGAAGAGGTACTTTTTTGAAATTGTCTTAAATAAATGCCATTGATAAAACATTGACATTGATGCTTTTATCTATAAGGTTTGTCATTTAGAGTTCTCATAAGATACTTTGTATTTGATTGCAATGAACATAAAGTTGACTAGCTCGAGAAAAAGCTTTTGGCATGTTGCCTGCAAAATGATGGAGTAGCTGTAGTAGATGTTGATGCAAGGTTGAATTGGCTTTTGTTGATGCCAGGCACCTTATGAAGCTGAATTGACGTTTGATACCAAGCACCTTATGAAGCTAAATTGACTTTTGATGATTATCGGTGCAATAATTCGTATTCTTCCTGTTGGTCTGCAAACTTATCTTCAGTATCACCTAGCAAGAAGTTGAATGGAAATTGGTTAGTGGAATCGGTAAGCTTGATTCATGATTCGTGAATCTCTTTCACGAAAGAAATAACTTTGTGAGTAACTTACTTATTGGCATCGAAGCAGTGAGTACAGGTTCGTATTTCTAGCAAGCGAGGTACATAAAAGACAGTTTGGAGATATTGTAATCTAGAAATCTAGTCATGTCAACTTCATGCTTCTAGTTTTTAAGCGCAAAGTTTCGTAGCAGCAAGTTTTATTAAAGCATATGTGATGGCATTTTGTAACATAGTATAACTACATCATGATCTAACCAATAGATTGGTATATTGTTGATAATTGATTCTGATAGCAATGCATTTGTCCGTATGTGATCTAAAAGTGACTTGTGAGGTATCGTTGTTGGTAAGTTGTTGACTAGTACTAGGCTATTTGCAGACATTAATGAGTGTAACATTCTTCGCTCTTTATTTGTTAGAAACATATTAATATTGAAGTCACCAAGGATAATTGTGGGGAAAGTACTGGGAATTATTTTTATTTTGTTGCTAAGTGTTGTCAAGAAAGAGTTTGTATTACTACATGGTGAATGAAATTGCTATGATATTAAGGGACGGGCCTCTGTCAGTGTCCAATTTTGCTTCAATTATGTCATAATCAGTCGTTGTTTGTGTGTTTGTGTGTGACAAACTGTATTTCTTACCATATAGAAGTGTTGTTGCATATCTACTAGGAGCTATGATTGATTTATATTTTTCGCTTGAAAAATACATGGTCAATTGGCTGTGAGTTGACTTCTGTCAAACAAATAACATGATTGTATACTATAAAGTAGTGTGCTTTTATGTCATCTGCATGTGCTGGCAAGGAACGAGTGTTCAATGTCATTATAATATGATGGGTCATATGTAAATCTAGATCGAAAATTGCCATGGGGATTCTATCAATAGTCATTTCTAGAGTTAATCCTTGTGAATGATGTATTGTTCCAGCTACAGCACATTGTATTGGGAATTGTTTTCTTGTTACCCTATTTGTATTTCTTTTGAGATAGGAAATATGCATGTCCAATTATGTTGTATTCCATTTGTGTATAAGCTTGCATATCGAGCTCGTGTTTTTGCCCCTACATTTGGTTGGAGAAATTGTATCCAAATTATTGGATTATCAATCTCTGTTGTTGTTGCTGTGCAAAAGTAGCCATCCGCTCCATTTACCAGTCCATCTGATGTGTCATAATTTCCTGCACAAAGTTCCACTAGCATTGATGGCTTCAACTTAAGTGTTGTATGCAAGCCGGCTGTTTTATTTGGATTATTTGGTAATGTTATGTTTGTTTTGGAACTAGGGTTACGAAAGTCTTTTGCTTTAAAAATGTAGACCTACCTGGGTGTTTTTTGGAAAATGATGTTATTGTGTTGTTTTGTAGCTTTTTGGGTATAGAATAAGTGTGGTATTGTCAACTCTTTTGGGGTTTACAAAAACATGCTCGATTTATGGCATCAATCTCTTGCTGCGTTTGCTTGTTTTTCCAAAAGTTGTTTAGAATGTTTACAAACTCAATATCAGTTTGGCATATAACTTGTGAGAGTTCATAGTATTTAAAATTTTGTGTCCAGATGTTTGTAGGTAGTATACCTTGCTATGCGAATATCCACTTATCATGCACGGAGGATGCTTGATATAAGTCACTGAAGAAGAAAACATGCAATCCTCCAAATGGTAGATGTTGTACATGTTTGATTGTATGTAAATGTTTGTCTAGTATATTGAGCATTCGTGCTCCTATTAAGGATATTTCATCTACAACTATTGCTTGTACTTTGGAGTACGCTTTTGTGAGTGTATCTAGCCGTTCATTTGGTATTTGTGTCTTTTCTTTTTGGTTAACAGGGACCCATAGAGCAGAGGCTATTGTCATCTCACCTATATAAATGTAGCTCTACCAGAGTATGCTAGTTTCATGACTTCTAGTTTCAATGGATCGGCATGTTTATTAGAATTAAATTTCTTATTAAGAATTCAACGAGCACCCTCAAGATAGTTGTTTTGCCAGTACCAGCTCCGCCCCTGTGATGAATGCACATATTTGTTGTTCTTCTTAATACGTTAACTTGAATGCAATGTCATCAAAAATTTGACGCTGTTCTAGATTTAGCTGTCATATTTGTCTGTAGTATTCATCTGAGGATAAGGCAACTCCTTTTGGTGTTTGTAAGTGGTATGAGTGAGTGTTTTGTTTACAATTGTTGTTATTTTCTTCATAAGTCAAGCTATATAGTTCAACATTTGTAGTGTTGGTTAACCGGATGCTTTCTTTAGGAAGTCTCATTGTCGTTGTACATATAAAATCTTCATTGTCTTTTAATATTTGCTCAACAGTTTCTTCGAAGTTAGCCCAGTATTGTTGCAATAAGCATATGTGTATTTTTTTGTTGTTTTTATTATATCATCAATGTGGAGATTGTATGACTCTTCCCATGTTTCACATGAAGCTTTCAAGCTTTCTTCATTCTCTCGAAAAGGTACGTGTAATAGGAGCATCTCTCTATAATAGTTTTCACGGTCACAGTGTATTGTATTTTCTTGATCTTATAATTCTATCTTTGCTCCTCTTTCTAAAGTTTTCACTATAGTTATAAGATGCTACAATCTCGAATAGGCTAAAATCTTCGAGTGCAAAAGGACACATTTTGTATTTTTTAATGATGGATGTGCACATTATATCTATGGATTTGTCACTTAAAGCTTGAGGCTGGTAATTGCGTCTGGTAATTGCGTTTTAGTATGAAAGCTCGATCTTGTAGAGGCGTCGTGTTGATAAACTGGAATGCTCTAAAGCCATGATGCAATGGTAATGACAATATCAAAAAAATTGCTTGCTGCGTAGACATTTGTTGCATGTTTAGCAATGCTAACCCAAGTTGTTTAATACATGTACTGGTGTCACTATGCTCGCACTTACATTTTTCTATAATATTTTTGAATGTTTTTGTTATTGTATTATCACATTTTGTGAGGTATGATGTACAATATGATGCAGCTACATATGGCTCTAAAATATATTGAGTGTCCATGTTTGATCTCCACAGGTTTATAAGTTGTGGTGCGAAAGGATTAGTGGTTTTTATGCCAAACTACATTTTAAAAACACCTTTGGGCGTTTTAATGTTGTGGAAATTGAGTTTTTATATGTATCTTCATCCAAGTGCAAAGCGGTCAAAAATTTTGCAAAGATCTTGATTTTATTCTCTACAGTGTATGCTTCTAAGAATTGATATATTTCGTCTGCTTTCTCAATATGTTTTGGATCTATTTTCATTGGGTACTAGAATTATGGTTTCTTTCATTAGTGGTTGAGGAAAACTGAATCTACATTTTTTTAAAAAAAATTTCCTACATGTATGTGTATGGTAATGGGTGTGTATGTTCCTTATTTCCTCATCAATAAGTTCTTTATCAGATACTTATCTACAAACTTAATGATTTCATCATTGTTTGTTTGGTTGTATGTAGGTGCATTGTTTATCCATAGTAAACTGTGTTCATGGTGACTCCCGCATGATTGGAATTCTGTCACAAAGAAGAAATCTTCGACTTCACCATATATGTGTACTGAGTGTTTCAAGAGATCTCTAAGTGCAGCAATTCTGTGCGAGTAATAACGTGCACATGTAACAGGATCTTCTCTGATCAATTTGTGCAAATTAGCATTGCTAGTATCTTGAGTGCCGTTGTCTTCTACTAGTATCTATAAAGCTTGTTTTAGTAGTCCCCAATGGCATTCTCCACTAGTGTATATTACGAAAAAGGAAGGCAGAAAAGCTTGTTTCAGCAGTCCCCAATGGCGTTCTCCACTAGTGTATGTTACGAAAAAGGAAGGCGGTCCAAGTTGGTGTATCATAGCAAATAGATTTTTCCACAGTTGTTCAAGGTAATCTGGTGATGTACGCAGTCTTTGCAATTCACGGTAGACTATGTCTGAACGTAGTATTTGATCAAGGTTTGTTTTAGTTTTAACATCACGTGCATGAAGGATTCTATTTTCGAGTTTTCCTTTCCGAAGCCATTCCCAAGATGATCATGCAATTTGCTGGATCATGACTTTGATTGCTTTGAAAAATATGTTGGTAATGTGTGTAGCAAATCGATGGTCTTGGTTTGTTAATTCCCACTGTGTTATTTTTTATAGCTAAGTTTTTCTTTTGTTATAGTTGCTCTTTCATTGCCAAATAATAATTTAGGGAAGTTTAATTCTTCACAGTCTTTATCTTTAAAAAATCCAAGTGGATAGCATCCTTGTGAAGGTGCTATTGTTATAACATTGGTTGTAGCGTCAAAAATTTCACTCGAGTCTATGAAACTATGTACAAGTGTGCCTGTATAAGTATCAACGGCTTCTTCAATGAAGCTTTCAATAGTATCATTGTCTTGTTGGGAGTCGCGTGCTTGAGTTGTTTGGTCCATCTCATAGTGTAGGCAAAATTGCGACATCCATATATTGGAGATTTGGACTTTATACTTTTTATATAGTGGTGTGTGTGCAAGTATATGTAAAGCCTTTATTACATTATATGGTTGAATATATCCACTCGTATAAATTGATTTGTACTATAGTTTACGCTTTATTGCTATACCTATTGTCATCTTATCATCTAGTGTTCGTGGAAGTACGGTCTGTATGGCGTTGGTATTTGCTAGTACATTGGTGATGCTTACTTTTAATAAGTATTGCCCATAGTTTAAAAATTGATGTATTTGAGTAAATGTGTTTCAAGGAGCAACTAGCCGTTCTTCTAGCTAGGTCAATATTGAAATTTTTGGCACTTTCATTTGCATTTGAATAAAATGTGGTGATGTGAATTTTGGTATATTTTTATTTTTTATATGCTTATAGCATTCATTACAAACTCTTGCATTTTGTTTTTCACTACATGTTAATTCCATTTCTAATTCCTGCTCAAGGAAGCTTATTCTTTTGAACAATGCACTTTTAATTGGAAAGAGAAGAATAATCATTTACAGCAGAATCAAGCATGTATAGGAGTGTCTGCAATCTTTTTTAGGTAGATTACAACGGCATGTTCATCAACATCCAACAAGCATCAAGAGAAGGCTCGTGCTTTGATGTTCAATTGTTGCTTGTATAGGATGTCTCGGGCCTATTAGTAATGGTTCAAAATGCCCTTCATGTCTTGGTTGGTCATCATATAAAATACGAAAAAAAGGTGTTTTGGATTTATCAACATATGTGATGTATGGTATTATACGAGTTGAAGACCAAAGTGTAATCAAATAATTAAAGCATCTTGCTGACCAATAAATGCAAAAATGGTCACCCCATAGCCCATTTGCTAAAGTTGGTAATCGCATACGATGGAAGTATTCTTCTCTTGTACATATTCCATGTAAAGTTGGGAGTATCTCCGGTGCTAAAAAAATGTGGCTGCAAGTTTCTGCATCATGGTTTTTTTTTAAAGGGCACTCAAAAAACTATCAATTATGATCTCGCGTATATTTATAGAAGAGTACTTAAACTCCATGAGGAAGCTTAAACTGTCAAACAAACAATCACCAGGAACATATTTAAAGTTTGGAGATCGTTGAAAACCATGCATGTTTAAGGTTTTGTCTATTACATCCATGGCTTGTATGTGTACCTTCACTTAGGACCTATAAACAATGCAAAAGCAACAGAACGCACAAGGCGATTAAAATCTCTTTTTTGCATGATAATATCAAATCACAAGTAAATGTATCCGGTTTTGTTAAAATTACATGGCCATGGATGCTAATCAAAGAGTACTTAAAATCAAGGCACCATTATCATAAACATCGGACGTTACATTAAGAATAATCTGTTCAAATGAGAAAAACATTTGTTGCTAATTCAATCAAAGACAAGGAATATGGGATGCTCTTACAAGCTCATTTCTAGTTAAATTTGAAAGGCATTAGGTGCCCTAAAGGAATAAAAGTTTCTCATATATAGTTCAAATAAAAGAGTTTCATGACATTCGTAAATTGATTATTCTTCTTGAAGTTGGCTTTAATCACTCTTTGCTTTTGATTCTTTGCTTTCTGTGTCATCTGTGGATGCTATCTTCTGTTTTTTACTTTGCATGTTGTTGTATCCAACAACTATGTTTGAGCTAGTCAATTTGAATTGCCCATGTATCCTCTTTGCATTAACTTGTTTGTGAAACCTTGCTCGATTCTCATTGTAGTAGGATTCAATTTCCTTTTCTATCCCTAAATATGATGGGAGCCATTCATTTCCAATGGAAACATTGATTTTATTTGTACTTGTAGTAATAGTGCATGTCATCAATGGAATTACTTTTGCTTCAACATCCTTTTGGCATTTTGGGCAGTATAAAGCATCATTCAAGCTCTGTCTCATTTGTACTTTCGAGCCACATTCTGAGCAAATATGGTAAAAAGGCATGCTCATCTCCCTTGCTTGGTACACCTTGGAAGAACTTCGCACGCCATTAGGGGCTGAACCTTGAGCTTGGATATAATTTGAACCATGAGGAATGATGGTGGTCCAAGCAGGTGTAGAAATTAGGGGGTTGTTGGAAATTCACCCTCTTGGTTTTTCCCTACTGCCCCAGCATTATTCCCATCAAGCCCTCAAAATTAAGCCCAGTCCCATGGTGGGTTAACTTTAGAATGTGATTGAGTATGAAATCGTAGGGATGGCCTCCTGGATTTTATTGTAGAGACAATTTCAGCTGGTTTATAGTCACTCAACTGGGCATCTTCAACAGGTGCAGCAATCAAATTCACGGTTCCTTCTATTAAGCCCAGTTTTTGAAATTCTTCATAGCCCATTTTCACAGCCATCTTGCCCTTCTTGGAATTAAAATTGGACTTCCTTGGAGCCATTCAAAAACGGCTATGCTCCAAATTTCCTCATCTTTGTATCAAATTTCCCCAATGCCCAACGCAAATCTGAATGAAAAGATGCTCCAAGGAATATATATTCATAGAAGAATCCCAAAATACAGATTATAACCAAAAGCCCCAAATTCTAGATTCTGTTAGTCTGGTAGTACACCCTGTGTCCTAAGCAAATGCTCCCTATGTCGGATGGCCTCATGGATAAAAGTCACCAGGCATCTCTGATCTGGGTAGGACAAGAAACTAGATAGGGTTCTGAACCATGCCTGAATAGGTGGTGGTAGGGACCTCAGATCTCGGAGTATATAGGATACCTGAAAGGGAAGTGCTCCTTTGACTCGATCTCCTGCTGATCATATAAAGTGTAGATGCGACCCTCTCTGGGTATGCCCTTACGCTCATCCACCACTGTCAATGCGAAATCAATGTGATGAAACACAGAATTGCCAGATCGATATCCTCAAGGGACAGTGAGATGGATCTGTGTGTATCTAGGTTGGTCAATGTAGCCCTTCGATGAAATTTGCAAGCAGTGGTCTCTGAAGAAGCTGAGCTTCACAAAAAGCTCACTAGGTGCCAACGAGGTCTTAAAAATGTGTAGGTGTGAGAGATCCTCTCGAGTCCCGGATAACCTAGGCTGCCGTGGCACAGTGCCTGTCTTTCTCTCCTCTCTCTCTCTCTCCCACTCTCCCAATCTCTCCCACTCTCTCTCTCTCTCTCTCTCTCTCTCTCTCTCTCTCTCTCTCACATACACGTTGCCATTGAATATTTGAACAAATAATAACAAAACCTTGATTCTCAAACATACTGTAATAGATCTCAAATCATGTCTATTCATTATTACATCGAAGGCCAGAGTTTACACAACTCAGTATGCCAAGGCAATGAGCACTGGCCATTATCTCCACATAAGGCTATCAATGGTAAGGCGACAGGTAGCATCAACAAAAAGTACTCATATATTTTATTCAGCACATATCTTATCTTGAGAAAATTTATACATTTTATTCCTTTCACCAAAGCCCATCCACGCCTCCATCATGTGAAACACCTGCTTTTGCATCATACAATGTGGGGGTCCACTTCTTCTCTCCTGTGAAGACAAAGTGGAAGCCCTAGAAAGGGCAAGCCAATGCATCCCCCTTTCTGAGGTCGCAAGATTATGACTATCATCTCCAAGGTAGAGGGTACTTATAAGAAATATTCAAATCATTCCATGATCCAATCCTCCAAAACTCTATCGAGACAAGTGTTGTCTTGAGCGGGGCTTTTGACTCATAGGAGGTGGGAATCATGCAAATGAGTGGGATAGAGCTATGAATTGAGAGGAGGAAGCCATAGCTTGGTGTAGGGGTGGACCACCAGTTCTCGATGGCACTGCCAAAGCTACGCCTTGCATTGGAAGAGCGCTAGACTGCTTGCTGCGGCCACTTGGCTATGTGGGAGAAGACTCAGCCTCACCCTTGCTCGAGGGTTGAGGTTTTGAGTGAGGCTGAGGCCGCAATCGTGAGGCAATGGGAAGGGGGTGGGTAGTGAGAATAAATGTCTCTATGAGAACGGTCAGAAGGGAGGGGGGGGACCGTCCTCAGTCAGGGGGTCTGTGAAGAGGAGAGGATGTTCGTAGGAGAGGAGGACGGGTTGAAGAGATAGTAGGGGATTGAGTGGTTGGCTCTCCTACGTCTTGTTGTTGAGAAGCTCCCTAAGTGCATTGGGTCCCCGTAGTTGCAAGGTTACTCGTTTGCATGCTAAGGAAAATGTTTGTAGACTTTTGCTAAAATCCATTTGCAAACCTTTAATTTTTTGGAACTTGAAAATTGTGGGCTTTTTGTCAAAACACAAAAAAAAATTCTGAGTTATTTTTTATGTGTTATTCCTAGGAAAACCAGCAGTAGCCTGTAGGTATTACAACATGAAAATAGTAGGTAGCAAGTGATCCATATGTCAGTGAAAAGAGCCTGGATTTTAAAAGGTCCATGTTTATTTAAGCCACCCTTCTAATATAAATGTTTGCAACCTACAGACATTTGCACCATGCAAACGTTTGCTTGCAACATGATGATACTTTTGCTTGTACTGTTGGAATGTTTCGAGATTGCTATCGGGAAGAGCTAGGAAAGTTTTTGATGTTACAGTGTTTGTGCTCATGTTCCATCCAACCAACCAAACGAAAACATTATCTATTTCTTTGAAGAAATGGATCATTATGTTTTTGGAGTGTAAATTGTTATGCAAAATGCCTTTTGTACGTATATAGTGGAAAGTCTCAACTAGGCCATTGATAATGTCAAATATATGATGTTTGAAGTACTCCAAAGTACCCACTTCTTCAGGGATGTCTTCAAAATCTTTGGGCATAGAGCTAGAAGTAGGCCCTCTCATCAAATATAGCCATCTATCCAAGTGGCTACCATTCCAATACTTATAAATGACCATTGGCCCATTTTCATCTCGAACCAATCCCAATGGAGCAATGATGCTAGGATAGGAAATATTCAAGCATGTTGCTGCTACCAACACAAGCATTTCTTTACTGGTTTGACCTTTGCTCTTTATAAAACACTTTGCAGCAAAAAATTTATCTCCGAAACTTTCTTCAAAAATTTTGACCTTGCTCATTTGTGTGAACATGCCGGCACCAATCTGAGCTATTGGTAAAAAGATAACTTGTCTTTGATGCAAGAGTTTGAGAGATGGAGCTGTAGGAGATATTGATAGAGGCACTGTATTGTGAACGTTTTGTACAGCTTCTTTCTCTCTTAAGCAATGACCCTTGACTTTGTAGTCTTTATATAAATATTGGATCAAAGCTATTTTGCTCTAAAAGTGAGGGTTATTAGTAATTTGGAGGTCTAGTGTCTGTGCAGAGACATCAATTTGCCCAATTATTCTAGAGCACTCGTCTCTTAAATATCTCTTTGTTAAGAGATCTGTCTGAGCAAACTTGGGCCACTTCCTATGTCACGACACAATTTTGTAGTCTAGAATGTATTAGGCTAGCATGATCAATTATATTAATTAGAAGGTAGGCTAGGTAGGTTTAAATGGCTAAATGCCATATGGATAATGTCTTGGATCTGTTAATTGATTAGGCATAAAAGATTCATAGGCTAAGGGTAGAATAATGGGGAAGGGGACTAAGAAGATGGGAGTTGCCATGTGGAAGTTGTTACAAATGTGGACATCCAGGGAGCTTTCTTCTCTTTCTTCTTTAGCATTGTCAATTCCGTGAGAAAACAATGGGAAACAATAGAAGAGAGAAACGACGGGGTAAGGGAAAACACTAAAAGAGAGAAATAATAGCACAGCGAAGAGCGAGGCCTTTGAATTGTTTTCCTCGCCCATTAATTAATAGGGGGTCTTAAAATTTTGTTTGATGTATTGTCCCCCGGTATTCGTGCCTCCGAAGTCTATGCATCGACCTGCAACCCCGTTGCCTCTAGGCCCCTGTATGCCATGTGGCATGCCGCAATCTGCGCCACGATTCCCATCGGCCACTGCCTCTGGCCCTGTGCCCCAGCTCTTTAATTAGGGGGGGCTAAAGGAGGGGCAATGTGTTAAGAGGGGGCGCAGTCCCCTGTGACCCCGTTGTTGTTGCGCGTCCCTCGTCGGCTCTGCCGCGTGGCGCTCCGATCTGCGCTGCATTGCCCGTCGTGATTCACCGCACTGTCAGCAGCACAGTGCAGCCTCTCACACGGGCCGCACCCCGCAGACGTCCCGCACGCCGCCACCATGAAGGCACCGCCGACGGCGCCAGTCTGTCTCCGGCCGCCACGTGGTGATGCTGCCACGACCTCTCTGCAACCTCTGCCCGCCGGCGCGTTCGCCTGCAGCCGTCAGCCGCCTCAACCTCTTTTTTATCCCCCCCTTCCCCTATCATTAACTTTTTTTTCCCCTCCTCTAAGTACCCCCTCGTATTTCAAACGGGCCCCCCCCTATCCTTAGTCCCCTTCCCCTCGTACTTCAAAAATCGCCCCGTATTTTCAAATCCCCCTTCCCCCTCATTAGTTAGCCCTCTCTCCTTAGTTAGCCTCTCTCCTTGGTTAGATCCCTCTCCTTCTTAGTCCTCTAAGTCCTCATTTTCCTCTAAGGCTCTAAGTACCCCCTCTCTTTACTACTAACTACTTAGTCTTAGTCATAATAATACTTAGTTCCCTCTTAGTTTTTTTTAAAAATTCCCCCTATAAAAGATGGCATGAAAAAGAAATAAAGATAAAAGATAAATAAATAAATAAAAAAAAATATATATATATATAATTATATATAATTTAAGAGGAAAAGATAGAATTAAAAGGAGTTAAAAAAGAAGCTTAAGGAAAATTGAGATTAAAAGAATATAAAGGAATAGAGATTAGATAATATTGAAAGGGGTAAGAAAAGAAAAATAAGAAAGCAAAAGTTAGACATATATGAAGTAGATTGATGAAGCGTGGTCATTTCGCAAAAGAAGAGGGAGAGAAAAGGCAATATAATACTACAAAAGTGGAGGAAACTCGAATGAAGGCTACAAAAGTGACTCGTCATCTAGAAAAGAATGGAATACATAATTGCGTGATGATGACAAGGGTCAAAGGATTGATCTACTTAAACTTAAGATGAGCATTTAGGATAAGGAATTAGTAATGCATTTGCATGTAGGATCATACACTTGGGGTAGAAAAAAACTCAAGAATTGAGCACATGCACAATTATTACCTTGGAAATGTATACAATGGTATTGTACAGAGACGTTGGCAAGCTAGACTTTGGAAAGCATCCATGGTGCCAAGAGTCTTGAAGTTGGAGCACTAGAGATGGTTAAGTCATTCTCTTAGGTTGGGTTGATGAGCTAAGGTAGTACTTGGGCTCTTCCCAAGCAAGAGGGTGTTATACATGGCCATAGGTGGTGGATATGTAAGTGCTTAGTAAGGTCTGGTGACCTTGGAGAGATCTCAAGTACTTGGTAAGTCATGGACGCATGACTATGGGTGGATCCACAATTAGACCTGGTGGTCTAGAATGAGTACTCGTTAAGATCTGGTAATCTTGATCTTGTAAGTTTTGGGTCTGATCAACCTAAAACTAATGGTTCCAAACTGGTCACTTGGAACTTGGACCAATGCATGCATATGAGAGAGATAGATAAGGAAATGGTATCTTATTGGAAAGGAAAAGTAGAACGGAAATGGATTCCTACTAACCCTAATGGATAAAGTCGAATTACTCTTTGTAGGAATGTCCAAAGTAAAGGAGTACATGGACAACACAACATGAAAGATAATTACTATGTCTTTCTTACTGATTTATTTGGAAATTTAATTTAAAGGAACATACTAATGTTTGACTTGTTGGCAGCAGTACCAAACATGAAGATGAAAGATTGAAGTTGTTGTATGGAAGTTTATACAGGAACCTAAACAGTGCTAAAGATCATGAAGTCAAAGAAGAGTACCTAATAGATGAGGACATCTATGTCCCAAGCAAGAGGGCATGTCACGACACAATTTTGTAGTCTAGAATGTATTAGGCTAGCATGATCAACTGTATTAATTAGAATGTAGGCTAGGTAGGTTTAAATGGCTTAATGCCATATGGATAATGTATTGGATATGTTAATTGATATGGAATAAATGGTGCACTCACACATGTAGGTCTTAGGATAGGAATGGGTAGGAATGCATGGGTGCATTAATAAATGGTAGGCATAAAAGATTCATAGGCTAAGGGTAGAATAATGGGGTATGCCCAAGGGATGGATCTCAAGAGGCATGAGAGGTTGTGACCTCTCGTATGCATGGAATGTGTGCATGAGGCATTATGCATTCATATGTGGTTTGTGGATTGCATGAGCATGGCAGAGTAGTCAATAACAAAAATACACTCACGTGGGCACTCCTTCCACACCATTTGGAGGGCCAATACTTCCCAATTTATGCATCATTCCCTCACACATGTGCATCCTTCAACCGGTACGTGACATCCTACAGAGCTCTTTAAATGCAATCTTGCTAAGTTGTCCACTAAGTCATGCATACTCTTCCGAATCACGTTGAAAGCATTTTTGAGTTGGTCTTCATGCATGTCTACCAGAGTTGAAATTATGCATTGAGAATAGTAGTGACGTTCCATCTTTGTCAAATCCATTCTTTTTCCTTTTCCTCCTGAATGCTCCATAAACTAGAACAATATATGTAAGAAGAGGTTTTTAAAACCTTACATAAAAACTTGGACTTTTAAGTAAGAAATACTAAAATAAAATACTTTCATCAATATATGTAAGAAGAGGCTACTAAAACATGTCTCTAAAACTTGAACTTTTTATAGTAATACTATGTAGAAGTTATGCATATTAATATATGTAAGAAGAGGGTATAAGAACCCCATTAAAAATCTTAGGCTATTCGAATCTCACAAAAAATAGCAAACATGTTATGGCAATATTATGTAGAAACTATGTATCTATATAAATACAATATTATAACAGCATAGAGTTACTATATCATAAGTAACTCAAATGCCACATGAAAGAAATACCTAAAATGATAATAGTACAAGGAAAATACATAAAATGTTCTTACTATCCTTTAAAAAAATTGAATATGTATAGTAGAATAAAGGAATGGCTAGAATGTGCTATTTCATTATAGAGTGGAATGTAATGTTTACGCTAAGCAAAATGCATATACTTTGCACACTAATTCTTAGAATGCTTTCAATAAGCTTTGGAATGTCTGTAACTCTTGGAATGCACACTAAACCTTAGGATGTTCACACTGTTCTATTTTAGAATAGAACGTACATGCTAAGATCTATCTAGAATATACACATTAAAGAAGCTTTAGAATAGGAATGTTCACACTAAGATCTATCTAGAATATGCACATTAAAGAAGCTTATATAACATAAGCACTAAGCTAAATTTTGGAATGTTAATGTACATGGAGTGGACATGTATACACTAAGTATATCAATCCTTATAGTGTTTATACTCTTTCATTATGAGTTAAAATGTATATGCTTAGCATATCATCTTTTATAATGTTTACATTATTCTAATATGAAGCGAAATGTACATACTCTACACATTAATTCTTAGAATGCTTTCACTAAGTTTTTTAGAATATTCATGAAGAAATATGTACATACTTAATTAAGGCTTTTGCATGGTCGCAACTCCATTCCCGCATAGGAAATGCATGTCAAGGTATATCCAAAATGTACAAGTTAAAGGAACGCTAAAATAAAAAAGTTCGTACTAACTTGGAATGAAATATAATGTAGTTACTCAATATACAAAGTGTTAAAATACAATATTATAAGAGCATAAAGTTACTATATCATAAGCAGCTCAAATCCCACATCGCTTAGCATATCACTTGTTATAATGTTTACACTATTTTAATATAAAGATATTTATACTATTCTATTATAGAATGGAATTTAGACACTAAGGTAGATCTAAGTTTTAAGATGTTTACACAATTCTATTTTAGAATAAAATGTACATACTAAGGTATATCTAGAATAAACACATTAAAGGAACTCTTAGAATGCATAGAAGTAGATGTATATACTAAGTATATTAATCCTTATAATGTTTATTTTCTTTTATTATGAGTTAAAATGTATACGCTTAGCGTATCATCTCTTAGAATGCTTACACTAAATCTTTTAGAATGTTCACGAAGAACTATGTACATACTTAGTTTATACTATCTTATTGCAGAGAATAGAATGTACACAGGAAGGTATATTTAAGCTTTCGCATGTTTGCAACTTTTGGAATGCATACTAAATCTTAGGATGACCACTATTCTATTTTAAAATAGAATATACATAATAAGGTATATTTAGAATATACACATTAAAGGAGCTTATATAAGCATGTTAAATCTCAAAATGTTAATGTATACATTAAGCCTTAGAATGCTCACACCATTCTATTCTAGAATAGAATGTGTATGTCAAGGTATATCCAAAATGTATAAATTAAAGGAACACGAAAACAAAAAGTTTATATTAATTTAGAACTTCTAGCATGGAATGTGCATGCTAAGGTATATCTAAAATGTACAAGTTAAAGGAACACTAAAACAAAAAATTGATACTAACCTGGAATGAAATATAATGTTGATACTCAATCATTAGGGAAAAAGGGAGCTCATTTTGGGGCCCTATAAGAAATTCACTATTTTTTGATTTATTTCTCTCCTAAAAGACCTCAAAAATAGTAAAATACGGAAACGTGGCTCAGAACTGTCAGTAAGGACTACAGAATTGTCAATTCAGAAAGGAATAAGATAATCTTTTGTCTGACTAACACGATTTTGCATTAAATATCTCCTTAGATTTTTTTTTTGTTTACCAAAGATTTCGCATCTCTTTTGCCGACGTGTGCAGGCGTTTCATAAAGAATCCATCACTGAACTTGGTGATTGCAAGTTTTCAAAATATTCACATGGATACCGCCACACTTCCACGATTCATGTTACAAAACGACTATGAGATTGACAAGCAAACTTCGCAACCTCAGAAGGACAAAAAATGGTCGATACTAGTGAGTCACTATCTCAGAAGAAGCGATTACACCATCTTCACATCGACTTAGAAGAACAATATGCTCCAGCACAAAAAAGACGAAAGGATACGGTGCTGAATGCTCAACAGCGAGAAAATATGAGAAGAGAAGGGCTTCAACATATTGACTTATGGTGCGATGGAAGCATATATCCAAAATGTCAAGTAAAAAACTCTACACCTCCATTTGTCAATCCCACCACATTACTGAGGTTTGCTGGCAATGGACAAAATGGACTTCTTGGTTATATTTCAGCGCAGTCTGCATTTGTGGAAACGTATAAAATGATGTACCTACAAGAAAAGGGGGCCAAGATGCAGGAGATAGCCATTCGTGCAAAATTAAGGCAGTAGTTGCAGAATGCAATTGAGGAGCATTCAAAGAGTAAAAAAGAGTTGACAAGAGCAAGTAAAGACAAGGAGACTTTGAGTTTGCAGTAAAGACAAGGAGACTTTGAGTTACCTCCTTTACTAACGTTATACATGCACTTAAGTGTTTTAAGATCCCCGGCCATGTGCCACTCTACTTGAAAATCACCTTTTCCTGCAACATGGAGATTCTCGCCTTGCACTTGTCTTTTGATTATTCTTGATATTTCCGTGTGGTGAAACACCCAATCTAGTGTTTCATGGTCTTCTGTCTTCACCTGCCAGATTATAGAAAACAAAAGTCTTACTATAACAGATTTGAAAACAATGACCAAAATCAAGTACAAAACAAAAAATGATCATACCCGAGCCTAACCACCGTATGTGTTTCTCCGACTGCACACTAAAATACTTCGAACTCGCTTCAGTCAATGATGTATCAATTGCTCCATTCATCAATGTAATAGTAACTCTTTCCATTTTCTTTTCCTTTACAACCTCACACTCATCCAGTTTGATAACAAATTTCAAAATGCCTTTGCACTCCTCAAATGTTATTCCATAAAACTCGACCATTCTTCTTTGAAGTTGTTGTAGATCTACAAATATATTGTTCCAAGAATCATACACAGTGGTTCCTTTACCACCATGAAATATTTCTTCAATATGGATATATTGCCCAATAAATTCATCTATACTTTCATTCAAATGACCTCTTATCCTCCACACGGTTGCTGGATTTGGCAGTAAAACTCGTTTAATCCTTTGATCTTTCAAAGTTGAGGATATCGCATGGAAAATCGAACTATATCCCTTCCTGCTAACTCCACTAACATCAAGAGCCTCTTGGATTGTAGTGCTATCAACTTGATTATTGGATACAAAGTCCTCTACAACATTGTGTTTGACTGTTTTGTATTTTTTTTCCTCAATCAAACCTGTTGCTACACCACAAGAAAGCAATCCTTTCATTTGTTTAATAGGAAGAAGGTTTGGATTCATATTTTCTTTTGCAGGCTCCAATAATTTCCTATAGTAACAACACAATATGCCTATATCATTTAGCACCTCCATTCTTGTTTTGCGGTAAGGGACAAAATAGATATAGTCATTTGAGAGCCTTTTTGAGTATACAAAATGATAAATTTCAATCTAACCTTGCTTCCTGAATTCGTCGCTTGCATCCACCAGCAGTCCCAGCCTTCAAATTTGCAATGTTTTTAATCTTCCTGCTACATAGTCTGTCTCCAAGCACGGTTCTCTTCTTTCTGCAAAGAATTAGCTCAAGTAATGGATTCCAAATGGTGGAAGAGAGCACCTAATAGAGATAAAGTTGACCTTGACTTCAAGGCCATTCTGGACATTCCACTATGTAATGTTCACATCTGCACATTGCATGGTCTATGTCGAATTATTGAGAAATTGGTATTTTTATATATTGGATTTGCTTGGAAACTCCGTCCCGAAAAAAATAAAAAGGATGCTCTTCAAGCATTGGAAAAAGTGTTATCCGATATAGGTCTACATGGAGGAGCTGTTCAAATCACAAAGGATTTTAAAAAGTCTACCAATGGCAAGGAGGTACCAATCAAGCCCTCTATTGGTGGTATTAAGGTAAGAAGATTCTTGTCTCGACCCAAACACAGTAAGCAAGTAAGGCAAGGTAGAACAGTTTCAAAGATTAATTATGGATTGTGGAAGCAAGTCCATAATGCTGTGAAAGATCATGAGACAGATGGGGAAGCACGAAATGTGAAGGCAGAGGTGTGGAGGTCTCTTGATCAACTCTTCATGTTCTGTGACAAAGTAACATGGACAAAGAGTGATTACAAGAACTTTGAGGAGGTAATTAAACATTTTGGGAAGTCAATGAAAGACGCGTGGACAGCGTGCAATATAACTCACTACATGATAAGGTTCTGTCTTCTTCTTTTACTTAAGTGTGATCCTCTTTTTTTTATTACTTACTATGCATTCTTATGTCTTACAACATATCATCTACAACCACCTTCCCTATTTTGTCAAAAAGTATGGATGCCCAGCAATTTGGTCTACCCAAGGCATGGAGAAGTCTCACTACATGGCACGTAATGCATTTTTCAGACACACACAACACTATGGAGGGAGTCAGAAGGCAAATAGTCTGAAGGAAGTCTTCCAATGATTTTACCGAGGCATACTACAGAGGCTGCATGCTAAAAGAAAAGTTGCTAGCTCCAAAATCAAGCTTGCTTTTCTTCTAGCCCAAAAGCAAAGACAAAGACAAACTCTAGACAATTCAATGGCAGTAGAGAGACATAGACAATGGAGGGAATCAAAGATATTTAGAAACCATAAATGGACAAGTAAACATGAATAGGACTCATTTGTAACTTATTGGTGTTATGTCCACATGTTTTCAAACTCAATCAATAGAATTTTTTTTTGTGGAACAAGTGACTCTTGGTGTTATGCCTATATGATTTGAGACTCCATCAACAGTATTTCTTTTGTGAAACATATGATCTAAACGTAATACAATTCGTTCACAATTTCAATATATTGTTTGTTTAATATTTAACGACACCACTCTATCTAAATGTACAAATCATTTCATCTTCAACTTATTGTTCATTTATACAAGATCATACCAGACATCAAAGACTTTGTACAAATCAGTTCAACTTTAATATAATGTTTGTGCTATATTTGATGACTAAATCCTATTTCTCCAAGGGCCTGCCGATTGGAACTCTCTTTTTGATCTTGATTGGAGTCTTTTTCTTCTTTATTGGCTTGATGTCGACTGTTTGTATATCAATGCTTGCCTCTGATGCTTGTCTGGGAGGGGTATCCTTTTCTTCAGCTGTCTCCACGTGTTCTTCTTCTTGGATTGTGTTGCCTGACAATCATGGGTGGCTCTCGAAACCTTATGAGCTTGTGTTTTCCATAGCCCTCCAGACATTTGGGCTCCTTAACACCACATGCTAATGCATAAGAAGTGTAAGACAAAAAGTAAGAGGCCCTAGAGGCCTGCTTATTCACATAATCTCCAAATATATCTATGGCAGACAACCTCTCTATCAAAATGATCTTTTCCTTTTGCCATGAAAGATCATGTCCACCTAAAACCTTGGACAAATATTTTAAGAAGTAAACAATGGCTTCTCCATTGTTGCTCAACTGCCTATGGTAAATCAAGATCTTAGCACTGCCTAGATCATGAATATAATGAGCTAGGCTTGATAGTTTGCGAAACCCAACCGGCCTGCTTCCACTTGATCTCTGGAGGAATGTGTCATCCTCACTTTGTAGCTGCCACATATCAAAAGATTGGAGTGAGACAATACACAACCTACAAAACATTTAAGTAGAAGACAAAGTATTTGATTTGAAGTGCCTTCTCATTTTCATCAGCAACAAGTAGTTCATCTTTCCAAAGATTTATTCCTCTTCCCTCTAGTCCAGCCTCTTCTTTAAGCTTTTCCATGTATAGTGCTGAGAGATTCATAGCTTCCTGTGTGAGCTGGAAGGCAGCTTCATCTGGCTCTTGGAACTTTTTAGCCTCTTTGAAACAAAAAGTAAGGGCCTCTACAGGATCAAAAATTGTTTCCAAAGCCAGTAGTGAATGGTCATCCTCTATGCCAACCTCCTCGTCAAGCCTTGAAGCTTGGGCAATAAGGGAAATGGCATAGTCCTCCCTCAAATTGAACATACACTCTATATCATGGAGGAAAACGTAATCTTTTCCACCAATCAAGACACCTGGAAGCATGGGCACTGCATAGTTGCTGCTCTGAACATCAAAATCTTCAACTGGCTGTGCTCCCCTAGGAGTTTTTGTCCTCAGTTGAACAAGGTCAAGAGCAGCCACTTGCAGCCCCTCATCCTGAACGTTGATATCTTCTTCTTGCTCTGCCATTTCTGTTACCAAAGGAACATCCTCTTTTTCCTCTGCTTCAAATGTGTCTTCTTCTTCAGTCTCCAGCCCTTGTTCATCGAAGAGTCCTGATTGAAGACAATGTACATAAGGAATGCCATGGTTTCCTCAAGCACTCTGCACTTTCTGGTGTGCAAGTTATAGTTGAATTTATATTGATCAGGCAGGCTGTCAAATCTTCTATTCACATGGCACCTCAGCCTATCAATGGAGACAATATGATTTATATGCACAAAAACCTTTTCACCTTCCACAATTCTTCCTGCCTCTGTCAGTTCTTTGAAGGTATCCCAATTGTCTGAAAGAAAATCTTTGTGATGCTCCAGTACAGAGCTCATTGTGAACTCCATGTTGAAAATACTGTGGTATATGTGGAAGTTACTCTGAGCCTTGCATTTGTGAAGAAACTCAAATAGGAGCAAATCTGGAGACTTGTCCTCTTCTGGTTCCTTTTGTTTTGTGATGGAAGAATCAGCATTTTGCTCCAGTCTCTTCCTTTTGCCTATTCCAAAATTTATATACATTGAATTCTATATGCTGACATATGCAATCAGTGAATGCATAGGATATCACTAGAAAATTCCTTCATGAGCTCTCAGGACTCACCTGGTGATTGCTGTGGTCTAATAATAGCAGCAGAAAAGTCCAGCTTCCTCTTGAAAGGTGGGGCCTGGGAGTCAACTGTTCCAAAGCAAAAACATTTCTCATCATCAAGGAAGAATTCCACAGGGCCAAAGATAGCAAAACAATGAGGTAGAAGTGAGAACCAAAAGAGACACAGGAATTTGCAGGAAAACGCGATGGGGGACCATTTGGAAAATATAAAGCACTCTCCTCGCATTTTGTTGCAAATTCTCTAGTTCTGTTGATATGCATGTCAAATCAAACACTAGGTTCATCTCATTGATTCCTGGACATTTCTCATCATCAAGGAAGAATTCCACAGGGCCAAAGATAGCAAAACAATGAGGTAGAAGTGAGAACCAAAAGAGACAGGAATTTGTAGGAAAACGCGATGGGGGACCATTTGGAAAATATAAAGCACTCTCTTCGCATTTTGTTGCAAATTCTCCAGTTTTGTTGATATGCATGTCAAATCAAACACTAGGTTCAACTCATTGATTCCTGGACAGTATGAGTTGATATGCAAGAGAAAGGCTGGAGCTGGGTCGGTCACCCAATTGAGCTTAACCGACTATGACTAGTGGCTATATAAGAGTAAGCCCGTGAAGCCCATTTCATCACTGACTACAGCAACCCTGATTCCTTAGCATCCAACCTCCATCTTCTACTATTTTCAGCATGCCATAGAAGCTTCTTTCATAGGAGCACACAGTTGGGAGGTAGTGCCATCTATTGTATCAGTTCTACAGTAATCAAATTTTTGATTCTCCTGTTGGAATACTGAAAGCAAAGAGTAGAGTGGACACAAACTCAGAATACTTGCTTTTTTGCTTGTAGAATGAAGAAGAGTGAGGTCCTTAAGTAGGCACCTCATACAAGCTCACTGACATCACTGATGACCTCAGAGCTCTACAATCATCTCCTCAATCTGCTCCTAGATTCTCTCAATCATCCTATGTGGCTCTCCACCACCTAACTGTGCTTGTGGGCACCTAACTGTGCCTCTAGCACTCACACATAGAAACATAAGGCACCTCATACAAGCTCACTGACATCACTGATATTTTTTTCTTCCAGCTGCAAGCAATTGAAGAAACAACGTCTGTGGTGGCTGCCATTCTCCAAATAGTGAATTTCTTCTGTTGCTCAATACTCCCTGCCTGCTCCGCCATTGCCTGAGCCCTCTTAGGAGTAGATGGGCGACCTCAAGAGAAGATTTTGAGCCATTTTTCAGGTCATTTGGTTCAGTAACGAGGGAGAAATCGTCAAAACTCAGTTTCAGCCTGTAGTAACTCTCCCGGGCAAAAGTGCGCACCATTTCGTCCAACCTCTGTGCTGGACCTTCTTTGGTATATGAGCTTTCTTTTGCTTCAGAAAGCCCTCTTTTCCTTGCTTTGAAGAGTGAGCTACAAGCCCTCCAAGTTCAGCTTTTCAGTTTTGACAGTTTTGGACAAGTTTTTGAAGATGATGCTACATAAAATGCTACTCTAGCATTTCTGTTTTTTTGAAGCTTTCAATAACTTCAGTACAAGTGTGGATTCAGTTTTGTTTTGACTTGCTAGACCTGGTTTTGATTGGAAAGTGTTTATTTCACCCACTTCTATGAAGCATGTAAGAAGAAGCATCATTGTTTGAAATCTAGTCACTACTATTTGCTACATCAAGTGCTCATATTTTGGAAGTCTTTCAGTTATTTTTGCCTTGTAAGAGAGATAGACACTGCCCAATATCTGGGTTAGACCCTCTCATGGCTACCCTATTGAATCTAGAAAAGTTCAATGGAAAGGGCTTCCATACATGGCAGATGAAGGTGAAATTTGCATTGATGAGGGAGAACTTATGGGGACTTGTCAAACCTACTCCTACCGCTTCTTCTACAGCCTCCAATGCTGGAGAATCCTCAACACCGACACGACCAGCAAGGGATCCAGCTAGAGAAGAAAAATCATATGGTATGATTGCTCTTGCTCTAGGTGATGATTATATACACCATATCTCTGACTTGGAGTCTCCTTAGGAAGCTTGGCAGAAGCTAGACATGATTTTTGGTGCAAGCTCTCACATCTCTAAACTATCACTTAAAATCTCTTTCTTTGAATTAAAAATGGCAAGTGATACTACTTTAGCAGCTCATGTCAATTATATGCGGAGTCTTATGACTCAGTTAGCTTCTATCAACTCTCCTATCACTCCTGATGATGCTATGGCAGTGTTACTTAAGAGTATGCCTGAAAGTTTTGATCACATTGTTAGCACTTTGAAGAATCTTCCCAATCCTAAACTTGAAGGCATTATCTCTGCTCTCCAAGAAGAAGAAAGGCATATGGAGCTAAGGAAAGGCAATGACACTGCTTATGCTGTAAAAGTCAAGAAGGGCAAGTATACTCCTTGCAATCACTGTGGAAAGACAAATCACCTTTCAAAGGACTGCTTCAAAGTTAATCCATGCAAGCACTGTGGCAAGAACAACCATCATGAGAAGTTTTGCAGAGCCAAAGCAAAGACAGAAAATGCAAATCTACTTACAGTTAATGAGCCTCCACAAGATGAGGCATCCTTTGAAGATTATGCATTTTAAACACATCTCTATGTATGCTCCAGATCTCTCTTTTTATGTCAAGGTACTCAGCCTGGATAGTAATCCAAAATGAATGAAAATAAACTATTGTGTTTTGTGTGTTTTGTAAACACCTCTGGTCACCTTATGATGTAGGCCATGTGTATGTTTTGTTCCATGGTACCTCCTGCAGACATTGTGTGCATGTACATGCAGGGGAGATAACCATTGGAAGGTCTTTTTGTATCCCTTTTTGTTTACCTTACACCCCCAAGGGAACCCTTGCTAGCATGAGAACCTAGCCATAGATAGCACTCTCCTCGCATTTTGTTGCAAATTTCTAGGTTCTATTCAAATCCATCTCCAATCAAATTCCTGGGTGATTTACCACATTCTTGGACAATATCAATTGAATATGTAACAAGAAGGGAGCTGAGTGAAGACATTTGGACATCAGAAATCCAATGGATGGAAGAAATATATGTAAAAAAACATTGAAAACAATCTAGAATTCTGACATTTTTTTTCCTTTTCCATGCTGTTGGAGTTGCACTGGTGAATCTCCTGCTCTTTTTCTAGCTTGAACTCTGCACTCTAGGTAACCTGGAGATCTGGCAGTGGTAGTAGTCTTCAGGCAGGTTGCAGTCTGGATGGAGTGTGATGGGTAGGAAAGGATCAGAGAGAGAAGGAAAAGGAAGATGCGAGGGTCCTGGTAGGGATGAAAGATTGGGAGGCAGGGGAGGGAAGAGTGGTTGTGGAATTGATTATGAAATCATGAATGGCACAAGTTCCAAGGCATAAAGTGTACCTTTCACATGTGCCAAGTTTCAAACTCCAAGAGATTTGGGTCCCATCCACACGTGTGAAAAACGACTACATTCCACACGTGTGGGATTTAGTAGCTGCCTTATTTGTATTTTGCACTTATCTTTTCCCTCCTGTCTAATCTATCTTGTCTCAGCCCTCTTGCCCTCCGATCTCAGCTCTCTTGCCTCCCTACCTCCCTACTCTGCAACATCAGCATCCTAACCAGCAGCACAGGTTCATCCCCAGCACAGGGTACTCATCAGCAGCACAGCACACCCACAGATAGATTTCAGGTCAGTATTAATGGGTTCTTCCCTCAGTCTCTGCAATCTTCTTGCCTACCATAGAAACAATCCATCCTGCATGGAAATGCATAGACTCAGTCCATATTTTATTTAGTTGTAAAGACAGAGAAATCACTGTAGGAATGCAGATCTTCAAGTGTGATAATTGCATGTGAGGGTAAAACTGTACTTATGGGTTCTTCCTTCAGTTTGTGCACACTTCTTGCCTTCCATAGACTCAATCCATCCTACATGGACATGTAAACACCTTCAAATGACTGAAGGCATATTCTAGCATGCTGCCTCATGAATTTGCAGGAAAACATGAGGAGAAGGCCTTAGGAATTTCAAACAGCCGAAATCGCGTTTTGTTGCAAATATTGAAATGTTGCTTTATCCACCCCTGTCATTCTGGTTTTGTGACTTCCATAGTTATCCATGGCTGTACTCTTCTTGCATAAACTCCATTCATATTGTATTTAGTTGTAAAGACAGAGAAATCACTGTAGGAATGCACCAGCATGTCACTTCAGGTATTTGCAGGAAAACATGATTTGGACCTGCTGTTAGGAATTTCAAACTCTCCATATCGCATTTTATTGCAAAATTTTCAATGTTGCTTCATCCACCCCTGTGATTGCCTTTTTGTGTCATACCATGTTCTCCATGGCTGTAATCTTTTTCCATTGCTTTGTATGCAGTTTGTCAGAGTGATGGCAAGAACCAAGTCAACTGCAAGGAAAGCTGGCAAAGGGCCAGGGCTTGCAGCAACAGTAGCTGGGGCAGGTACCAAGAAATTTAGTGTGCCTCCAAAGGAAAGAGCTGCACATGGCAGGAAGGGTAAGCCAATGAGCCTGCTCTAGCAAAAGGCCAAGAGATTGAATCATGGTGCAGGTGTGCTAAGGGAGATCAGGAAGCAATAGAAAGCTATAGGCTTTGCAATTCCCAAGGCACCTTTTCAAAGACTGGTGTAAGAAATATGTGATAGTTAGCACCTTGGGTTTAGGTGGAACAGGACTGCCATTCTTTCCTTACAGGAAATGGCATAGGATTACTTGGAAAAATATTTTGAAGATGCAATGCTGGTAGCAGCCCATGCTCACAGGGTGACTGTGATGGCCAAAGACTTCAACACTTTGTCCAGAGTGAGATGGAGGTATGACAAGCTTGTTCATCCTGTGGAATGGCAGGACATAAAGATGAGAGACATATTATTAATTCTACCTACAAGGAAGTTGAAGGTAGATGAGGTTAAGGTTGTTGAAGTAACCCACTCAAAGAACACAAGAGGGAAGGCTGCTTATGAGGAGTCACTGAAGCAGCAAATAAAAGAAACAAAATCTGTTATAGATGTGGAGACTGGAAAGAGGGAGTTGCAGATACATAGAAGGTTGCAGGAGCTGGGCCCTAATATAGTTGTCCATATTGAGGATGAATATTCAGTGAATGATTTTGACTTGACAAAACCATGCTTGGCAGCATTGGCTCATAAGAATGAGTATTGCTCAGATACTATCATTCTTGCAATGCCCTAGTAAGTGTCTATTATTTTACATTTTTTGCAAAACAATCCTCCTTGTACCTCCTTTATACCCTACCCTAATTATTTTTTGGTCCTATACAGCATGATGAGAAGTTGGCTTCACCCCTCTGTACAGCATACAGTCCATATTATTGATCCTGCCATTTCTTCTAAGTTAAGAGATGCAAAGGAAACTCCCATCGGTATTTCCAACTGGTTCAGACACTGCAATTTTGAAGTTATCGATGTTTTGCTACTTCCATACCATAACAGGTATGTGGGTGACTGCTTCTTTTAAGATTCTTCTTTAAGATTGAGAACTCTTGTAGCCTTTGATTTCCTAATGCTTTTTTCCTTACGCAGTGACCATTGGAGTTTTTTTTCTATTGACATCCAGCAGAAGCAATGCTTTATATTCAACTCTCTTAAAAACACACACAGAGAGCTAAAATTGTAAGTGTTGTGTGTGCTTTTTGAACTTAAAACTTCATTATTTTGATATCATACTAACTAAATTATATGTATTGCAGTTGTATTAGAAGGCTTCTAGATGCATTGGATCACTATCCTCCTAATGTCTCTCTTTTGGATTCAATAGAGCCAATAAATCTAGAGGTAAAAAGTCGTTCCCTCTACTGATGTCTATTTCATGCTATGCCTTTGAACTTATTGAATAATTTTATTGTGTTCAGATGTTAACAGTTTCTAACATATCTTTCCATTTGTACAGACACCACAACAAGATGATTCAAGTAGCTGCAGATGGAGAGTGCTGATCAGTGCCAAATATCTACTTTCAAGCTATTTTGAGAAAGAACAGCCGGACCTTGTAAGAAAAAATAATTTTCATTTAGCTTGAAGATAATTGATAGTGATACAAAGTGTTCTAAAACATCATATGCCATTGCAGATGACAGAAGATAGCTTCAGCTCAAACTATGTATATAATTTCAGAGCTCATACAATTTGGAAGTTTTTGAGCTATGCCTCCCCCAAACTTATTGTACCAGCTACTGTCGAGTTGGGTGAGAGCTCTAAAGTACAAGAAGGTGTCATACACCTTGATGCCACAGATGAAGCTGATGTGGTGCCACAGGAATAAGGACCTAGTGCTGATGAGGAGAAGCCACAGGAGCAAGGACCTGCTGCTGATGTTGTTGAGGAGAAGATGGAGCAGCAGCAAACAGATGCTCCTGGGGCAGTAGAGGAGACAATGGAGCAGCACCAACATACTGTACAGGACAGGATGGAGCAGCAAAAAATAGATTCTCCAAAAAATGATGATAGGGAGAGCTTGGACCATGTAGAGCAACCTCTGGATGAAGCTGTACATAAATAGAAAATGGATGTCAGGAATATGTTCTACATGTACAACTAAACACTTCTGTACAAAATTTTACTTGATTGAATACAAAACCTTTGTTTATGGAGTCTGTGTTATCTCAATTTTCAAATTTTCAATGTCTTTGCATTTTATTGAGCTCTCTCTTCTTTTGAGCACCTGCAAAAAAGCAATATGAATCAATAGGGTAAAGTAAACTAATAGCAGTGCTTAATGAGACTAGGATAAATCAGATGGTGTACCTTTTTATTGTTGTAGATAAATAAAAAGTCGTTTGAAATAGAACCTTCTGTCTCAAACAGAATGTCATTGCACAATTGAGCTAGGGAGCAACATTCTCTTAATGAGATATTAACTAGCACATCACCATTCTCAACAACATCAATATCAAGAAGTTTACTTTCTGCACCAAAAGAATCTTCATCTTGATCCATTGGGACTAGTTTTGTGCCTAGCATTCAACTGCGCTTATAATAAAAAGAAAAAATAAAATTTTGTGATGCAACCATGTACTTCAGTTGCATAGAAGGTTGGACAACCTCACAAAACACTGAACTACATGTCTTCTTATCCCAACCTTTATCCAAAAATTGTGGCATGCATGCCGAACTTGTTGCTTTAACTGTGAACATTGTTTTTGAAACCTTCACTGGAAAGGTATTAAACAAGTCCACAAAAACTATGAGAGGCATGCATAAAGAAATTTTTATTATCCTTGTGGCAATATTGGGCCTCAGAGCTTTCTGTACTTCTTTGAAAAGCTTGGCCCTATATGCCTCTATAACACTAGAATGTGGGTGAGGCCAATCCACCTTAATATCGTGTAACGAAACATTCACACTAGACATTTCAACTATTGGAATGCACACTAAATCTTGGAATGCACTACGCCTTAGAATGTACACATTAAGTACACTATGCCTTATAATGTTCACACTACTCCATTGCGGAATAGAATGTACACACTAAGGTATATCTAAGTCCTAGAATGTACACACTATCCCATTGCGAAAAAGAATGTACACAATAAGGAATCTTAATATCGTGGAACAAAACATATATACTAGACATATTAACTCTTTAAATGCACATTAAACATTGCGAGAAAACTTAGTTTAAAGATCATGCCATGCAAAATGGCATAATGTTATAGTACTTTCTCCACCTGTAATTTTGAAAGAGTAAATTAGGTATTGCATTCTAAATCTCAGGAGAAAAGTTTAATAATGGGGCTCTATCTTAAATTAGTTCAAAGAGATAAAATAAAGTTAGATGCTTTTCAAGAAGAAATAGAAAAAAATACTATGACAAATGAAAGCTCAAAGGAAAAGTAATATAGTGGGCTCTTTCTTAATTAAAAATTAAAGCATAAGCAAAGATTAAATGCTTTTAAAAAAGAAATAGTAAAGCATGCTACCAAAAATAAAACAATTAAAAACTACACATTCAATATTTTATTTGTTTAAAAAGACTTAAGCTAAACATTGCATAAGAATATATACATATCTTTCTCTAAAAGAAGTAGTAAACGCAAAATAAATGCAGTAAAGGAAATGCCCGCATGCCTGGTAAAAGAAGTAGGCTCAAAAGGAAAGATACACTCTCAAAGCAAGTACTGGAGCTCAAACCCACCTGACACAAACATGTGGACCATGTGATTGCATCATCAAAATAATGATTTCACAACAAAGAGTGAATTAAATCTCTCTCTCTCTCTCTCTCTCTCTCTCTCTCAATTACCATTGCTATAATGCTTTTGGATGATGCAGAGCCCACTAAACACAATTTGAATTTTAAAAAAAATACTATGGGCCACCTTTGACTATGGAAGGGTCGACTGTGCATGACTTGATAGACTATAAGTCCTCTTTGACATCTCTCATATAGCTCTGACGTGCGTGCACCGCAAAGGTATCTAGGATACTCAAATTGTACTGTTTTAAAACGATTGGCTTTGAGGGCAAATCCAAAATGGTAAGTCACCACTACTCTTGGATGCAAAAGTCTTTGGAGTCTGAATTATATTATTGTCGCCCGACACAGTTGAGATTTTGAGAATACCGTCTGACTTCTAAACCTTATCCTTGACATTTTGAAGGAGCAATCTCTTTATAGTTCATGATGCTTCATATAGCTTTATATACATTGTACACCTTAGAATGTTCACACTACTCCATTGTGGAATAGAATGTACACACTAAGGTGTATTAAAGCCCTAGAATGTTCACACTATTCCATTGCAGAATAGAATGTTCACACTATTCCATTGCAGAATAGAATGTACACACTAAGGTATCTTAATATCATGCAATGAAACAATCATTCGAGACATTTTAACTCTTGGAATGCACATGAAACCTTGGAATGCTCAAACTATGAAGCAAAATCAGTGGAGTTGGATCTGTTGCCAAAAGCATGATAAGCACAATATGAAGAAGAGGCACTATGAGAAGATGGTTTAGTCTCACCCTCTATTAGAGGATGTTTGAGAAGTTTGTACACATACTCCATATTAAGAAACTTAGCAGACCTACAAATAAGTTCAAGGATGGGACAATGCTTGTGGTCAAGTTGAGCTTGCGAGTGATGATGCAAAGCAAAGCGCTAAGGATTGCACTAACTACGATCCCATCTCCTACGGGCACTCGCTATTGCCATAAGCAGCTTTGTTGCTGTCGTTTGAACATAAATTGAGACCACCAAGCACGGATTTCAGTGGATTAAGTACACTAACCCTTAGGATGTTCACACTACTCCATTGCGGAATAGAATGTACACACAAAGGTATATCTAAGCCTTATAATGTACATACTATTCCATTGCGGAAAAAAATGTATACACCAAGGAATCTTAATATCGTGGAACAAAACATACATACTAGACATATTAACTCTTCAAATGCACATTAAACATTGAGAGAAAACTTAGTTTAAAGATCACGCCATGCAAAATGGCATAAAGTTAAAGTACTTTCTCTACTTGTAATTTTGAAAGAGTGAAATATATAGGCTCCACATAGATATAATTCTCTCCCTCTCCCTCTCCCTCTCGCTCCTTCTTTCTCTTTCTCTCTCCCCCTAGCATAAAGTTAAAGTACTTTCTCCATCCATGCTTTTATAAGAGTGCACAAGGTAATGCGTTTTAAATCTCAAGTAAAAAGTTCAATAATGGGGTCCTTTGTTTAGTGAGTTCAAAGAGATAAATAAAGTTAAATCTGTTCTAAATCTCAAGCAAAAAGTTTAATAATGGGGTCCTTTATGCTATTTAAAATCAGTCTCAATATCACTCTAAAATAGTATGATTTTGAATGTCTACATTATATGTAATTTCAAGAGAGAGTTTAGTTCAAAGATCATGCATACCATGCAAAACGAAATAATAATGATGATACTAGAATAGTAGGATATTGAATTTCCACATTATATATCATATCAATAAAAAACTTAATTGAAAGATCATGTCATGCAAAATGAATCAATAATAAAATGTAAAGTTTATAGAATATATTTTAAAAAGACATAGTTTGCACATAGAGGTAATTTTCACCCTCTCCCCCCTCCCTCTTTCTCTCTCCAGAGAGATAGTATGATATTGAATTTCCACATTATATATCATATCATTTAAAAACTTAGTTGAAAGGTCATGTCATGCAAAATGAATCAATAATAAAATGTAAAATTTATAGAATATATTTTAAAAAGACATAGTTTGCACATAGAGGTAATTCTCTCCCTCTCCCCCTCCCTCCCTCTTTCTCTCTCTCTCTCTCCCTCTAGCATAAAGTTAAAGTATTGTTAAGAATGGGGTCCTTTCTTTAGTGAGTACAAAGAGAAGTTAAATGCTTTTAAAAAGAAATAGGAAAATATGCTATTTAAAATCAAAATCATAAGTAAAGTTTTAATACATTTTTATTAAAAAATAGTAAAGTATGCTACACAAAAAACTTTATACTTCATATTTTTTGTGTTCAAAGGGACTTAATTTGCACATAGCATAGGAATATATACACACCTTTTAAAAAACAAAAAGTAGCAAATGGAAAATAAATGGAGTAGGGAAATTGTTTACATACCTAGTAAGAGAAGCGAGCTCAAAGGGGAAAAACGCTCTCGAAGCAAGTACTAGAGGTAAGATCACACCTAACTCAAACATGTTCATGTAATTGCATCATTAGAATAATCATGAAAAAGAGTCGGAGTAAAAAAAACTTTTCTCTAACTCGAACCTAACAATCTAGAAAAAGAGTTCATAATAGTTATCTACCGTGTAGCATTAATGTTTAAAATGGAGTATACAAAACACCTAAAAATAAGGCATCATGATTAACATGCAAAACATAATTAAAAACAATACATGATGCCACAACAAATTCAATCTTATTCCATCATAATGGAATGTAAAGATAATTGGTCAAATGTGATAAGCATACAATTGACTCGTGTCTAAAGAACTCCAAACAAATTGATGAAGTGCTTAATATTGGATAATGCACTGTAAAATCATGTCCACAAAAATTATAGCAGATTTCAAATTGAGAGGTGACAATGGCCAAAAATAAACAAACGAAGAATAGCTGTCCAGATAAAATTACAAGTCTAACAAGTCTAACAAATAAAGTAACCAAAATCTTTCATCAGATTTCCCTCGATGGTTGAAAATGACAGCTGTATATATAAAAATTGAGGCCTTTGCTGAAATGCAAAACAATGCATAGAGCTTAGGAGCAATTGAAATGACTGTGGGCAGCACAAGCGATAAGAACTAACTCTGCTGCTTCAGAAGCTAGAGCCTAGTGGCCAATCTACTATAGCGTCAACAGAGGCGTCCCTCAACGGCTATGGGATCTATCACAAAATGGCAAAGTGTGCGTTTAGATCTGATCAGAATCGGAGATGGAACGGGAATACGGAGGCTACGATGAATGGAATCATGTTACAGGTCACACGAAGATGAAACTGGCGAGTTGGACATGGCCGAATTCTCTTGATACAACACCATTGCCTGCGAAGGAACTTTCATCAGATTTCCCTCAATGATTTCCTCTTTCGGCGTGCCGGGGCTTTTGAGGCCAATGGCAAGCTCGAGCTTGCTCTACAAGACGTGGAAACGGTGCTGGAGGGGGAGAAGAACCATCGCGAATCCCTCTAGCTGGGGAAAAAGCTTCGTGCTACTATTAGGAATCGTGAGGAAGCCCAGCAGGATTCCCAAGCGAGGCCTGCTACTACTGCTGGTGCATCTTCTCCTACAGCATTGGGGACTTCCGTCGTGGCTGGCAGAGGGCCTTGTCTACCTGCTAGACCATTGTCCAAGACGAAGGGAGGCCTTCAGGAGGGTTGTCACAGAATTATCTCCAGGAGGCAAAAGTCCAAAGCTCAAAGGCTGGAACCCCAGCAAATTTGAGGCCGTTGAAGTTGATTTATGATCATGACATTAGATTATCACAGATACTTACCAGTTGCAAGTTTGGCCATCTGAGGAGCTGGTAAGGAATAGATTTCCTTCGTCGAAGGCAGTTTTATTAAAGTATAAGCATATGGACGGTGATCTCGTTACAATAACTTGCACAAGGGAGCTCAAGCTTGCAGAAGCAGCTGCTGCGTCTGAAGCTTCATGAAAAAACCTCGCACCTGCAGGTTCATCAGTCGCACAGGGTGCAATTCATAGGAACGATGCAGTAGTATTAAAGATGATGCACCTATTTCTAATCGTTTCATGGAAGAACTCTGATATCTCTCCTGTTGACCGTGTTACAATTGCGCATGAAATGTCTCCAATTTCACCTCCTCCGATCGAAGTCGGTGAAGATTTCAGTTTCAGAATAAGCTCAAAATTTCCCGGTGAAATAGTTTTAGCTCCCCTGTTGGCGACATCGACTCAAAGTCCCCCTCAACGTCTCCATTTCGGAAGGCTTCAAGTTCTCCAAAGGTTTCATGTTGTCCAAAACACAAAGAGATGCCATCCTCCATCGTCATGTGCAAATTGATCTTCCAAATGGTAGGGCGAAAGCTTCTTCGCGACCCGAACACTTACGCAAGTTTACTTGGCCTCATCTGGTCACTGATTGCGTTCAAGTGAGGTCAGAGCGTTTACTTTATGAACTTTATTTGAAATGAAATTCCCGGTTGATCACACCGTTCACAATCAGTAGCACAAATCTACCATCAAATCATCTGCTTTGACGCCATTAAACCTTGACAATATGCACCACGGTACAGACGAGTCTCCTGTTGCTGGAGACACAAAGGCTGATGACCCCAATGTAGGTAGTAAGATTCGTTTTGCTGTAAGTACAGACAAGCGGGAAGCCGAGCAAGTGAATAGTAAACAGATATAGATCGCCGAATGGCTGTTAGACTTTGCGCATGTTTTCCGGATGCATTTAAGTGGCAGCTCTAGCGTTTTTCAATTGTGTGTGCAGCAAGAAAGCGGATGCCTCTTAATGATAACAACAACAAATTTGACTTTCTTGATAGCCTCCGAATTGCGTTTGATTGGGCACAGGCTCAATATGATTTAGCTACGAGGAGGCTTTACGGGTGAAGACAGACTTTTGTGATTTCGAGGTGCAAACTCGCGAAAGCATGCGGAAGACACAAACACAAGAGTCTGACAAACTTTACAACGAAAAGCTTTTGAATGTGAAAAACAATTCAACGTAGAGATTAAATATATATATACTCGTATCACGAAGTCTCCAGATCGTGACGACGCCGTAGCGCAGTAAATTCCTCACAAAAGGTAGAGAGTCGTTATTGCTGTTGAAGCTGCCGAAACACCTCGTTACTTAGAATGAACAAGGTGAATGATATTCAATCATTCATAAACATCAAAAAACTCAAACAAATAGGAGTCCACTGAAAATCTGAATGATATTCATTCATAAACATCAAAAACCTTAAACAAATAGGAATCCACTGAAAATTGTGTGAAGCAAGGGGAGAGAGACAGAGAAAGAAGAAAGGTGAGAGAGAGAGAGAAAGAAGAAAGGTGAGAGAGAGAGAGAAAGGTGAGAGAGAGAGAGAGAGAAAGTCAACCACTTTAAAGTTTGCATTCAAGTCCAATGAAGTAGAGCCAATAGGAAAAATGCACTTTCAAAAATTCAAGAAATACCTAATTTCTGCTTTGCCAAAATCTGATCGTTGCTAAGGCTACCCTGAGGGCAGACCAAAAAGAAGATGAAACATACGCTTTTGGGTTGAATGTGAATCGCATGCAGACAACTAAATTGACACATCTTCCAGCATACTCGAGTCTCACCAAATACATGGTTGCCAAGCTGATTTCAAAAGGCATCTACATCGTTGCTATAGCCTGAGCACTCTCATTTTTGGCCTAGTAATGGAAATAACATGTGTAGACCAAGGGGTTAAAATGTGTGGGTGTGTCCTTAGTTCACAAAGCTGAGGATTCTATCTTGGTCACCTTTTGTGGGGGCCCTGTTGGCACTTTCAATTTACATTTAATATAAAAACCTTGTTTCAACATCTTTTTGGCTAAATTTACCTAAGGATAACACATGTTGCATCGAGGCAGCCATTCGTCGTGCAAGGCTTATGGGGCGATGTTATCTCGATCGTAATGGAGAACCCCATTAACCGAGGAATTGACGAACTTTCCTTTCATGGTTGCAACTAGTTGGCCCTATCTCAAGGCATCTGTCCTTTTGGCTGTGTCCAAATTTATAAACAAGTTAGTCTTCCAAAATAAGACAGTTACAATTTAGGGAAGGCAACGATCTTGTCCCTACTTGGGGAGTTTATAAACTTGATTTTATTAACCAATGATTACCAAGGGAGTATGAGTAATTACATAAAGCTTCCAAGTCAAGTAATTATCAACATTATAATGCAATGCAATAAGCAAAATAACAATCTTGAGGCGATCACTCTATTAAAAACCATGTCACATGTGCGAGCAAGCATATATTTAAAATACCCCTATACTTAAAAAATCTTTTTTTTAATATAATTGTTTCCCCCTCTTTCGTATGTATTGCATGTTATACTTTTGAATTTAAAAGTCCAATTTGCAGATGTACATACCATAATTATATTAGATACGTATTTAAAAAACCCCCTCCTATCCTATTTGGCTAGAAAGACCTACAAATTCCCCTTCCTTTAGCGGACCTACTACGCTACGTGTTATACATAGTAACTACCTCAAAATAGTAATCAACTTATGGAAATCTTTAGCTTGATTAATGGTCAAGTATCCATTGTACTATGTTGGGGATTCTATAAATAGAAAATTCTACTGCCATCTTTACTAACTAAGAATACAAGTAGTTAGCTAAGGTGATCAAGTTAAGCAATAAACAAATTACCTTGTAAAAAATTCAAGGAGAAAGAATATCTCATCAATGCATGGCAACCAATATGATCAAGAATAACTCATGACTAAACAAGGGGCATATATCTAGGCTTACTATGAGTAACATGCCTAAATTAAATTTCCAATTTTCTGTGTGTGTGTGTGTGCATTTCAAGACATATGCTACTCCGCCTCAGCAGAGTCAAATTCTGATACCGTACTTAGGTGAGTAGGTTATTCGATCGATTCTCTCCCGAAGAATCGATCGCAATTGGATGACTTGGCATTGCATATTAGAACCCATCGAAGCGTAGTTTGCATCTACTTGTCGTCAACCAGAGATTGATAAGAAGCATCAGAAAAAACAAATGAGAAGTGATTTCTCAGGATTTTTGGACCACGCTTTCGATAAACCAAAATTTTTAGCTTTGCTAGCATGGATTCGCCGATCTATCTCTTGTTGAAAATATCCCTGATCCCATTGGTAACAGGTGGGCAACTATCATCCACGTACGATCCATACTGGATCTAACCAACTGTCCATCTAACCCCCCCACATTCTCGATAGTTCATCTTTGCCCCAGTAGAGTCTCTTAGTGGCATGTTCAAGTTCTCCTACCCATTCCTGGGGAAGAGTTAGCCACTAGTTCACGTAAGAGATACTATCACTACCGCCTAGACAATTAGGCACCCACCATTGAAAGACCTACTTAGATCTCCTCGAATCTCGAGATTTTGAGTCCTAGCCTCACTTGAGAAAGAAGCAGAAGGTGTTTCCTATTCGATACCTAATACTTCATATCGTCCCATGTCTTCTTCAAGGATTTGAGGGATTGTCAGTCCCCTAAAGAGGATTTCAAGTCCCCTGTCTTCTTTAAGGATTTGAAGTCCTCTTCAAGGATTTCCCATCCCCTAAAAAGGATTTCAAGTCCCCTGTCTTCTTTTTCCATCTTAGTCTTATCAATCAAGACAGTACGTGACAAGATAATTTTTACATGGAGGGACTAAATTTATAAAATTATAAATACCGAATGATATTGAAGGAGCTCCACTCACCTGCATCCATCCACAACAAGGGCAAGTTAGAACAAGAACCCTTATTTATGGGACTATAGGCTTCAATGTGCAGGTCCACTTGTTATCAATGTCACAATATCATAGGTTATTCTAATATAGCAAATTGAATCAACCTTGGATGGTGGTGCACCGTGTGACACCTCAACATTTGAGTCACAAGCATTCAGATGCTCCATGTGTACGGTGTGATTTTTTCACACTTTTTGAAACACATTTTTACAATTTATCCCAGGTAGGGATTTTAGTCTTGAATGATATGGAGAAAGTTTTATCTCCATTGAAGCTTTAATCAAGATCTTTATAGAGACCAAGGATCTAGTCATATAGATTACCATTTAATGACATATAGCAATATACATCCAGTGGTACTGATTCATGTCTATAGGAATATGTCAATAATATGCCTAGTGAAAAAATCATCATACCTTTAGAATATGAAACAACAAGGCTAGGCCTTCAGGCCAGAAGTAAAGTATGACTTTCCTAAGTCTCCACCAACTCACATCTAGGATCCAAGTGAATCCATGATTATTTTCCATTTTTGGAACAAGAAAATGTCATTTATGTATATACACACGAAAAAATGGTAGGTGTTTAGGAACTATATTGGCATTATACTCACTATTACCATGCTTTAAGTGGTGTAAAGCATTGAGTGTTCCACCCTATCATTAGTGTAAAAATTCATGCTATTTGAGATGGTAGTTACCTCTTATTGGCTTGAGTGCTCAAACCAAGGTTCGGAAATCCGATTATAGTAAGCGTACTTGACGTGTGAGCATCAATTTTGTCCACCAACTGGCCCTTATAAAGCATCACCAGGGTCCAAACAATAATGATAATCGATGGTAGATCATTAGTTTACTAGATCATGAGATCACATACAACCATAAAAGTGTTAAGTAAAGATTCGAAAAGGAACTCCTATTGGTCTCTAGATTACCTCATATAGTCAACAGTTGTGTTTGATAAACATGCACGTTGTTTGCCTTACTATGATAATCTGTGGCTAGTCATGTGTCAACTCCCGTGTGATCTGTTAGATTGTATGCTAGCAATAGTAACCGGCTTTGGTTGCGCAGATTCTAGCAGCTACAAGCAAAGGCTTAAAATCATCTTTAAATGCCCATCCAAATAACCACAAAGACCGAGCAAGTGATGCATCACCTTGAAAAGAGGCATTCCCAACCCATGAAACTCCAATAGAAACTTCTTTCCAACATCCTATAAGTTTGGTAAGCATTTCAAAATGTGGTATTTTGATGGGGAAATCACATAATACAAAATCTTGCCATGGACCTATCACACCTTGAGGTCCATTATTACTAATCCAATTTCTTGCAAGAATTGCCCATGGCTGATAACAACCCAGTCTCAGTAGCCACTTAGAACAGATCCTCTTACATTTGTGGTTCATTCCTTCAGTTCCTAGTCCTCTATCTTTCCTCTCAGCAACTAGTAGGTTCCAATCAAAAGCATGCCATTGGTTCCTTCGAACAAAATCTCTTATAACCGTATTAATTCTTTTAAGCACTTTAGCAAAGAAAGGGTAAATTGAGAGAGCATATATTGCTCCCAAAGGTAGTACATACTTCACAACAATAGACCTTCTCGTAAAGAATAGCTTGGCATTTTCACATCTACTAAACTTTTCTAGAATTCTTTGAACGAACCAGTCAAACTTATCCTTATGTGACACTCCAAAGCCAACTGGGCATCCCAAGTATCTGATTACTTCACCGTCCTTATACCATTTGAAAGGGAAATTAGTTGACCACCCAAAGATCTTCCCAACCCAACCACAATATGATGGTGTTTAATGCGTGACTCTGAAACCATAGCAACTTCTTCAAATACTACAAGAAATCTACTTGAATTCTTTTCTTTCCTAGCTAAGACACTTGTATCGTCGTCAGCAAAAAATTGAGTGCAAATGTGAATTATTTTGGTGGAGTAGAATAGGGATTTTCTAGCCCCATTCACCATAACTTAACATAACAGGGATCATATATGTATAACAAGAACCCTCAAGGGGCATGAACATATATAATGCTCTAAGGCATGAATATAAAAATTTCCCTCAAGGGCATGAAGGTATAAGGCCAACAGATCAACTACAAGAAATCCCAAAGAGGGTATACAACAAAAGAGATAAATCACTAGTTCCAATCTAGAGCCCTCATTGATCTCCTCAATTTCAGAGGCCTAGCCTATCTCATCCTCACCTCCACCTTCACTGACACTAGATCCCTTACTGGCTTAGATCCCTCACTCACACTAGATCCCTCACCCAATCTAGATGTCTCATCCTCCCTAGTGCTACGTAGAGGATGAAAGATAGGTCATAGAAACTCTATATCATAAATGTGCTCCATAGAGGACACATCATGGAAGCTCTAGGTCTCTCACCTACTTTATATCCCTCACCCTCTCCAATATTTAAATAGTTCATTGTCATAGACAATCACATCTTTGACATGATACGATATCCTCTATCATCCTTTATGATTAGTCTCATGTCATCCATGAAATACACAGGGCCTTTGCAACAAGGCATCCAAAATAGTGTCCTTGATAATGTAATTGGTGTGGTTAATGGCTCTAGGTTGCTCTTGGGGTGGTGTGCGCGATGGTCTTGGGGACTTTGTGCACAAAAATCTCAAGGTCATTATGGGTGATGGGATGGGGGTGGGTGATTATCTTGGTAGTGGCATGGCCATCCCTCATGGGCTCACACAACCTCAACATCCCCTCCACAAGAAGTTCCCTCTCCATGGGTCCTAGTCATCCTCTCTTCCTCTAAGATGATCATATGGAGTGCCCTTGGATAAAGTCTCAAATGGCCACATCTGAGGGTGGCAACTAGAGTCCCATGACATCAATTCCCTAGTGCCTATGTGAGTTGATAGCATAGCTTACTACTGTACTAAAAGCTTACTATAGAACACAATAAGTTGCTCAAGTCTCATCTAAAATGCACAAGACTAAATAGTTCAAGAGAAGGCCTTTGACCCAGATGACCTACGGGACAACACCTATACATGCAAAAACAAAGACCTACATTAGCGTGTCTTTTGAGTGACAAAAACTTGACATGAGTCAAAGCATATAGGCAAGAAAGAGAATAAACACCTTTTGCCAAAAGAGAGGATTTGAAAAGCCACCCTAAATGGTGATAAACAAATAAATTGAGATACCTACAAAAGCAACATAGGAACATCCTTTGATTTGTATAATACAAAGAATAAGGGAGAAGTATAGAAGACAATGTAAGTCACTGATTGAAAGGAAAAAGGTAAGCAATCTCTCCCTTTCTCCATCTCTTTCACTCTCTTTCATATATGCTTGTCCTAATGATTGCAATATCTTTCTGTTGTTATTTAATGAAATACAAAGAGGAGGAGAGCTCCAAAAGACAAGAGAAGAGGAGAAAGAGTGCGCCTTAAGAGGGAAGAAGCATGAAAAGATAAAGGAGAGGACTTGTTTGACTAGTTTGCATGAAAAGTGAAAAGGAGAGGCGATTGGAGAGGTAGGGGGCATGAAAAATTAAACATCGCCTCCTCTATAAAACCTACATTATCTTTCGAGAAGAAACCTTGGTAAATCTTCAAAATTAGAAAAAAGCCCAAAAACTATTGAATTACAAAGTAGAAACTATGTAGAAACAAAGATAAGGCGATGATGTAACATACCTAGTATGAAAAATTGAAGGGAGAAGGGGATTTTGAGTTTAAAGCTCCTTCATTGCCAAGCCCTTTATTATTCAAAGGGAAGTGAAAGAGGGTAGGACAATGGAAGAGGAAAGGAAAGAGTGATGGGTGTCAGGGGGAAAAGTATTTCAAGGGTGGGGAAAGCTAAACAAGGGAGGGAGGAAAAAGATGAAAAGGAAAATTAAAATGTAGTCTTTTCATTTTGAGTTTTTGCACCAAATTTCATTGTTATTTCCATTGGATATTCTCTTGAGAATTCATCAGGATATATCCATTTTAAAAAATCAATATACTAACACTTATACTGATGGAATAGGACATTTTATCTATTTTTTGTCTTTTAAGGTGTAATTTCAAATGTTGACATATTCTTGGATTGTGTATAGATGGATAGACAAAGTTCATTATCTTCGGATAGAGAACTAGTTCATGGGAGCTCATAGTGGCTTTGTGAGAGGATTGTGTGTTTGTGAACATGATGCAAGCTATAGATTTGATGTGATCATTGTTTTGTCATGCAAAATTTCCATAATTATGGAGAAGTGTTAAGGGATGACTTTGAAATTCTAGATGGTGCCTTGGCAGTGAGAGTTTCAAATTTCCACAACAAGCATAAATATTCCCATCTATCGTTGACATGATAATATCTTGTATGTTCTTCGTTGTGCAGGTCAACGGAGCTCAAGAGAACTAAGAGGACCTAATATTGGCAAGAAATATAGCCATGCAATTGCATACATTCAGGCAAGCTTCTAATAAGGATGTTGGGGATGGAGGGACATCATGCTTGGAGTCAGAGGAGGAAGTTGGCATACACATGAGGATAACTTTTGCTATGTTAGAGATGAGGGGATGAAGGACATGATGGATCAAATATAGATATTAAGCCTACATCTATTTTTTGGTTCTATCAAAATATGTTTCTTAAAAGTTCACTCTTCTTGATGTAGCTTTGTCTCATAATCGATTAAAAAATGTTGAATATTACTATCCTTTTTGTTGCTGTCCTATGTTGTCGACTATGTAAGAGCATATTTCACTTAAAATAGCCCTCTTTTGTACATAAAATCTGTTGGGAAAGACCTACCTCCATGCTATCCCTTTTCTCATTTAAACAAGCTTAATTACAAGCTATATTTGAGAAATGCTGTAATGTAACTTGCATTAATACTTGATAGAAGAAGAACATCATGGAGAATGACATAAAAGGTTAGGACTTCAACATAAGGACTTCATTTTGCCATATTAAAGGATATTTGTAGACCAATGAATTACATTTTGGGGCTAATCACTTCTCAACATAGCATGAATGTGTTGTTTGAAGGGTAGATCTGTTATCCACCCATGCGGCAGATTTATGTATTCATGTTTTATTAAGGGTTCACAAGATTTGCTTAGTGCATCAAATGAGCCCCTTTGTTTGGCTTCTATTTTTTATCATCTTGGAATAAATGTCAGATTTATACACACAAAAGTGCCTTGGGGGAAAAACCTCCACTAATAACAGTAAAAAGTGCCCCAACTATGTTCAATATGATATTCTATAATATAAATGCTTACTATCTCCTCTATTTTGACTCGAAAACTCACCTATGGGAGCTAGTTTAACCTAATCTGCCTTATGCACATCCTTCATGTGAAGGCTTCTTTGTTGAGGTAGATCAACCAATTCAACAGCTTGTCCATTAATGTTAACTACGCCTGACCACCGTATGCTCCTGGCAAGGAGACTATTGTCTCCCCTTCAAATCCCTTCTAGCCTTGCCAATTCAAAATACCATCCATGCCTTAATTAATCTAGCCACTAAATTTGAACCTAAAAACTTCAAGGAAGAAGGTAACAATAACTTGTCATGCTAATCCATGGAACAAGAATCTTGCTTTTTTGTCATCTCCCATTTTTAGAGAGCCCATGGGCTATGTTGAAGCTTTATATAAGTAGCAATTTTGTATTTGTATAGTAGTAGGTCATATTACTACTTGTTTGTGAGAGAAACACAATAGTGGAGCATTTCCTATTAGAATTTAGAGCTCCTCTTTATTGTGTATTGGCCAACCAGGGCCTCTCTTGAACCAACTTAGTTTTGGAAAGCTTACTCCATTTATTGCTACAGTTTACCCAAATTTTTTAGTTGGTGGTACCATTGCTACTATTTTGACGTTTTGCCAATCACATTTGGCAATTTTACACCTCCTACAACCAAAATTTTATCAAATTGGTTGCATTTTGACTTAATGCATTGCTTGGTAAGAATTGACCTACAATTTCCAATTTTTGACACAACACATTTGCTCTCTAGAAATTAGGGCTTTTGTTGTTTTTGCACTTGGAAGAGGCCCTCATGCCTTGGGATCTTATTTTAGGTATACACACTTGTAGTGTTATGTGTGAACACCTAACTTTGATAAGTGGCTCAATGAAATTTGGGGATTTGTGCATTTTCCTCATTACAAATGGCAAAAAGTAATATATCTGGGATGCTTGTACCAGTACAGGACAAACTTGATGGGACAAATCACCCTTTTGGTATGCATCATGTATGGTATCTGGAGTGTGGTTAATGGTGCAAAAGTTAGATAAGCTTCACTTGCTCCTACTAGCAACACTATCGCCATTGCTTTAAAACATGGAGTTTCTACTTTAGGACCATTTGGATCTCTACATTAGCAGAATCTATGGTAGCTATCATCGTAGCCGTTTCTCATGCACCACCTATAGTAGATCGTGATAGATGGGATGGTAAAGATGATAATGTATGTGCCTTGATTTTTTGTGAGACAAACCATCATTCCACATATCCATTCATGCAAGATAGATAGCCTAGGAGGCTTGGGATACACTTGCCAGATTGTATCAATCGTGCAATGAATCACACATTGCATTTTGGGGAAGGCAACTTGGGAGACGGATACTATGGATGAGTTCCTTACTAAGGTGAAAGACCTTCAGGGATAGTTAACCAATGTGGACGAGTTTCTTGTAGAGTGCCCATAATATTGAATGCAAGAGCGGATTCATATCAAGGTTTTGCCATGACTATGCATGTGTTTGACTAGAAGATAGGATGCACTCACATTTGAAAAGCTTGTCAATTTACTCCTACAAGAGGGGCAACCTAGGCAAAACCAGAGTGGTTTGATGGCTATAGATAATGTTTTGTTTTGTAGGCCATAAGTGCAAAGGAAAACCCCATGGGAGTAATAGAACCAAGTTTGCGTCACCATTATTTTTGGCAAGGATGATGACTATGACACACGAGTGTCCAATTCTAGTTTTTGCCTCTTCTTGGGTAGTTATGCATCTCCTTGTTGAGCAAGAAGCAACCTTTAGTGGCCACTTCTAGTTGTGAGGGTACGTACAGGGCAGCATTCACAACTATTGTTGAATATGTATGGCTTAGATGGTTATATGATGATTTGGCTAAGCGATAGCCATCTGCCACCTTTTTCTTCATTGACAGTTAGAGAGCCTTGGTAGTTGCAAAGAAGCCTGATTTCCATGCTCACACAAAGAAGGTATGGCTTAGATGGTTATATGATGATTTGGCTAAGCGATAGCCATCTGCCACCTTTATCTTCATTGATAGTTAGAGAGCCTTGGTAGTTGCAAAGAAGCCTATTTTCCATGTGCATTCTATTATTATGTCGAGGATTGATTGTTTATAGGAGAGAGCACCTTGATCTATGTGCCCACACATGATAATGTGGCAAATGTATTCACGAAAGCATCACCTCGTGAAATGTGTGAAGCCTTTCACAAGCTTTTAAACTTACTTCGTTTTGGTGATTTATGTCACATTCTTACCTTCTCTTTGATCACTATATCACTCAGGGCGGCTTGTAAGCATCTAAGTTATGGGAGTATTGTGTGATCATGTAGGAGCATAGATGGGGCACTCCAATAATCAAAGTTTTATCCCCTAGGTACTTATGTAGGTGTACTATGTATCTTGTGGATGTGACACATTGCAATCACTTCAGTCAATCCAACTCTGTCCACTTTGAGTTTCTAGCTTCCCACATCTTTGTCTCATCTTTATATCTCCTTGCATCCAACACCAACAAAGATTATATTATTGGAGAGGGAAATTGGTGCTATTGGGGATTTCTCACTTATTAATGGTAGCAACTCTTACTAGTGGAGACACCATCAATGCTAGGGACCTAGGTAGTTGTTGCTAGCTATAGAGAGCTTGTGAGGGGGAACTTGGTCTTAGGGAGGTTGAATGAGGTATGGTGGCTTAGAGAATTCTTTAATGGTAGGAGGAAAGTCAATATTAGGGAAGCTAAATGAGGTATGGTGGCTTAGGAGATATATTGCAATAGTGGAGGAATTGTTATGTGGCTATATGAAAATAATCCTTCATTTGGCAATTTTTGCATAGTTACCTTACTGAATCATACTCAAACATGGGCGGATTGCAAATTATGTAGGAGGGCTGCTAGAGAAGACGTGAGGCATGTTTTTTGGCATGCCATATAGCCAAATAGATGTGGAAAAGGATTGAAATGGTGATTCAATGAGCACACGTGATTACAAAGTTCCCTCTTTGGTTGGTGGAAAGGGTACACGGTAGGGTATGTGAAAAGTTCCCCTCTTCACTGGTATGATGAGGCATTAGAGCCTATTCACGATTTGCAGTGTGATAGGTGCTAATAAATTGATCTTTGGAGCCGATGGTGGTGTGTCTAGTTCTCTAGAGCTAGCCTAACACTTTGGATGCCATGTTGGGTAGCGTGAAGGGGAAGTTCGGTGACATCCATAGGTTGAACGTGCTAAAGGCATCCATAGTTTTGGGTGGGTTTGCTAGGCTAGATTTTGTAGCTTTTGATTGGTGAGTATTATAACAAGGTAGGAAATTCATTAGAGGCCCTACATAGGTGGTGTCAAACAAATGTAATTGGGTTGGTGGCGGCAATCCTATCACACTTGTGCTAGTGGAGGCCATTGTGCTTGCCCTATGACTTAAGTTGAAGGCGACTATTGTGAAGCTACACAAGGAGTGTTTGAGACAAGTTATTGTCCATATCTTGTTTTTTGTTTTGTTTTTCATACTTTTGCTATAGCATGATGAGGTCTTGCTTTCTGTAATTGCCTTCACAATTGCACAAACACATTGTGATACAAACTAGGTTTTGTAGCTTTTGATTGGTGAGGAATATAACAAGGTCGGCAATTCATTATAGGCCCTACATAGGCGTGAAACAAATGTGGCTAGGTTGATGGTGGCAATCCTATCACACCTAAAGGTTTACTTGCACCTATTAAAACTTATTACTTTTGCATGACATGGAGTAAAATTAAATGATTAGATTTTTGCCCTCGACCCATTGCATTTGGTATGGTATCCAAATTTTTAGTAACAATTTGTGTGTGTGTGTGTGTGAGAGAGAGAGAGAGAGAGAGATGGAGAGAGATACTAAATTGACAAGATCCCCTTTTTGATATATGCAATGGGCTATTAGGTTGTTTACAAATAGCGCACCACGGATAGATCACCTAATATATGTGCATGGGTTTGCTTTTGTGCATGTAGAACTCTCTCTCTCTCTCTCCCCCCCCCGCCCCCCCCTTCTCCTACACACATATTCTCTTAGCAAGGAATGGATGAGAATACACAGCAAGGAGAGTGCTCAGATTGTAGAGTACGCTTTGTTAATTGCTATCTATGTAGATGATGTGACATTCTTCGCAAAAAATGAGGAGAACATGTAAGCACATTCGAATGCACTCAAGAATGCAAGTCGATATAGATAAGACAAAGGTAATTTTGATTAGGACTCATAATAAATAAGCAGATATCACCTATGAAAGGGATCCCTTGGAAACAAACAACACATATAAATATCTAGGACTAGATTTCATAGATAACTACAAATGGAATGCATGCATGGAATGGAGGATTCTGGGAGGTTTGAAAGCCTTATGTAGCTTCCAAAACAAATGCACATCTATGGAATTGGGAAATGAGAACGTGTCTGTACACCATGCTTGTGCAGACAATAATTCTTCACAGATGCCGAGCTTGGGCACCAGAGCTCTCTAGGTATTGCGATAGCATAGAAATTTTACATAAACATTTTTTACCATACTATTGGATGAAATAGGTATGATACCTCTAGAAGGGAAAGCATTATGCCAATTCATTGCTTACCTCAACAAAGTTAGGAGGATGGATGGCAGTAGGATACCACATAAGGCGGTAGGAAACTGCACAAACCATGGGTCAACACATAGATGGATGAAATCATGGGGTATAATAGCTACTGACATACCAGAAGATGCATGTGAAATCAACGGGATAGTGACAAAAAATGCTACTGAAAATATGGCGAACCCCAAGGACCAAAATGCAACTCTATAAATAGGAACCCAACTCGATGGACAGTTGTGGAATGCAAAAATAAGACATATCATTATTTAAAAGACATATAATTTGAGGTGCAAAAGGGTAGGTGGGCAAGAACTAGGATCTCTAGACCTACAAAATCTGCCCCATAGTTGAGGTGTAAAATGAGCAGCATGTACTCCTAAGATGTAGAGCTTAGCACACATTAGAGAAGGCTATGAGGGCAGCATCGATAGCTTGGAAAATTTGTTAGGCCAGCCAGCCAAGAAACTAGGGAGCTACTTAAAAGAGGTCTTGGAACATCACAACAAGGTACTGGGACTAGCTCGCAAGCTAGCCTAACAAGTAGTCAATACATAACAAGTTTGTAATATTTTCTTTCACTAGATGTAAGGGATCACGATTAGTTGATTGTAATTGCTAGTCCCATTGATCTTGAAGGGTCTCACGTGGACTTTAATATAATCATCTCTCTTTCTCTCTCACCCCCCCCCCCACACAAACATCCTCAAAAGAGCATTAGGCTGGTTTTACAAACAAGGCGCCCACAATTCTACGGATGAAACCTTAGCTAATGGAAAAACATAAAAAGGGAAAATTGTGGACGAAGCATTTCACAAACGAACGGGCAAGGGTGTGACATGGTGGGTGCTCATGTCCGCTTGTGTATAAATCTTGCGCTAGATGAAAAGTTTGCCCAAGTGCTTGGGTGGACCGAAAAATCTAGAGGTTCCTCACTTTCCATAATAAAGATAGAATGAAGACTTGAACCTAGGATTACAACCTTCACACACATAGATTTTATTACCGAGATACCACACTACTGGTGAGATGAATTGTGCACATTTAATACATATTTGTGTATCCATCCGCCCATCCTCCATTTTATAGTGTTTCTTCCACCCCGGCGGCCACTCTCTCAATTTCCGCGAGTGCGGCTTGTTTGTGAAACCAGCCTTAAAAAGATATTTATTATCCAATGGAGAGAGAGAGAGAGAGACACACACACACACACTATGGTTTGTTCGATGAAGATGGCAAAATTTCGGCCAATAGAAAGCAAGGAGAGGGATCGAGAAAGGAGGCCGTTGGATGAAGAGGGCGCCAAAACACCCCAATTTTCAAACCTTGCCGCTGCTTCTCCTCCTCGTCTTCACCTTTAAATCGGACAGCAAGCTTGCCTTCCGCCATAGCTCGCCTCATCCTTCTTCTTCAATCTTCGTCTTCTTGCCCTCCCTTGCTTCATTGCCATGGCTCGCACCAAGCAGACTGCCCGTAAATCCACCGGTGGTAAAGCCCCCCGTAAGCAACTCGCCACCAAAGCCGCCCGTAAGTCCGCCCCAGCCACCGGTGGCGTCAAAAAACCCCACCGCTTCCGCCCTGGTACCGTCGCCCTCCGTGAGATCCGTAAATACCAGAAAAGCACCGAGCTCCTCATCCGTAAACTTCCCTTCCAGCGCCTCGTCAGAGAGATTGCCCAAGATTTCAAAACCGACCTCCGCTTCCAGAGCTCTGCTGTCCTTGCCCTTCAGGAGGCTGCTGAGGCTTACCTGGTCGGCCTCTTCGAGGATACCAACCTGTGTGCAATTCATGCCAAGAGGGTCACGATAATGCCCAAGGACATTCAGCTCGCTCGCAGGATCAGAGGCGAAAGGGCTTAAGCGGAGGTGAACGGCGGTCTCTTTTCAATTACGGTGTATTTATACACCACCACAGCTTCGAGTCTCATCTGCTCTGATGCTTGTTTTGTACTGATTGTGAACTCTAGCTTAGTCTGTAAGGTGATAACGCTCGGGTTTCACGCCATGGAAGTGTGAGATACAAATTTGAGCATCATTTGTTGAGTTCAAGGTGCGGCAGTTGCTTTTGATTGTCAGATCAGTTTCGTGTCTATTTCCGGAATGTCGTCAATATGGGGATTCTGTGACTGTTCAGATGGATAAATGAAAGATTGTTGTATCCGGAGCTAAAAGCACTCTATATGAGTGAAGCTACTTCAAGTCCAAGTCAGTAAAGCTTGTGGTTATCCTTTCTCGAGTAGCTTTCATCCAGTTGGGAAATGAAGGGTAGGTCTTAAGTTGAGCAGTCTGCATTGCAGCGCATGCTGTCTGTTAGGGCTTTATTTTCCCCATAACTGTTCTTAAGACAGATTTGGTCTATTAATCTGTCTTCTGTTTTGTTGCATCGCATTCCTCACGGTTTAAGCCGTTTGTAGGCTAGCCTGCTTGATCGAATTTGGGGGCTTTCTTTTTTGAACCTTAAGACCTACCTTTCGTAGCTAAGCATATAAGAACATGCTCCAGAAATGTAGGCAATCGAGTATGTGGGGAAAACAGTATGTATTTAACAGAGTATGTAGGGTATGCATTGGGAAAAGAGTGCATCTATAGAAATGTATGCCGAGGGTACAACAGGGTAATGTTTGCAGAGGTGCACGGGGTCTACAACGAACGCAATGGATGTTGAAGGGTTTGAAGTAAGGTATGTAGCCGTAGCAGGGTCTGAAAGAGCGTAAACATCAGACCCTTGTTCATCCAAGATAGTGTGTATGGATAGAGATGAGATTGAGGTGTCACGTGATTTTTGTTCTTAAGTTTGGCATTGACTAGTTTTTTAAAACTGTTATTGTTTGGCAATAATAAATTGTTTTGTTTTCTTAATGACGAATGTTGCACCTGATCCTTAGTGATGGATTACTAGTGATTCCCATTGATGAGGTGATTCCCATTGAATTTGAGAGTTCTAATCCTAAGATTTGCAATAGGATTTGCTTTTTTTTTTTTGCTCCTTTGTGCTTCTACATTCTCTCTCAATTTGACTATGCTTGTGAGAATGGTGTTTGCATTGTTCCTTGAGCTTTGTTTACTATTACTTATGAGGGTTTATTGAAATTGCTTGATTTGTGGGATGACTTCCCTCAACTTGTCTACAATTTGAAAGTCAATTTTTAAGAGTTTAAGACGCCCACCATTGTGATAATGGGCCTTGGTTATGGCTTAAAGAATTGCCATGTATGTAGAATCCTTTCTTTATAACCTAGTGGTACAATTGTGTCTCCATGGCTTGGATTGGTTCATCCTTTTTTTGGCATAGGAGTATGGAGAGAGCATCCATTTCTAACCTTATTTTTGAAATGTGTCTCACTAGTGGTATTGGTCTTAATGTTGCTCAATTGACTATCTTTTTCAATAAGTGGTTTGACTACTTATCTTCTAAAGTCTCAAGGGTAAGAATGGTGTCCCTAGGGTTGTATCCACCTTCATTGGGTCAAGTGAAATGGAGGAAGAATACTTCAAAACAAGCTAGAAGTCCTTTGTGAGAAGTATGCTAGCTAAATGCAGAAGAGTGTATACACCTAAAGGACTCCTAGCATATTGGGACCCTAACTTCCTTCTTTGAACCTTTTTATGAAGTTAGGAATCAATATAAGCTCTTTAAGGTGGGTAGGAATCTTCTCCATAGCTTGCTAAAGATCCACACCACATTTGGAAGATTCATTAATGAGGATCCATAGCAAGAAATAAGATCCATTTCATATAAAGAAATAAGATCCATTTACCTTTGGGTGTTGACACACTTGGCCCACCTTGGGGATGCCTAAGGTTCATGGATGAGCAAGATTGCCCTCCCATTGTGTAGATGCATTGAATGAAGATTGGGTGGGCTTGACTACTTAGTATCTTAACACCCTTAGGTAGTGTCTAGTTTAGGTAGGTTTATGGAATCTCCTAAAATCTAGGGGCTAACTCTCTAAAAGGAGGAATTCTACAATGTAAGGTAGTTAAGCTTCAATGGGGGAACGCTCTTGGTTACCACTTCATGACATCATTGAATAACTACAATAATATTGAGTGCCTTTCATAATTTTGGTGTGATCTAAATGATCATGATAGTGGCAAAGCCTCCATTATAAGGGAGTGTGTTGATGAACCTTTAGTTATATAACCAAGTCTTCCAACTTGAATTAGTTTATTATGGTTGGCCAAATGACCTAACTAATGATCCATCCATTCCTAAACATAGTTAATTACTTACTTTAATGCCCTATGACATTAGAGCTTACAAAATGTCCACCTTAGTTACACAAATTCAAGTTAGAAGGCATAGTAACCTATTGAATAAAATTGATTAAAAAGATGATAATATTGCTTTAGAATAGTTATAAGCAATATGAAATTATTGACCCAATGGACTCACATTACACACACTTTCTATTCATTTCTTCCTTAACATTTACTTTATACTTTATCTTTCCTCCCCTTCCCCCCTTTGTTCCTTCCCTCACTCCTCCTTCCTTACATTGACACTCTTTGTCCTTTCTCTCCCATTACACTTCCTATTCCTCCTACTCCTAAAATTTCCCTTATTTTTCCTAACCCTTATTAATCTTTCCCTATTTTCCTATCTTTTCTATTTTTCAAGATTGCCCCTCCTTGCCTTCCTCCCTCCCCTCCTATTTTTTAAATCCCCTAATCCCATCCCTCCTATTTCCCTAATCACCTTAATTTCCTGTTTTTTTGATTTCTAAATCCTATACTTATTTTCCCTAACATCCTACACCCTAGTAATTTTTCCCTAGTTTTTATTTTTTATTCTAAATTTCTAACTAATCCTTTTTACTATTTCCCTTTCCCACCTTTTTCCTATTTCCCTAATCTCCTTAATTTCACCTTTTTCCTATTTTCCTAATCTCCCTAATTTCCTATTTTTATAATTTCTAATTTCCTTATACTTCCTAACTTATTTAACTTCCCTAAATTCCTTTTTTCATATTTTTTGTCCTTTTTTCCCCCATTTTTTAAATTCCTCTCCCCCTTATTACTCCTTATGCTTCCTACATTCCCCTTATCATCCTCTATTAACCCTTTTCTCCTTTCTAATTATTAAATTTCTTAACCCTACTCTCCTTACATGTTGCCTTATTTGATTGTTGTGTCGTGCCTTGGGTTTTAAACTTCTCGTTTTTCCCACCCATCGTCCCTCTTGCTTCCATTGCATTGAGCTCTTCACTACTCACCTCCTTGACTCCGTCGACTTTCCTACCCTCCCTATATATTATCCTCCCCTTCATGCACTACTTCCTCTCAACATGCCAACCTTGCCTTGCCTCATGTTATGCATTTTGAAAGCCTCCACTCAGCCCACTACAATTTGAACGACTCTATTGTTGCTCCCTCTCGCTTGTCCTTCTCCCTTAAATTGTGGCTCGTACCTCTCTTTAGCTCTCCAGTGATTGTGCTCTACTAGGGCAAAGGGGGGTACACACACACACACTTATTCATTTTCCCCTCCCCCCTCCCCCTCGCCCTCCTTACATTTACACTCTTTGTTCTTTCTCTCTCATTACACCCTATTTCCCCTACTTCCCCTAAAATTTCCCATAATTTTCCTAACCCTTATTAATCTTTCCCTATTTTCCTACCTTTTCTAGTTTTCAAAATTCCCCCTCCCCCCCCCTCCCCCTTTTTTTAATCCCCTAATTCCTTCCCTCTTATTTCCCTAATCTCTTAATTTCCTATTTTTATAAATTTCTAATTTCCCTTTACTTATTTCCCCTAGTAAATTTTCCCTAATTTTATTTTTTATTCTAATTTTCTAACTAACCCTTTTTACTATTCCCCTTTCCCCCCTTTTTCCTATTTCCTTAATTTTCTATTTTTTTAATTTCTCATTTCCTTATGTTTCTAATTTTCCTATTCTTCCTAATTTCCTAATTCTCCTAAATTCTTTTTTTCCTATTTTTTATCCTCCTTTCCCTTCCCTTTTTTTAAATTCCTCTCCTCCCTACTACTCCCTATGCTTCCTACATTCCCCTTATCATCCTCTATTAACCCTTTTCCCCTACTACTCCCTAATTATTAAATGTCTAAACCCCCTACTCTCCTTATGTGTTGCCTTGTTTGATCATTGCCCCTCGCCTTGCGTTCCAAACTCCTTGTTTTTTGCACCCACTATCCCTCTCGCTTCCATTGCCTTGGGCTCTTCACTACTCACCTCCCCGACTCCCCTAACTTTCCTACCCTCCCTATGTATTAAACTCCTCCCCTTCACTCACTTCCTACTCACACCCTACCAGCCTTGCCTCGCCTCATGTTATGCATTTTGGAAGCCTCCACTTAGCCCACTACAGTCTGAACGACTCTATTGCTACTCCCCCCCACATGTCCTTCTCCCTTAAATCGTGGTCGGTACCTCTCTTCAACTCTCCAATGATTGTGCCTTCTCCCACTATATCTGCACCACTCTGACTGCTATTTCACCTACTTCTAGACTCTAGATGGTGCCCCCTTCAAGGCTATCCTAAACTCCTCGCATGAACTTTGTGCTCGCCATGGATTCCTAGGTCCTTTTTGCTTGTTCTTTTCTCTTTTCTCTACAAACCTCCTTTCTTATATTTTTTGATCACAACCCCCCCCCCCCTTGTCTTTCTTCATATTCCCCTTTAGAAAAGAAATTTGTAGCAAAGTCCCCCCTTTCTTTTTAAAGGTTTTTTTACCCTTTCTATTATTAAAAACATTCCCTCCTCCCAATTAATAAACCCCCTTCTTTTTTTCTCATTGGTTTTTCCTTTCTTTACTTACTTTAATTTCCCCCCCTCCTTCTATATAAATACAAAAGACTTCTTGCCTTGCTTAAACCCTTTTTCTTTTAAACAACCCCCCCTCGTCTTCTTTTCTCTCTCTTATATCTCTCTCCTCTTTCTTTCCCCTCCTCTCTTATGTTATTCATTCTCCTCTCTCATTTTAGTCGTGTGTTAGTCCTTCTTAAAATCCATTACTAAATTCCTGCTACAAATTTTAGCATTGTGTTTTTCTTTTTTCACTCCACATACTCTTTTTCCATAGTTCCTCTTCATACTTCGAATTTGTTACACAAAATATATCTTTCTTTAAGTTTGCAAAGGTTACTTCTTGAAACTTATCACCTTTTTTCTCCCTTCCCTTTCCTTCACTCAATAATGGAAAGCTTTTTTTTTTCTAGCCTATTCTGTTCTAAATCATCTCTCCAATAAACTTCCTTTCTTCCCCTAGTTTCTATATATTCATAACTGTCACTTTTTCTAACTTTATTTCTCTTTCATTCTATTTACGTCTATTTTTTCATTATACCCCATTTTATCAACCCCCTCACATAATTTCTTCACACCCCTAGTAATCACACCATTACTCCATATAATTTTACATTCATAGTGTTTTTCAACTAGCTTTGTAAGTGAATGGTTGGTGTTTATTTTTATTGTGACTCCGATAATAAGGGAGGGGTGTTTATGACATTTGTCTTTCCAACCAAGGTTTAATTGGTTCTCAGCATGTTTTTCTTGTTGGATGGTGGTAGGTAGATAGACTCCCCTCTTCGATAAAAGTTATGTTGCCAATGACTTTTCAAAGCGTTACTACTCGCTTTCTCTCTTTTGAGAAAATTGTTCTTCGTTTAATGATGTCAATTCCTTTTTTGTGGATATTTATTGCAAATATTTCTATTAAAACATCTCACTTTTTCCACATCAAATTTGTCTACTTTTCACTATGAAAGGGGTGTTGTTAATGTCTACTAGACACACACACTTTCCCCTGCAACTCTGGTTGGTTGCACATAGTTCCTTTAAGTCATCAAGGTCGCTTTTTGGCTTTTTGACTCCTTTCTCTAACTTGGTTTTTTCTCTTCTCGCCTCCTTTACAGAAATATTCCTGGGATGTCTCGCTCTAGGCAAAGACTCTCAACAACCTACTGGTTGCTCCCTCTCTCGCTTCTCTAACAATACTCTGATGCTTTCAAGTGTTTGAGTTGTTTTCATTTAGCAGGACTCATGATTTAATGCTTTGGCAAAATACTCCCCTCTACTCATCAAAATCCTTTCCTTCAATGATTGGGTTAAACTTCTAAAATTCTCCCACTCTGAAATTGATGGCGCTCTAGCAAGAATTCAAAGAGTTGTTGATAATCTTTCTGCAATTGATCTCGGTGATACCACTGCTCTTAATGGGTATCACTCCATTATCCTTGGCCTCGCCAATGACATACTCATCCTCAATGGTGCTTTCACATTCCACATCCTTGCCGGCCTTGCTCCTGCCGCAATTGATCTCGATGATACCACTGCTCTTAATGGGTATCACTCCATTATCCCTGGCCTCGCCAATGAGATACCCATCCTCAATGGTGCTTTCACATTTCACATCCTCGCTGGCCTTGCTCCTCCCAACAACACCTTTTTTTCCTTCATCAACCTTGACCTCCTCTCCCCTGAGGACAAAGCTTCTTTTGAGACCCTATTAGAGTCTAACTCCCAGCCTCCTCAACCCCTTGAAGGAAAAGAGCTGAAGAGTTTCGCCTTGTGTTCCATTACTCCTCTCCAAACACATCGAAATGAAAGCCCCTTTGCTTGACCACAAAATATAGTGCCTCGACAATCTCAGCTTCCTTGCCCCTTTCACCATCTAGTCTCTAGCCTTCCTTTGCAACCTCTCTTCCAAAGAGGTCGAACAAAGCAAAAATGATGCCTACCATGGTCTACAACATTTGAATTCTAATTACTTTCCAACATCCCCTTCTTTCTTAAAACCGTTGATCACTCCAAGTGTGGTCTAACTAAGGGATCTTTTTCTATTGCAAAGGCTCCAACCAAGAGGACTCTGGCATCTCAAACAAAGATGAGAATTACTATGTCAAAAACTGCTCGAATGTGTTTTGTCCTTACATTAAATGTACCTGCCTTATCAAGAAGACCAATCTCTCTTGTAAGTCTTCCATCTTGTGGCTTGACCATGTTTTATGGTACATGCTTTATCACTTAGACATCTTCTTTCCTCTCAGCTCCCTTTAAGCTAAGTTCTTCGCCTTTCTCAATTGGACTTCTCAGTTACCAAAAGAAGTCATTTTTTCCCTTATCACCTTTTATCATTTTTGAGTCATACTTTTTGAAACTCCCAAATCCCTTGCACCCTCCGTTGACTTTACCTTCCCCTCCTCCTTCCGAAACCTTCTCGGACCTTCTCTTGCTCTCACCATTCTCTTCCTTCCCTCGTCTTCAAAAACCAACCTCTCACTCAAACGCACACACAATTACCCTCCCAAGTATACACCCAAACTTCAAAAGACTTCCCCTCTTGCTCCTGAGATTAACCTTTTGCAAGCCTCCCTGGTTAAAAACTCCTTGCCGACCTCCTCCACTGCTTCAGTTCCCAAAGTTAAAGCTCTTGATGATGATGATCTACACTACTCCATCGATTGGGATAAGCACTCATCTACTTCGACTCTTCGATTTTTGCAGATTGCCCCTTCTGGTTCACTCGAGGTATGCACTGCTACTCTTCTCAACAATGATTTACTGCATTTACAGTTGTCTCTTGTTCAAAAGAAACTGAAATATTTTCATGTTCTATATGCCAACAAAATTCTAACTAAAATCCCTCTCAAGTCCCTTTATAGAAATACTCTACTTTTACATTTTAATTGCTTTTCAGACACTGTTCAATCCTTTGAAACTTTGGTTTTAGTTGGAAATATACGCCTCCCCTTAGATCCCTTCTCTACAAGCCTAAACTTACTTTCTTATTAGCAGAAAACTTCTCCTCGTCTTGTCTTTGCACTTCTCTCAAAAGGTTTAAACCCTTTCTCAAATCCTTTGATAACAAACTTCATATTTGTACCTCTGACCCTAGCTTCTTTCGTCATCCCTTTCTCCACTCCCACATTTGTTATGGCCTCAATCACATTCCTATCACACCCTTAGATCCACATCTCGCTCTTCAAGCACTCATCCAAATCTTTCACGATGTCTGTTTCTCCCTAAATTTGGACCCTAACCCCCTTTTAAAAAGCCTCTCCCTTCTTTTTTGGAAAGATTTTCGTATCTTCTATCCCCTCCTTAAAATCCAAAAGTCACCTCTTGAAGATAAAACTCTTCTTGAGACGAAGTTAATTGGTTTCTTGGCCATGTTTTCATCATCAGTCTAGATAAGGCCTCCCAAACCCCCATCATTCTTTACAAATTTTTAGTACACACCCTAACCCTTGAAAGATTAACTCCCCTGAATTCCTACCCTCATCCAACCCGCCTCTACTACTCTTTCTTCCCTTGCTACTACTCTTAATTCCCTCAATCTTCCTTTTTCTTTCAACTCTTTACCCTATCTCATGTGCACCTACAAGGCACACAAACATAGCTTTCGTTGGCTTACCAATGCCCATAATTGGATCTTCTCCTCACTTACTGATCTCTTAGCCTCAGGGCTCAAAGAGCTAAAAACGTCATCTCCCTAGAGGGAGAAAAATGACATTCCGCTGATAAAAAATTTCTCAATGTATCCACAAACATCCTTTGGGGAATTGATTCTAACTTACAATTCCTTGTTAATTTACCCGTTGAGATTCACTCCTTATATTCTACTGACATAGCAAACTGCTACCCAAAGGCTTCTATCTCAAATTTGGTAGTTTCCACCTCACAAAAAGGGCTAATGTAAAAATTCTCTTTAGCTTTGATACATTTCTAAGCTACAACCACCTTCTTCTTGATTCACGTGTTATCCAAGCTGGCTCTCTTTGCTGGACCCAATCTAAAGGCATCCCTATGGGCTTCTCTTGTTCACCTCTTTGGTGCCACCTGTATCTCACTTCTTTTGAGTTCAACTTCATAAAGAAGTTAGCACGTCTTGGCCTTTTCAACTTTCTCTCTCTCTTTCTCCTTACCTTTAGGTATGTCGACGACATCCTCTTCATTAATAATCCCCTCATCACCAATTTCCTCGACCCGTCGAGACTTCTTAATGAGGATGAACCCCTTACCATCTACCCTCTTCATATCATCTCCCTCAAATGCAGCTTAACCTCCTTTTTATCAACACCAACCAAAATCTCATTGGACTCTCTTGCACCTTTTTAAAACCTCACATCTCCCTTTCCCCCCCTTTTCATGGAGATTTTTATTCCACATTTGTTTGGAAGAAATAACTCCTCAATTTTCCCACCATCTCCCTTATTTGCTGCCATAGCAACCGACCTTTTTCATCATCTTACAAAGTTTGCCTAACCTTTATTCTCCCTATCCTTTACTCATGTTCTGATGAATTTGATGCCTTTTTTCATTTATCTTTACTTATTGACATTTGCAAGGACAATGGCTTCCTTCCCCACAGAATCAGTAAAATTATCCACAACTACGTTGCCTCAAACTCATTTCCACATCTTAAACTTAATTTACACACACACTTCTTTCCCTTTTCGAGTAGACAGTAGGTCATCACACTCGACCTACTATCTCACCTTGTGTGATGTACTCTACTGGGGCAAAGGTGGGTACACACACACACACACACACACACACACACACACACACACACTTCCTATTCATTTCCCCTTCCCCTCTCTCCCTCCCCCCCCCTCCTTCTTCCTTACATTTACACTCTTTGTCCTTTCTCTCTCATTACACTCCCTATTTCCCCTACTTTCCCTAAAATTTCCCCTAATTTTCTTAACCCTTATTAATCTTTCCCTATTTTCCTACCTTTTCTAGTTTTCAAAATTCCCCCTCCCTCCCTTCCCCCTCCCTTTTTTTAATCCCCTAATTCCTTCCCCCCTATTTCCCTAATCTCCCTAATTTCCTATTTTTCTAATTTCTAATTTCCCTTTACCTATTTCCCCTAAATTTCCCCTAACTTCCTACCCCCTAGTAATTTTTCCCTAATTTTTATTTTTTATTCTAATTTTCTAACTAAACCTTTTTACTATTCCCCTTTCCCCCCTTTTTCCTATTTCCCTAATCTCCCTAATTTCCTATTTTTCTAATTTCTACTTTCCCTATGTTTCTAATATCCCTATTCTTCCTAATTTCCTAATTTCCCTGAATTCCATTTTTCCTATTTTTCTATCCTTCTTTTCCCCCCCTTTTTTTAAATTCCTCTCCCCTTTATTACTCCCTATGCTTCCTACATTCCCCTTATCATCCTGTATTAACCCTTTCCCCCTACTCCTCCCTAATTATTAAATGTCTAAACCCCTTACTCTCCCTATGTGCCGCCTTGTTTGATTGCTGCGCCTCGCCTTGCATTCCAAACTCCTCGTTTTTTGCACCCACTATCCCTCCCGCTTCCACTGCCTCAGGCTCTTCACTACTCACCTCCTTGACTCCCTCGACTTTCCTACCCTCTCCCTATATATTAAACACCTCCCCTTCACTCACTACCTACTCATACCCTACTAGCCTTGCCTTGCCTCATGTTATGCATTTCGGAAGCCTCCTCTCCGCCCACTATAGTTTGAACGACTCTACTGCTGCTCCCCCCTTCATGTCCTTCTCCCTTAAACTGTGGCCGGTACCTCTCTTCACCTCTCCAATGACTGTGCCTCCTCCCACTCTATATGCACCGCTCTGACTACTATTTCACCTACTTTTAGACTCTACATGGCGCCCCCTTCAAGGCTATCTTAAACTCCCCGCACGAACTTCGCGTCGGCCATGGAATCCTAGGTCCTCTTTTTGCTTGTTCTTTTCTCTTTTCTCTACAAACCCCCTTTCTTGTCTTTTTTGATCACAACCCCCCCCCCCCGCCCCCCCGTCTTTCTTAATATTCCCCTTTAGAAAATAAATTTGTAGCAAAATCCCCCCTTTCTTGTTAAAGGTTTTTAACCCTTTCTATTTATTAAAAACATTCCCTCCTCCCAATCAATAAACCCCCTTCTTTTTTTCTCAGTGTTTTTTTCCTCCTTTACTTACTTTAATTTCCCCCCCCTTCTATATAAATACAAAAGACTCCTTGCCTTGCTTAAACCCTTTTTCTTTTAAACAACCCCCCCTCCTCTTCCTTTCTCTCTCTTATCTCTCTCCCCTCTTTCTTTCCCCTCCTCTCTTATGTTATTCATTCTCCTCTCTCATTTTAGTCCTTTGCTAGTCCTTCTTCTTAAAATCCATTACTAAATTCCCGCTACAAATTTTAGCATTGTGTTTTTATTTTTTCACTCCACATACTCTTTTTCCATAGTTCCTCTTCATACTTCTAATTTGTTACACAAAATATATCTTTCTTGAAGTTTGCAAAGGTTACTTCTTAAAACTTATCACCTTTTTTCTCCCTTCACTTTCCTTCGCTCAATAATGGAAAACTTTTTCTTTTCTAGCCTATTCTGTTCTAAATCATCTCTCCAATAAACTTCCTTCCCCTAGTTTCTATATATTCATAACTGTCACTTTTTCTAACTTAATTTCTCTTTCATTCTGCTTAGTCTTTTTTTTCATTGTACCCCCATTTTATCAACCCCCTCACATAATTTCTTCACACCCCTAGTAATCAAACCATTACTCCATATAATTTTACATTCATAGTGTTTTTCAACTAGCTTTGTAAGTCAATGGTGAGTGTTTATTTTTATTGTGACTTTGATAATAAGGGAGGGGTGTCTATGACACCTGTCTTCCCAACCAAGGTTTAACTGGTTTGCTTGTTGGATGGTGGCAGGTAGGCAGACTCCCCTCTTCAATAAAAGTGATGCTGCCAAATGACTTTTCAAAGCATTACTACTCGCTTTATCTCTTTTGAAAAAATTATTCTTCCTTTAATGATGTTAATTCCTTTTTTGTGGATATTTATTGCAAAGTATTTCTATTAAAACATTTCTCTTTTTTCACTCCAAATTTGTCTACTTTTTACTATGAAAGGGGTGTTGTTAATGTCTACTACACACACACACCCCCCCCCAAACCAATAGGTCCATTGGCATGTATTGCAAATGTACACCTTCATGTTTTGGTTCGTACTTGCTTTCACTTCGACAAGCCTTTGTGTTTCACGTGCATATTCAAAAATACTAAGATATTCGATTAATACCTTAGGATTTGCAATATGCTTTAAAGATTTGCCTTGCAATTTCCATTAATTCAAGATTGACTTCATTCCATCCTCAATTTAATAGGGAATCCATTGTAAAAATTACATTGATTCATACATTCCATTTAGCTAGTAGCTCCTTTTTTGTTTTGTTTTGATAGTAAACTTTCTATGTAGGCACTTACACCCACCAATTGAAGGGGGGAGAGAGACTAATGCACAAGGGATGACTAATTGTACACTTTGTTGTATTCCAAAGAAAGTGAAATGCATACATTTTCAGCCCTTAGGATTAGGTTTAGGTTTGCCCCATGAACCTTATCTCAATGGTACAATTTACACTATTCTCAACAAAGGATTGGGGGAAAAAGAAAGAGTGCACGATATGACCAACTATACACTATATTTTATTCCAGAGAAAGTGAAATATGTACATATTCACTCATTACATTTAGGGATAGGGTATATTCCATGAATCTAGTCTCAATGGTGTAACTACACCATTCTCAATGCCCTCTTAAATATTGAACATTTTTGGAAAGTATAATTTGAAACATCACTTTTTGGTCTATTTGCTTTGTATCCACATCATTTTGACACCCAAATCATGTCAACTATAACCAACATCAATCTTAAGTCTTCAGCAAAGTTAGACAATCCAATGTGTCTTTCAAAGTTATGGCATAAAGGATATTTTGTCATGTCTATTTTAAAAGTTTAACACAACTGAAACTTCAAAATATGGCAATTGGAGTTCCAAGACTTTGATTTTTTTGAAAATTCTATGAAGCAAGTTAGCTAGAGGTCAAAGTAGAATTAGATCTATTTTTCACTTGATACAATTTGATATTCAGGGTTTTGCATAAGCAAAAAGTGTAAATTGTTCATTCTATTAGTATAAAGAATTTATTGATGGCTATATTTAAAAACTTTAAACCACAGAAGCAAAAAAACATTCAAAGTCCTAAGATCAAATAGAAGAGGTGAGTTTATGTCACAACATTCATGATCTTTTTCAAATATACAGAATTAGAAGATAGTTTACTTCTGCTTATATACCATAACAAAATGCACTTGCAAATAGAAAGCACAAAACACTAGTACATAGTGCTAGATGAATGCTTAATAAAAAACATTTTCCAAACCCTTTTTCAAATATACAGAATTAGAAGATAGTTTACTTCTGCTTATATACCATAACAAAATGCACTTGCAAATAGAAAGCACAAAACACTAGTACATAGTGCTAGATGAATGCTTAATAAAAAACATTTTCCAAACCAGAATCAGATAGAAGCAATTGACACATAAAGTTATTTGTTAAATTGCTACCAAAACTTGTATAACAGAGAACACTGTATGAAGCATTAACTCTCCACAAAAGGGCTCGTAGCAAGCTGGCTACCTACCGCATCATCATGAGATAAGGTCAACCAACAATTGACACATGGTAGTTAGGCCACGTGATCTTATCAAACTTTTGGAAAATTTCCACCTCTATAGCCTATCCTCTAAGTGATCAAACACATCATGCACTACCACTTAGTAGCCACATGGCACATTGCCACCTCATCTTATGTCATACATTAGTTTAATAAACGCTCTTGGCTATTTTTAGCACGTTCTTGCTAGTATCGTAATGGAGGCTTAATTTTTTTCATGGAGTTGTACTAGTATGTTAAAATCACACAATGATGTTATTTCCTTGGAGGTTCTTCTTGTAGCAAAATAATTTGGATGATAGTAATTGTGGAATTTGGAAGTTCAAGGAGGTTAACATATTCCAATTAAAGAAACCATGGAATCTTGTCACCAAAAAAGGAGAAGAGACTTAAGTCTCTTGCAAACAAATTCTATAATACCAATGACATTAGATCAACTAAGGAGTTGTTAAACAACAAAATGAATGGGATGACAAATCATGATTAGCATTGAATGGCATGAACTTCAATGTGAAAGCTATCATAATTATGATCCTCAAAGGGTAATATCCATTATTAATGCATGGAAGGTTCTTGAGAATTGTTCACCATTTTAAGAATCATTCTAATTGAGATTTTATTGAATAGTGTAGCCAAAAATGGGTCTACATTACCTGTTAGACTAAAGAATATTGGAGATCAAGTGGCATCTATTAGTCAAGAAATAAAATTTAGAATTATTAGTAATAGATTACCCTAAATAGTCTAACTAAGGACTATGATCAGTTTGTGATAAAAATGGTTACTAGAGATGCATCTGAACATGTGTTGTATTTTGGGGATGATGGGAAAATGTCTCAAGACCTTGACTGATATCTTCTCACCCAGCAAGTCCTATCTTTATGACTTACTAAAGCTATTGGTGAAGATATGGCCAAAACTACCAAAAATAGTATGCCAAAATTTATCAAGAGATGGCCAAAACTACCAAAAATAGTATGCAAAATTTATGTCAAAGTATTCCATAATAATGATATCCAAAGTTGTAAAATTGATAAAAAATGATGTTAAAAGATAGTACTTTTTGTGTTTGTAATTGTGCTTTAAATGAGGTGAAAGTCAACTATATATTGACAAATATAATGCATTGTATATGGGTGATTTAAGGCTCTAAGAAGCAATTCAAACAACTTATTTGCACCAAAACCAACCAATAACTCAGATGTCCAAATTGATCTATGAGATTAGGGCTTTATGGAGCTAGTTCTACAAAGTGACTCTAGAGACTCAAATTGGCCTAATTGTTGGGTATACTATGTGGAATGATTCCAAAAAATGACTAATTTTGATGTAAGGTTCAAAGTGCATTAAAAATAATGATGTGCATCATGTGTACATGCATATGTGCTACTAGAGCTGTGTCCCTATTATGAAGAACTATGATGAAATGGTATTGTGTATGCTGATGTACAATACAGATTGTGCTTAGATGGCACTATGCTTAGTTAGGATCTTTACTTTTTGGGAGGCGACAACATTTGCAAAGTACAATGAAGATGATTTCATGGTCTTGCTTCTTGATTTTGAGAACATCTTATGACAGGGTGCATTGGAATTTCTTGAGGGGACTTGAGGATGGGGTTGCTAAAATAGTGGATAGTATGGATGTGTCAACACTCTAATCTTCAGCACATAGCTAAGCTTTAGTGACATGAGCTTAAGAGGATAGCTTTCATATAGCTAGAGTGGTGAGAGAGGGATGCCCCTTTACCCCTCTACTTTTCCAATTTATTGAAGAGGCTCTAAGCAATTCCCTAAGAGACACACAAATGGATATTTATGGAATTAGGATGCCCATTGTAGCTTTGAAAGAGCTTCTTGATGCAGAGTTTATAGGTGACACAATAGTGTATCTTGATGGAGGGCTAGACAACTTTAGGGCATTCATTCTAGACATGGACATGTTTTGCCTTACTTTAAGAGCTCTTGTCAATTGGCATAAGTCAATAGTTGGAGAATCAAGGGCCAAGGCATGTATCGTAGTTAGCTTGATATTGTGCTAGTACGCCCATGTAGCAAACAAACAGATTCAAAAGGAAAGTCTTGGTTGATTCAAAAGGAAAGTCTTCAACCAAATGGAACCACTCAAGTAGATCCAACTTGAATACATCACAAGAATCAATCACAAAGTTACTCAAATTTGAGATGACAGATAATAGTAGGACATCCAAAACATGTCAAAGTTCATTCCTCACAACACATGTGAAAACCTCTATAGTAAAGTGTTACCTTTAGATGCTCAGTGTAGAGTCCCTTTGATTGCCTCTAACTCTGTGTCAGATTGCTTAGCTACATGCTCTCTTTCTTGAGTGTTGTGGCTTATCATCACAACTATGGCCTTATGCCCTCTACATATAGTTGAGAAGGGACTTACTCTCTCTCTTGGCTGACTAGCATGAATCTAGGGTTATGACTAGCCCTTATTCCACCACACCTAGATTGGAGATCCAATCCACACAAAGATTTTACTTGGGTGCCTAGAGGGATCATAGTGCAATACTTGGGATTTCACATAGAGTTAGAGATCACATCAAAGTAGCAGCCATCACCAATTCTTTCGAGCACTCAGAGGAAGCTCTTGCATTGGAGCTTAGCCTAGTTATCCTTGGTAGGTGCAGTAGTGGTTTGCCAACCCAACTTTGCTTGCTACTATATAGTACATAACCTCTTTCGAGCACTCAAAGGAAGCTCTTGCATTGGAGCTTAGCCTAGTTATCCTTGGTAGCTACAGTAGTGGTTTGCCAACCCAAATTTGCTTGCTACTATATAGTACATAACCTCTTGATGGGTCTTTTCTTGCATTGGCTAGGTGAAGGGACTATCTAGATCTCCATCTAGTCAAGAAGGACTCATCTAGAACTTCAACTAGATCTCCATCTAGTCAAGAGGGACTCATTTGCATCTCCATCTAGTCAAGAGGGACTCATCTAGATCTCCGTCTAGTCAAGAGGGACTCGTCTAGAACTTCATCTAGTCAAGAGGGGATGGCCTATTGACTAGGGTGAGGGGTGTCTTGGAAAGTCATTATTCAACCACTACAATCTAGAGGAGGGCTAAGCATTGCGGACCTAGAGTGCTAGAGTAAAACATTGCTCACAAATTTCATTATTAGAGGTGCTACTTGTTTTAGCCATGGAAGGAGCTACACCTTCATAAACTTCATGATATTTCGCTAGGTTGGGAGGCCCTTGGGAGCCTAGTACTAGGTGGATTAGTATACTCACTTACCAGGAGCTTAGAGGTAATATTTGTAGAGCTATACTCTAGGCATGGGATGCAGTGCAAGATAAACTTTTTTGGGGACATCCCATATCATTTGAAGGGAGGAGGTAGCTGATTAAGCTTATGCAATTAGTGTCCGGACACACCATTGAGTGGAGACCCAACCTCTCTAGGGTTGATTTTCCTCAGACCATTCATAGTGAGTGTTTTTCTTTCATAGAGTTACCCCACTTGCTCAGAGATAAATTTCAAGACTTAGAGGATCCAAGACCATGCTAGAGAAGATTGAGAGCGTAGTCTTTAAGGAACAGAGAGTAGTTGCGGAGCCACATGTTGTACAAGCTCATTCATGGCTTGGTTATTTTAGAAGACATGACATCTTGCTTTGGGTGGTGGGGTACCTTAGGCTAGTCCTCATTCACATTTACAAAGATCTCATACTGGAGGAATTGGAGAATATATTCCTCAAAGGGTTAGAATAGAAGCTCAATATAAGAGGAGGTGGTCCATTTATCCAAATCCATGCACAATAAAATAGAAGGCTTGGAGGCTTTGGGTATGGGAGAGGAGACCCTAGCAACTGCTTCAATAGGACCTAGGATGATGGCTTTAGAGAGATCAAGGGGGCTTCAATATTACCTTTTTAGGCTATTGAGTGAGATAGGGCAAGAGGATTAACATGGGGGGATTGATGGCATGCCAACCATGTAGTACAACGGAATAGATAGGGATGCTCTTAGGAAGATCTCTCACTTTCTGTGACTGTTTGCACACAAAGCTTTCGTAGTGGGCACTTGGCTTGGTTTTGGTCGTTTTTTAGTTACATGTTCACAATGTGGCTTCATCAAGGAGTCTCCAAGGCATTGCATGTTGGAATGCCCACCACTGGCATAGGAGGTTTGGAGGAGATCTTTGAGGATGGTGGTGACTTGGGGAGTCTGAGGACATTCAAGGGAGTTCATCCTTTAGGTAAGTAGGTTAGTAGAGTCAATACTCTAGACTTTAGAGATATTGTGGATACTTGGACACTGTCATAAATGGGAGTTGATAGCAAAGACTAGTGCATTGTTTATATGGTAAGTTAATAGAGTTACCTTAATCAATACAATAATATCCTTATGACATACTATGTTGTCAAGTTAACACCTTGTCTTTTATTATATCCAAAACCTTGTAGTAAGCTTGTAACTAAAAAAGGCTTCTCTCTTAGTTGATATTGCTTGATGTTAGTACAAGACTTCACCCTTTTTGTATGAGGGGGAGTGTTGAGATTTGTACGCCAGTGTATCTAGAGTGGTTTAAATCTACATCCATGTGATTGGTGGATAAGGATATTAGATAGGATTTGGGTGTGGAGATGAGGGCTTGGTTTCTTAATAGGTGGTCATCCCCTTGTATTGTATGGATCACTCTAGCCTTCCATGTTGTGAATGTGTTATTAGAAATGCCTCCTTTGAGGCCGTGCTATAGTGGAGGATTGAGCTCTTTTGTGAATTTTCACTTGTGACTTTTTATTTTAAAAAATAATTGAGTTGTGTGTTTCCAATTGCCATTTATGGAGATCATCCTTCAAATTTGCCTTTTAATGGTACAACACCTTTCAAAAAAACATTTGCTTCCTCTTTTGCATCCAAAAGCACTTGCTTTACCACTATGCCCACGTGCACTTGTGCTTTGTGAATTTCCGCGTGTAATTTTATAAAAAGTTAATGGGGTTAGGCTTCTTTTCATGTAGATCATTCTACAAAGGTTAAAATTGCATTGAAAAACACCCCTTACCAATATTTTAGGAGGTAGTGCCCACATGCACTTGTGCACTCTTGTTTCTCAATGGAAAAAATCAATTGATTTCTTAGGTGAAAAGGTGGAGTAATTCAATTGAACTAAGGTCAAAGGGTAGCTCCAAATTTCCAGAAAGGCGGGAAGCAACAATTTCCAATCTTACAAAGGGAGTGCTCCTCTAAAACTAATTGAAAATTTGCATCCAATCTTACAAAGGGAGTGCTTCTCTAAAACTAATTTAAAATTTTGGAGACTACCTTCCATTAAGACTAATAACATGTTCTCAGCATGCTAGAAACTTAAGTGTAAGTCTAAAGAGTTAGTTATAGGTGGTTGATAGTTACCATCTTGGTTTCTTGATTTCATAGGAGTTTCATAATTCTCAATTCATGACTCTATGGTGGCATAAATGGTTGCAAAACATGTGAGTGCTTGAGTGCTCACAAAGGATGGAGAGAATAGAAGAATGGAAGATCAACAAAAAGAGAAACTTTTCAATTGAGTCCCTCTAAAATTTTCCTCAAAATTCACAAAAGATCTTCAATCCTCCACTATAGCACGACCTCAAAGGAGTCACTTCAAATAAAGGAGTCCCTCTAAAATTTTCCTCACACAGAGGCTCATCTATGTGAGAGGCACATTGCCTGTGGCCTATGCTGACACAGGCAATGAGCTTAGGTGGGAGAATGCCCAAATGACCTCCAATGTGACAAGGGTAGTGAGGTCAGGTGGGAGAATGCACCCCATGACCTAGGTTGAGGACACGGGTAGTAAGCTGAGGTGGGGGAGTGCCCAGGTGAGGGGCACACTGCCTGCTCGTGCACAATGCCCACACGTGCACACTGTCTGTAACCTACGTTGACAGTGTCTCTGACCTATGGTGACACAATGCCCAAATGAGGGGCACACTTGGGGTGACCTCTAGGGTGACATGGGGAGTGAGCTGAGGCCCAAACAGTTGACCAAAGCACCATTCTCAGCTATGTTTCTTTCTCTTTAATCAAAAGTTCTTACAATGGCCTCGGAACAATTGAGCCTGGTGCCTCCCTTCACGTATGAGAGCGCGTTGGCCAAGGTCCAGCGAGCTCAAGACCTCTGGAACTCCACAGACCCATCTCGCGTTGCCCAAGCTTACACCCTCGACTCCGTCTGGCGCAACAGAGACCTCTTCCTCCGTGGCCGGGACGCCATCATCCAGTTTCTCACCCAGAAATGGCAGCAACAGAAGCAATACAAGCTGCAGAAACGGCTCTTCTGCTTCCTTGGGAATAAGATCGCCGTTGACTTCGAGTATGAGTTTGTTGACGACGCCGGGCAGTGGTGGAGGGCTTATGGGATCGAGCACTGGACTTTCGATGAGCAGGGCTTGATGGCGAGGCGAGATATGTCTGCTAACAATGTGCCTATCAAGGAGGAAGAGCGAATGTTTAAGTGATATCAACCTTCCGTTGTTAGAAGTGTATGATGCGTTACGGGGTTGCCAGTGGAATAAAACCAACTCTTGGAAAAGAGATCAATAGATTGGTCTTAGGATTATCCTTCCTAAAATCTATCTCCGAATCAGAAAATATTGTTGTTTAGTGGATAAATTGGCTCCTTGGATGTCTTTGCATTCCTCCATCGCTGAATAAGTTGAGATATGGCTATGTTAATGTAGCGTTGGTTTTCGTTAACATCCTGTCGGTCAAGTGGTGGCATTTTTGGTCGACCAGTATATACACCTTCCAATAGTAGGCTAACAAGTGCCTCTTCTTCATTGTGGCACTTTAGCAAATCTGAGCTTGAATGGCTCTTCTCTTGAAGGTGATTTTCTCTCTAAGACGATCCTGTGATCATTTTTGAACGTGGGTAAATGTTTCAAAAGGAATTTAGGAATCCATAGGGCACCTATTTACCTTGGAGCTTATCCTATGATCATTTTGAACTTGGGTACATGTTTCAAAAGACCATCATAGAAATTACCCTTGAAGTGATGGTTTTCTTCAAGGTATAACATCCTTAATAATCTTAGAATGTAACTATCTCCATATTCTTTAAACAATTAAGAAACCAAGTATAGCTGCTTATGCTTGGGCACTGATGACGACATAAGTGTTGCTTTGCTTGCTAAGTATGTCTTCCTTTTGTTTTTCATAAAAGTTTTTGTTTACCTTTTTTTTTTCTCTCTTTTATTTTCTGTGTCGATTTTTGATCTTTAGAACAAAAAAATCTAAATTTGTATGAATTGGACTTATTCTAGTCTTACAAAGGTATATAATTATCAATACATTGTTGAGTGCGAATTTGACATATTATACATTTATGAAGTGAAGGCGAGAGTCTTTAAACGAGATGGCTTGATCATTTTGTTGAGTGTTTGGAATTTTGACAGGAAACACCAGAGGCATGTGGTACTTATTCCTTGAATGTTCATATGTGCTTCCCACAATGACATAATTCTTGCATGAAACCATGATTTGGTGGTCCTGAGATGGCCTATACTATACCCATTTCTGTTTGCTAGCTTCTTATGTAGACCTAGTCTCCAAGCCAGTCAGGAAATGGAATGTGTTTGGGGGATGCTCTTGTGCTGGTTATGATGCACGATGTTCTAGAGGTGTTATTGCTTTCTGTGTAGACGATGTGGAAGCCTTTCTTCAGGAGAAAAATATGGCCAAGCTCTTGAATTATTCAAGTACTGGAGATTTGCATTAAATTTGTCCAATATTCTGGAAATGGTCTTCTCAGATAGGCAGGTGAATATGCGAGCATTCAATGATCTGTGATTCTAGATTTTATATCTGATGACAAGGTGCACCAAGTAGCCCTTTATCAGATATGATGTACCCAGATGAGAGATCATGCAGCGTGATGTGGAACAGCAGATTCAATTGGGCAATCTCTCCAAGCAAGATTTTGATTTGAGTTGTACAATTGCCTCATATGATCTATCTCACGCCATTTTGTACTTAATACTCCATATGTTGAGCTTTAAGAGCTTGTGGGGAGGCCCAATGTGTCAAACATAGCCATCAAGAATTTCCTGTTTTCTCAATGCCATGATGGATATAGAGGAATGGAGGGAAGGCAGGGGTACGTAACTGCTACACTTAGATAAATTTTTACATGGCATGAGGGTTTGCCAGAGGAGCAGTCTGCTCAAGAAATATGGCATGAGGGTTTGCCAGAGGAGCAGTCTGCTCAAGAAATTGCTAAGCATGCAACTGATTCAGCTCATGGACGGACTGGGGAGCAAAAAATTGAATTTTACATCTAATTCAACATCTGCAACTATATAAACATAGGTCCTGAATGCATATTCAAATGAAAAAAGGGAATCTTAATGAGACGACGGCAAGGATGCATCAAAATCTCACCCCTTAGGATGATAATGAGCGAGGGTTGCAAAGGGTTTGAAGCAGAGGGCACAAGGATATACATGCTTCAACTCATCAGAGTAGAGTGCTGGGAAGGATGTCCAAAGGAAGGAGTGTCCTTACGTCGAGAATGAACAAGGGTGGTCATTCCTGTGAGAGACTATGCATGAGTCTGGTATCCATGAGGATGAAGATGTGCCAGATACAAACCATAAGAAAGGAACACTGGAGACTTAAGAGATGGGATAGTAGTCATGAGGTCAGAAAGGTGCTGCGTGAGAAAGAAACAAGAGGTATGCTGATAGTCTCTGCTAAGAAGGCTAAGGATGCAGCCCAGGTTGGAAATTGAATCTTATGGGGTGCCTACAAAGCTCTCACACAGCAGAATAAGAGGTAAAGTGAATGTTGGTTCTACTGAACCAAAAGCCAAGCTACAGAGGTTTTCCATTGTCTTGTGTAACATTAGAGGGTGCTGCAGTAAGGAAAAGCAAATCGATTCTCTAGAACCTAGCAATAGCACTGCTGTGCGGCTGCACCCTGCTCCCGAGCTGCTGCTCCTCCTCCCTCGCCATAGCCATCTCCTCCTTCCGCCGTCTTCCTCCGCCTCCATTTCCCATACCTTCTCCGTCTCCTCTGTCTCATCCCACCCTCTCCCCCTCCACCTCCCGCCTTCTCCTCCTATGCCTCCTGCCCTCTCTGCCTTCGCCTCCCGCCACCTTCTCCTCTTCCCCCGTCTTCTTCCTCCGTCTCCGTCTCCCCCGTCCTCCCGTCATCTCGCCCTCCCTCCACCTTCTCCGCCCGCCTCCAGCTCCTCCTCCCGCCGCCGCCTCCATGTCCTCCTCCTGCCTCTATCTTCCCCGCTGCCTCCTCCCCTGCCTCCATCGTCCCCCCCTTCTCCCTTGCCTCCATCTCCTCCCCCTGCCATCTTGCTTCACCCCCCGGTCCCCTTCATCTTCCTCCCCTACCTCCCCTGTCCTTCTCCGCCTGCTTTCTTTTGGAGTTTTTTTTCCCTTTTGCTGCCCCTCCTTTTTCTTTTCTCCATTTTTTCGCCCCGCCTCTTTCTTCAAGGGATCTCCCTAGCCTTTTTTGGGGTGAGGTAGCTTCGCTGCCCACCGTCTAGGTGGCTTTGTTCCCTTCCTCGCAGCGAGAGTTTTTGTGCTTCTTCGGAGAAAGAAAATCTTGGTGGTGACCCTTGGTCTAGCCAAGGAGGATTGACCCCGGCGATCCCATTGCAATAAGGAAAAGTTTTTGGAGGTAGTCCCACTTCAGGTCAACTATTCCTTGATGTCCCGCATCCTCAAAGACCAAGAGCCTTCGAATGTCCGGGAAGCCCTCTCTCAAACCCACTGGAAGCAGGCCATGGAACTGGAGTTGGATTCCATTGAGCGGAATGGGACTTGGGAGTTAGTACCCCGCCCACAACGACATTCCGTCATTGGTGTCAAATGGGTTTACAAGACCAAGTATTCCTCTAATGGAACTGTGGATAAGCACAAAGCCCGACTTGTTGCCAAAGGATACTCTCAGCATCCTAGGATTGATTATAATGACACGTTTGCTCCTACTGCTAGGATGGCCACTCTTCGGACAGTACTAGCAGTTGCAACTCATGAGCAGTGGCCCATCTATCAGATGGATGTTAAATCTGCGTTTCTCAATGGTGATTTGAAAGAAGAGATCTATGTGGAGCAATTGCTAGGTTTACCAAGTGATCTATGACGAGCTGAGAGGGGTTGTTAGAGTTCATCTCCTGTCTCCTTGAGTGAGGGCCTTGGTTGTGGGTTTGCCCGCCCATGTGAGGGAGTGTCAAGGACATTGTTGTGGGTTTGCCCGCCCCAAAGAGGTAGAGGGGGTTCACAATGGAGGTCTACATGTTCATGGCCCTTGTCATGGCTGTCTGCCCCTGTTTCGAGGTCACGAAGGGGCTGCCATCTGTTCGGAGCAGTGCGGGGGTTTGCAAGCCTATCCTGGGCCTGTTAGAGGCACGCAGGGGGCACCGGTCCTTGGTTTGTGGGCCTTTTGGCCGCCCAATAGCTGACCCCATAGCCGACCTGCTAGTCGGCCTGTACAGGCAAGGGTCAGGTCATTTAGTCTGTCACCTTCCCCACCTTAGTCGGTTGTCTGGGGCAAGGGGTGACCCTATAAATAGGCCCCCCCCTGTTTTCATCTCAGCTCACACTTGGGGCGGTCACTAGTGGAGGGTTTTTCTCCAGCAGTAGAGGACGTTTATCCTGAGATCCTGTGCAACTTTCTCTTGTTCTCCTGCTCTCTCTTGTGACTGTTTGCTGTTTCCTCTCCGTTGTTGCTCCGCAGCACTGCACTTCTCACACTTGCAGCCCCGGAATGGGGGTTCGATCAGCGTTGTGGGCTCCCAAACACATCCAGTTTGGCGATTCCAGTTTGCCTTCACAAGGTTGGAGAAGTGGACCCCAGGGGTAGTTGATGCTATGATGGGGAATTAGATCTCACGCATTATGGACGATTGGATGGGTCCACTGGGACTAGATCTTTGGCACGCCCATGGTGCTGAATTGAACTTCCAGTTGAGCTTCACGTGGGAGAAACCAATCTATGGTTTGACAGTAGGGGTTATCAAATTGCCGCCTGAGGCAAGGATTGTTCCGGCACACTACTAGCCACTCTAGAAGTGTCGTGAAATGTTCGGAGTGGACGTCTCCTTCATGTTGCAGTGAGCACGAAAAAATGGAATAGAGCCGGTGTCCACCCTGGTATGCCCTTGGACGAACATGGAGGACTACTCGCCCTCCAAACCTCCCTCAAAGTCGCAAAAGGCAATTTTCTGGAAGAAGCACCTACCCACAGGCGAGCCTTGTTTCTTGCTTCCTTGTCCTCATGAGTTGGACCATAGTGAGTTAAAACGTGCACGGGCTCCACGACCATGCACGTAGTCAGCCGCAGTACCTGATCCTTCAGCAAGAGTTGCAGATGGTAGTGGTAGGGCGAGCAATGGATTTCCTTTTAATACAGGAGCACATGTTCTCAGCATTAGACATCCGACGTCGCCATCACCTTCTTCCCGAGAGAGGCTCAGAGGTGTGCTCTCTTGCCGTAGGATGGAGCGGAGGGGTTTGCATCTTGGTCTCCCAGGCGGTGGCCCCAGAGGTCTACGATCAGGGTGAGATTATCGGGCAATTTGGATGGGATTCAGGATGGGAGAGTCCAAGATAGGGATCTTGAATGTATATGCCCCGGCGTGCAGACAGCACCGTCCGGCCTTTTGGAGGAGGCTGATAGAGTGTCTGCTAGATGTTGATTCCTGGATCGTTGGAGGAGACTTCAACAACCTTGAGTTTGGGGAGGACAAGCAGGGGGGTGCCTCCTTTTCCGAGATTCCAGTAGTAGAGCAGAGCACATGGGAGCAGTTCATCTTCACGATCAGTGGGGCCGAGGCCTGTGGAGAGAGCTAGAGTTCAGCAGGATTCATGGCAGCCTTCTCTTCTCATTCGGCGAGAGGTGACATGATGGATTGCTTGAGAGGCTAGATCGCTTTTACGTTGGTGACTGGGCACTCCACAGAGGTGGCTCTACAGGGATTCTAGCCAGCACCACGATGTCAGACCACTCTCTAGTAGTCTTATCTTACGCCTAGAGCATCCTTGTGGTGGTCTTCCCCAAAAGGGGGTCCGCATTCTAGAGGACCTAGTGCAGGATGAGGAGGTTCGGCTGGTTATTGTAGAGATTGGGCAGTAGCTAGAGTCAGCACCGTGTGAGGGCTGGGCTTTGTGGGTGGTAGATGCGATTCAGAGGAGTAGCGAGGAGTTGCAGTCTCATGAGGGCTCTTCAGGAGCGCGAGCGTGCACTACGACAAGACCTCGCCTCCATTGAGAGGCCAAGGCTCAAGGAACAGGATCAGGATCCCGGTGGCTCAGTGATAGATTTGGGAGTGCGCGCCTTGGGCTCCAAGACACGGAGGTTCGGCGAGTTGAGTTTTCCTACCACTCCACCCGGGCCTATTGAGTTCAACAGGGGGATCGGATGACGAAGTAGTTTTTTAGACCATTGGGCCTCGATCAGCAGGCACGCAACTATAGCGATTATGGGATCCGCAGGGTATCTTGCATACTGATCCACATGAGATTTTAGAGATGACCACGGATTTCTACAGCCAGCTGTTTCAAGGGGAGAGGGTGACTCCAGCTTGCCTTGTGGCCCATGAGTTAGTTTTGGGACCATGTTTCGACAATAGTCTTGAGGGAGTTGTGCAAGAGGCTAGAGGAGCCTTTCATGGATGAGGAGCTTTCAAGGCCCTCCCAACCGAGAAGTGCCCTGGCGAAGATGGTTTGACTCTGGCCTTCTTTCGTAACCTCTAGGAGATCATTGCCAGCCCTTTCCGCTCAGCTTGCCAGGATATTTTCCACACGGGTTCCCTTCCTTAGTCCCTGAGCAAGGGGTGGATTTGTTTGATCCCTGTTGGACATCGCATACAAGATCCTAGCGAAGTCTTGAGTTTGCGGTTGTGGCTTCACCTCACCAACATTATCCATGATACACAGACTGGCTTTGTACAGGAGCACAACATCCTGGACAACATTTTCATGTTCTGGGAGGCAGTGGATTGGGCCAGGGAGGAGTCATAGCCTATGGCCATCCTTTTCTTGGATTTTGAGAAGGCTTACGACAAGGTGGAGTGGTTTTCCTGGAGGGCACTATGCAGAGGTTGGCTGCCCACGGAGGCTTGCCCATAGGCCCATGGTTGGGGCAGGTGCAGGTGGAGGGGCAGTGTCACTGTTGCTCTATTGGTGTTTTGGAGACGATCCCTCACTGCCTTTGGAGTTGTCGTAGCGCAGAGAGGATCTAGATGGGAAGCCTTAGGATTATGACACGCATGCAGTGCCTTGAGAGGGACTACACTTGGGGGATGGTGGCCTGGTTGACTGAGGGAGGTCACGCGTTCTAGATTGATGAGGTCTCTCCAGCTTACCAGATACAAGGTCAGAGCATTCATAGGATAGAGCTCCATGAGGTGGTCCCTCCTGATAGCCGGGATCCTCATTCCCCTCCGGAGGATAGTGTGTGGGAGGCAATAGCCGGTATCATGGTGTGGAACATTTGGGACGCTCACTATAGTCTGGTGGGGTGAGCATCCGGTTCCACCCTCGGCTACCTTGGTCGCCATCTAGCAGGACATCATCTACACCCTGCGCTCCGCCTAGGAGCGTGGGACCTCGGGCTCTAGGGCGACTATCACAAGGCGCACACGTTTCTGCAAGGCTTGGCCTGCAGGAGTTTTCTACATATTCACTCTGCGAGGGATTCGCTGGTTGTATAGTCCCCCCACTTGCTTGTTAGCCCCTATACCAGAGATTCCCTAGGCAGTGAGCTGGGTTATCTGGAACAGGCTGGTTTTTCTTCTTTCAGCCTTTGGTTTTTTCTATACTCAGCACCTTTGGGGCTGCTGTTTTGCATGAAGTTTTTCAAGCATTAAGAGAAGGTCCCTTTCTTTGCAAAAAAAAGGAAAAAAGGAAAAGCAAATTGGTTGTGTAAGGTTCATGTTGATAAACAAATCTGATGTATTACTGCTCCAAGAAAACATGTGTGACAACAATGATTATTTTTGGAAAGGTTTGCATGCTTGTGGATATTCGTCGTTATTGTCCTATGAGGGGAAGAGGAGGCACCACATTACTGGTAAAGGAGGGTGTTAATGCTTGCCATTGACCGCAAGGTGTTGAGGTTTCATGTAATCTCGGTGTATGTTCCCAATGACTAGAGAAAGGGCTGAGTTATGGGCCAATTGTATAAACAAGGTTAATGTGGTAGGCTGGATCAATTTATGGAGGAATCTGGGAAATGGTGTGAGCTACTGGATGCCTTGGATCTCAATAGATTATGCCAAGAGAGTTCGTGCTTTTCGGATTCAACTAAGACAAGGCTTATGATAGAGAATAGTCAAGGCTGTTGGGTAATCTTCCATTCTTGAGTGAAGTTTGGAGATATGAGATAAGATAATTTGTAAGGCAGGTTGCCTTCTTGCCCATTGATATTTGCATTTAAGGCTTTGATCAAAATATAGGTGGAGAATGGAGACACTGAAGGAGTTATGCTTCCCTTGGGCAAGCAAATAATGCTGCAACTTTTGTAGAAGATCACGATAATATTGTTGATTGCAGAAAAGGAGAAAATTGTGGCTTTGAACTGTGATCAGATACCTATGTGCCCCATTAAGTATCTGGCAAAGAAAGGTTTCTTTGGTTCTTGAATAAGAGGAGACCGTGGTGGCACTGGAAGGCAATAGAATGGAATCTTTGGGTTTTATCTACTGCCGCAGTCACACATTCCATCTCCTTTCCTATAAAACAGAGTCCAATTCACACTTTCCACCAAAGGCACAATATTATAACTTACAGATGAATTGTGAACACACTTGACACCCCCAATATTTTAGTAACAAATCAATGAATAATCATGACAAAAACTTTATAGTCTTTTGTTCCTATAAGCTAAAAGTGGAGTTCCTATAAGCTGAAGGTGGAGTGAGTACTAAGTTTATTTGTCTCTCTCAAGAGCTTCACTAGGTTGCAATATGTGCAATGAAACCTTAGGCAAGGGTATGTTTCGTAGCTCAAAAGATTTGCCATATCGTGTAATGTCAAAGATTGAACAATAATTAGGACCATCAGAAAGTGCTGCTACCGTTACATTCGTTGCATTCATGAGGGGATTTTGCTTTTAGCATTACACAGATTTCATAATTTTTAATATAATCAAAAATTCTTGTTGCAAGTTGGCCAATGAAATAATGAATTTCTTGCCACCATGGCACATTGGTTGGCCATGTGAGCTCTGGCCTTTGGGATTGCTTTAAACCATTCAAGTAATTGCCATACGATAAATGGAGGCTCCTACAGTTTTTGTGCCTTAAATGCAAGTATGTTGCACATATGCAAACGTATACATATGTGTGCGTATGCATGCTTTGCATAGATTCATGTGTGGTGTGTGCACACGTGTACGTGAAAACATTTTGTTGCGCTTGTTGGATTAAAGATATAGGGAATGGTTACATTACACCCACTTGGTGGAAGGAGGTTTCAGTTTTTCAAAACATTCCACTAGGTTGATGTATAAAAAAGAGAAGAAAGAAAGGAAAGAGAAACACAAAAGTTTTATCATAAGTGCTGGTTGCTTTCTACATGGACACTCTCCACAAATCATCCCAAGATGGAAATATTTTGCCCAGCTTGTTGTTAGGTCCTAGTGCATATGCCTACGTTGCCTCTTACGAGAATAGCAAAACCAAGTTTTCAAACACAAATGGAAAAGCTTTCATAAATCCCGTGTTTTTTAAAATCATTTTCATACATCACTGTAAATCATTGCAAATAGGACAATAATTGCAACACGCGTGACTGAAACACATGCACAAATCCCCTTTAGAACAAAGGGATTACTACACAACAGAAGTGCATAGTACACAGGTAGAGGGGTCCTCCTCCTCCCCTCCCCCACAAAACAGGAATCTTTATAGATCACGAGGTAAGCCTGTCTGAGGAGGCAGATGATTGAAGTATAGGACAAATGATTAGACTATGGAGTACAGACTTTACAACTGATTTGTTGCAAGGATTTGCATGCAGGGAGAGATAGGGCACAAACTTGAAGAGTTCTAGAGAAAATTACAATTCAGAACATTTTGCTGCTTAGAGTGAACCTTGCCATTTTGGGAGTAGGATTCACAAATTATGGTTTTCACTGCTTTTAATAGATCAGGGCATTTTTCAGGGGCTACAAAAGTAAACTCAAAGGTGCATCCATAAAAGCAGAGACGAAAGGAATTTCTTTATATTCACCTTCAATGATTATTTACTACCTCACAATCATCAGTTTCAACATCCTTTTTCTTGAACTCTCCTTTCTGCGATAGATATAGCTTCTCTGCCTCTGGCATGGACTGAAATACTGCATTAAGCTTCAAGTTGATCTCCTCAAGGCTTTTAATCACTCCATCATTTGTAAACAACCCCCGAGTGACCAATTGAATAGTTTCCCAACTCTCAACTAGAGGCAGCAGAATTATAACCACTGACCCAATGGTTCCCCAGGCAATTGCAATGATTGCCCAGAAGGTAAAATACCCAGAGCTGAATACCTTGGCTGGCAGTGACAACAACGGCCACAGGACAACAATCACAAGAGTAAATACCAGACCCCATCTTATAATCCACGACTTAGCCTTATTCAATCTTTGATCACTGAGCTCATCCATGGGGACATCGATCTTATCAACCTCCACCATGGTCAAGTTTCTAGTTGTGTCCCAATTAAAATTCTGTGGTTGTAAGAAGCTCAACACTGCATGAATAGCACCTCCCACAAGAATCGATACCAGATTGCCTGCTAACATTGGAGCGTTCCTGCCAGTTGTATCAAGATTGACTCGTCCGTATTCAGCTTTTGTTACTGAGATCCAAGTAATGATTCCAGCAAGACAGCCTAGGATTGTTCCAGCTATTGCTCCTTTTGCATTGGCCTTGCTCCATAACAGGAGAAAAGCTACAGGCATTACGGCTGACCCAATCATCACACCCATGGCCAAGTACATCCATCCTAAAGATACCCCTGCCTTGTTGAGAATCACCGCCAGCACCCCCATGAAACATCCAAATAGAAGAACCACACAACGTGATACTTTGAGGATCTGCTTGCCATTGGCGTTGGGGTTGATGTATGTGCGGTAGATGTCGTACGTACACAGTGAAGAAACAGCAATCAATTCAGAGGAGCCTGCAGATGTCACAGCCCTGCAGTCATGAAAAATAATTAATCTCTCTCTCTCTCTCTCTCTCTCTCTCTTTCAGATACCAGCGAATGCCAGCAGACTGCTCTATTACAATTTAACTGGTAAAAATTTCCTCCAAACAGTTTTAGTGCTCAGTCAAAGTAACATCTCAGGGATGGATGAGACCAAAACATACATGAAGAGCATAGTCAATAGAAGCACTGCTCCCCCTTTTCCCATTAGGGCAGTTGCAGTTGCAGGAGGCACCAGCCCATAGCCGGCTTCACTTGCTGTAAGTGGGAGATCAAGAGCGAGTGCTCCCAAGCCAAGGGATGTTGCCAGGGAAAAAGGAACAGCAAACCACACCAGACCACCCAGCAAATACCCTTTGTGTGTAGATGACGGTCGAGCTGCAATGGCACTGACCCAGTATCCCTGAAATGGTAAGCGATTGGAGACATGAAGTGAGCCTCTCTTCCATGTGCGCACTCATATATGCACACCACACACCTCACAGAGGGAAAGCTATGAAAATGGTTTCTTACATGAACTCGTACTTGTAGGTAGAGGTAGTACTGTTTACTTAAATGGAAATGATTACGCTGATGGCAGCAAGATTCAAAAACTTTTTACCAATCAAAGCGAGTGAAGGATTGGTTTAGAATAAATTACATTGTCAACAAAAACTGTGCCAAAATTTCCAATGATGTTGATGATGCCAAATATAAGACCACCTGAACTTAGCATGGTAAGGTATGAGCCACCATAATTCCCACTCACTGGACCACATGCCTGCCCTGTATGTGAGGCGGGCTCAGAGCAATTCCGGGATTTGCTGGTGATTTCAGAGAGTTTCTTATACACTTCTCCAGGACTGCCTAATTTGCTACTTGATGTGTATACCAAATATACAAATATTACCAGCACCACATGAACTGTCCAACCAAAAAGTTTCAAGGTTAGTAACTTTGCAAAGACTCTTCTACAGTGAATCAAAGAGAGACCAGAAAGAAAGGTGGCAGACTTGCAAAGTAACATTGTGTCCTTATGCGGGATATCACAAGCAGAAAAACATGGCTTGTGCTTGAGCTCGCAATCATGTAGAGGAAAAAGGGGCCAAGGGTCAGTCCAAGCTGTGCGCAGTTTTTTGGCAACATAGAACCGTATGGATAATTTCTTTGATGAAGCTGTTCAAAGAAGGGTGATTTAAGCTACAGATGAAAAGACAAAAACAAACATAATAGGAAGTCACTCCAAAGTCCACCTCTCAGTAACTTCTAGCTGACATGAATAATCCCAGGATTACTACTTAGAACAGCTTTGGCTCCAATTGCTTTAGCCCATATATCATTAATATGTTAAATTTACCAAGCAATCTATATCAAGAAGCTTACCAACTACTGAATGTATATAGCTGGCCAGAAAAGTAGCTTTCAAACCACCAGCAAGGGTATACACGATCACCCCGAGAGGTATAAGGAAGCTTGCAGCGTATAAGTCAACTCCAGTTAACGCTTTAACCACAGCGGACCCCCCTAGAAGAAGCATCGCAGTCACTATAATGTTGGTCATGAGGCAGAAAGTGAGAAAGACCATGTGCGCCGCAAAACCCCACCTGCACCACAATATAATATTGGTTTCAGAGACTGGAAACAAACTGATTTCTGCCAGATTTCGCAAGCTGCTGACTGCTGATACAGTGTTTCAAAATGTGCGCGGACCTGGCTTTCACGATTTCACACACTGTGTGCGCTGCTGGTGCCTTCCTCTTTATCTCGATGGCCATAATTCCAAACAGGAGGACCTGAAAGACAACTTGTTAAATTAGGTCCTTTTCCTTTGAAATCACGTGTATAACTCTGGCTTTTCTTGTTGACGCAAGCCGTTTCGATACCTGAATAGTAGCCCCGCTGGCATACCAGAAAGGGCCGCTGACGCCATATTCCCAGGCAACGTTCGAACTTTGCAAAATTGTGGCCGCCCAAGTCCACTGGCAAAGTGGCGAGCATCACCCAGATGAGAATGAACGAAGCGTAAAAGTACACCTTTCCAAGATACAGCTTTGAATTGTTGAGAAGCATACCTGTGACACAATGACGCTAGCGATAAGGCCGGTCTTGATGTTTCTACCTGCCGTATTGAACCATTCAGACGTGTGTTTAGCTCCAACATAACGTTTTTCTAGCCAAACCTGCACATTGTAAAGATGCGCGGAAGCTATGAATGGCAAATTTGAATGGATGATGCGATATCATCGCTCCCGAGAGATTGATTATTTGATTGCACATCATAACGGAAAGAGCAAAAAGCAGCGCAGCTGTATACCAGGAAAGAAGTGAAGACAGCAAAAAACGCGCCGAATCCGAGAATGATGCCGTAGCCCACACCCTGACCAAGAAGGGCGTGGCCACCAAAAAAACTGTTTTGTTTCACGCACAAGCCGTCTTGCAGAGTGTAATACTGAGGGCAGCTGGTTGTGGCCATTGCTGAGGTTATTTGGATTGGGCAGCCAAAAGCTCGGATGGCTGCTCAGTGTACAGGCTATTTTGGAGCAGACAAGCGAGCATGCAGCCGGAGAATTGATGAGCTACAGGCTACGAAAGCAGACAAGCAGAGCGGTGAGGACGTGAAATTCTAGATGGATCAGCTACCTGAAGATCGACGGAAGCTGAGCCAGCAAAGTAAGCTGTATAGGGAGGAGCGGGTGGGCTGGCAGTGCAGCACTCTACAGAGAGGAGCTGGGATGAAATCGAGGGAAGATGTGGGAATCTCCGCCGGCGGCTATTGCAGCGGGAGCGATCAGAGCGTGATTCTCATCGGAGGAAACAAGTCGAGGAAGGGGAGAGGGAGGGGATAAAGGAAAGGGATGCAGCGACTCGAAGGGGGGAGGGGAAGGGGCAAAGGGAAAAGGGGCGCCATAGCCAGAGAGGTGTGATGAAGATCGCCATAGCCATAGCCACAGCAACAGCAACAGCAGCAGCAGCAAAAGCTAAAAAAGGCTCAGAAAGTCGTCTCTCTCGTTTTGGAGCTTCAAAGCTTGTTTTTCGGCTAGATTCCCTTCCCGAATATTCCGTATATCCCGTATCTCCTTAGATCCCCCCTATGGAATCTATGTTCTTGCAGCATTTTTCGCTCCAATATCACTACTTTGGCTAGAATTTTGCAATTTTTTTCACAATCGAGTGAATGTTTTGTACACTTGTAAATGAAAATGTCGCCGTTCATTTTGTGTATATAGTTTGGTTCGCTGTTTATACTTTACGGGTTTTACGTCCACGCGTTCGATGGAATCACCCCATCCCCAATACTTTGCTAGACCTCACGACCAAGTGCAAGGACTACTGATTGATGATGGGGGAAGCCCACATCTCGTTGGATGGGTGCCACCGATGGCAAGTTTTTGGCCACAGTTTCGTCGTAATTTGATTTTTTTAATAAAACAAGATCCTTGCAATGAACCCCCAAATGGGCTAGTACAGGGCTATTAGTTAGAACTCTGAGCTAAGATAGAGCAGGTTGTGGGTTTGAAACTTGCCTATGAATGGTTGGGAGATTAAATACTTAATAGAAGTTCTAAAGCCCACCTTATGGACTTAGCCATCGTGATCAATGGCCTAGATTAGGCGACCTTAGTGGGTTGTTGATCAAGATAAATGCCATTGTTATCTTGGTTCCGAGAAAACAAATGTCACCTCCTTGAGCACCTCTGCAAACTTGTCTATTCCTCTTAACAATCAATTTTAGGGCTTTATAAGGTACTAGTAATATTGTGGGGTAACCAATATACTATCTTACATTAGGCTGCATGAGACATGACAATAACATTATTAATTACTTATTGATGTGAAACATGATCTACATACATGTTGATTGGCACTTTTACACTTACATATCATGCACGTGATATGTTCCAAAGCATTAACTTTAAAAAAAATAAACACGTGATATGTTCCAAAGCATTAACTTAAAAAAAAAGAAATCCCCACTCACCTTTACATTTAGTACACATTGAAATTACAACCATTCTCTTTCCATGTTCGATGTGGCCCCTAAAAGGCAAGTAGCATTCCTCCCACAAATGAAAGAGCCCCATACGTAGCCTCGTATTCCCTTCACTCAAAGAAGAAAAAATAATAAATATAACAACTCGCTATTTAAGTTTTGTGAGCCTGGATCTATCTAGATAGTACGTCATGGAATAGACCCCGTCCCTTGTGCGAAGCATTATTGACCTCTGTTTGGTGTAATATGATCTAGCAAGGCCTAAAGTCCTTAAAAAGTGGCACACACCGTACTGGTGATGACAAGGTGTAGAGGAAAAGTCTTTGGAAAAGGTCAATTTCTAGGAAACTTGGCCATTCAAGTTTGAAAAAAATGAGCTAATAAGATTTATACCAATGATGAATTTAAATTTCTTGCAATAGACCTATATTTAAATCTTCCATAACTTTCCTTGAACATAGATTATCGGACCATACACACTTAGATAGACAAGTATCACAACACATTATACCTAATATTTAATACACACTTACACTAACCATCCACACATATAGCATGCACACATAATTTACCATGGATTTATATCTATAGATGGCTACATAATTATATCTATCTTTGGTACATAAATATACCTACAGTCTCTATTAGAGATAGATATGAATCCATCCCTATAAACATGCATAGAAATTTAGATACCATACAGGTGTCAAAAGAAATATTAGAGTACTATGGGGCATACATATATGTGTACACAAATAGCCACATGCTTAGTCATGTACACATAGACACATGTACATCCATGTGTACATACACATATGCACATATGCGCACACACATGTAATTAGGCACATGCACATACGTATGTACGTACACGCATGCATGCACATGTACGTATGGACATGCATACATATGTACATGCATGCCTGCACATGTACGTATGCACACACATGTATGTGCTTACTCATGTGCAACATTCACACATAAGATACATGCATTTGTACACACATGCACTTCTCTCTCTCTCTCTCTCTCTCTCTCTCTCTAAATTGGTGAAATCCATTTGTCCTTCACACACACACATCCCCTCACCTTGATCTCCCCACAATTGAAGTAGGTACTAACATTTGAGATGACCTTGGTGATGTTTGATGTCTTTAGGCACTTCTCATGAAAGAATGGCCTAAGCTGAAAAGGCATTATCTAAATATGAGACAATTTTTTGCATTAGATGTTATGCATTGTTATGTACCATCTTTTGCATTGATATTTAATTCTTTAATAATTCTTGAATACTTTGACAGAGAAGCGTAATGGTACTCCATCAAGATTATAGGTATATAATACCTTCAAAAAAGATTACAAGAATACTTCCTAACTATTATCTATAAAAGGATTATGATATCTCCCATAACACTTTATTAGAGGAGTATAAGGGTTTTTCCTTATTACCCTAAGGGTAGGATAAGACATAATAGTACAATGGACGTCCCCTCACCACATAACCATTTTTAATGAAAGAATTGGAGGGTAAATAGTATAAGATGGCCAACAGAAGTGTTTGACAAGGTAACTACTGTTTGGTAGTTCCATGTAAAATGAGTCGGTGGTAAACTGGTAGTGATACCCAACCTTGGTTTTAATGATGTAATGACTGAAGGACAAAAAGTGGATGGGACCATTTTATTGCCATTCTTGAAAAATTAAGAAGAGATAGTGGTACTGATCCAGGCAAGAACTAAGGCATTGATTAGATATGATATCACAATGTACTCGAGGGATAGTGGGAGAATAAGTTGGCCATGTGGCAGATAGAGTCTCCAAAGAAAATAAGTTTTAGAAAATTAAATTATACTTTACTTTCCCTTAAGAGTCCCACCATTGGGAGATAAGACAAAAGGACTTGAGATACAGGGCTGCTTTACAAAGATAATGGCAAATCAGTTTGAGGTAGCCTAGCGGGGGGCAAGAGGACTGCACAATGCTTACTCTCAGTGCAATGCAACAAATTCCTAGCTTAGAGGGACTTGGCACACAACTCAAAGATTTGCATGGCTTTCAACGCACTGGTTGAGCTAGAGATGGGGTCCTCTCATGTTTTCCTTACATGCACCTTTTGCTCGACCCTATGTCTAGTAATGTTGAGCAGATTGTCTCCTCGTCCTATGTAGCTGCTTTTACTGCTTTCCCTTTTCATATCAATGACCAAATATCTTTGATTGTTGCTTGCCTAGGGTTGCCTCTTTGAAGAAAAGTTATATCACAATTAGATGTCTAGCTATGGAGCTTGAGATTAAGAGCTAAAGGCCCTTTCCTAGGTAGCATGGACTTTCTTTCTATTGCTATATGTTTCATTACCTGACCTACTTAAGCTCTTCAAAATACCATGATCTTTACTTAGGAATTTGATTCTATAAGTTTCAGGCCCTGGGGTGTTGAGATCATATTTCCAACTTGTCTATATTGATAGCTGTAAGACCTTAACATTGCTTTCACAGAAAAGAGTCCCCTTCTTTATTTCTTAGCACTTTGCGGTTTTCACACTCAAATTATGTTTCCGTGTTGTTCTTTATAGACAACATATTGAAGAATGGCTAAAATGAAAAGAGTATGGTTGTAACAAATCTATCGGGAGCAGAAGAGGCCTTGTGCCCCTAGAGTGGATATAGACACACCTGTTGCTCCATCATACTTATTGTTGGTGCATTTCATTGCACTCGTTGTTGCTGATCTCCTACATGACCATGGGGTTATTATCCCACTCAATGATCTACAATCATCCGTGGTAGATTTTGTCTCAACTCCCAATGGGTCTTGTGTGCTCTCGTCTTTTCATCTCCTTGGTTGTTCCTTTCTTAGCAACAACTCCATCTTCTATTGTAAAGTCCTTAATAAAAAAGATAGCATATGGAGATTCTTGGCTGAACTTCGACCAAATTTAGTTACAATTAGTTGCAAAGCAAGGTATATTAGAAACATTGAAGCAAAGACAATATTCTCATTAGGAGCCATAGCCCAAGGTTTTTTCTGTTAGTGGCTTACACATTTCAGAGAACGCATGGATTGTTGCCAACATAGAAATTTAATCTTCACGACATCCTGCTTGCTTTTAGCTCATAACTTGCTTCTAAGCTTGGGAATGGATTGCTGACTCGGAGAACTATGTTGGTTGAACACTCTCCCTATGACTGTAGACTAGCCAAACATTGAAACATTTTCCTTGGATATGTAAATGTAGCATGATTTAGTGGCATTCTTAATGTATGCTTATATTTGAGGAAACCGTGAGAAGGCCCCCATCTCTAGCTCAACCACTACTTTGTTTTATCAAATTAAAAATCATGCAGATCTTTAAGGTGTATTAGTAGGTCCCTTCGAGCCAAGAATTTGTTACATTGCACTACGAGTGAGCATTATGCAGTCCTTCACACCCCCCTTCAGGCTACCTCACACTGCTTTGCCATTACCTTCATAAAGCAACCCTGTGTCTCAATTCCTTTTGTCTTATCTCCCAATGGTTGGAATCTAAGAGAGAAGTAAAGTATAATTTAATTTTCTAAAACTTATTTTCTTTCAAGACTCATACATCTCTCTATCCACTACATGGCCAACTCCTTCTCCCACTGTCCCTCACGTGTCTTGTGATACCATATCCTATCAATGCCATGGTTTTTTGCAACTAAGTGGTCCCATCTATTTTTTATCCTCTTATCATCACATCATTAAATGCCATGTTTTTTGCAACAATGAAGTGGTCCCATCCACTTTTTATCCTCTTATCATCACATCATTAAAACCAAGGGGTGGGTATCCTTGCCCAGTTCATAACCGATTGGTTTTAACATGGAATTACAAGACAACTAGTTATCCTGTCTGACACTTTTGTTGGAAATCTTGTACTATTAACCCTCCAATTCTTTCCTAAAAAATGGTTAGGCTAAGGGGGATAAGGGTACCTCCATGGTACTATTATGTCTCATCATACCCTTGGCGTATTAAGGAAAAACCCTTATACTCCTCTAATAAGGTGTTATGGGAGATATAATACTTTTATATATGATATCTGGGAAGTATTCTTATAACCATTTTTGAAGCTATTAACCTATACTGTTGATGGAGGACCATTATAATTATCTCTCAAAGTATTTAGGAAGTATTAAAGCATAAACATAAATGCAAAAGAGATCAATACCAAAAAGAAACTAGATAACATTTAATGCAAAAAATTATCTCATATTTATATTATGTTTGTTCAACTTAATCGGCTCAATATATGGTAAAATAATTATGGTTAACCATTCAAGATTTCATGAGATGTGTGAATTAACCCATGGTAAAAACATCAAGCATCATAGAGGTTATCCCAACTATTAGTAATCCTTCAATTGTAGGGAGATGAAGATGAGGGGATGTGTGTGTGTGTGTGTGTGTGTGCGTGCGTGTTGCTGACCACATTTCCACAATTTCAACACATAATCCAAGCATGGGCAGTACTTTGCCCATCACTGATGATTTAGTTAGACTACTACCCAATAAACATTCTACTACCAAAAAAAGAATTCGTATGGGCCTTAAAGGTACCCATCAAATATGGTAGTGAATATCAATAAGTTAAAAATTAAATTAAGGTGTTCCAACTAGTCGGTGGAGGATAGGAATATTCTATAATTCTTCAAAAAGATTCATTGTCCAATCAGTCAATGATATTAGCGAAAAGTATCAAGTAGAACTCCTTACTTCTCAAGCAAAACCCTTGGCATACAAATAGATTATTCGTGTCAATTGGATAATTATTTTGCAAAACAAGGAGAGCTATAATGTCCTTTTCCATCATTTGATCAGATGACTAAGAAAATTGTTTATGTACTAGCTAAACTAGATGTGAATACTATAGTAATACATGCGTACCAAGGGCAATGATGACATCTAGTACCTTCATGTTGAACCAAGAATTAACAGGCCTGGCAACCAAGGAAAGTAGCTAATTCTAAACTCTTACTTGCAAATGAGAGTCATCCATCTAGTAATCCAATACTCATAGAGTCTATATTTGAAAGCTGAAGGCTTTTATCAATGAAATAATCATAATCAAAATAGCAAGCCAAAAAATAAAAAAGAAAGAGTAGTCTCCAATAAAATGCAGAAAGAGTAGTCTTGTTATGGAATTGTATTCATGATATTTCTTGCTATGGAAATTATTTTATTTTAGTCAAGTGTGACTATGGCAAAGTATTCCATAGGAGCGCACTGGACATGGCGGGGGTCCTAGTGGATGCTTTGTGGGGTTTAGTTGGGGATGCCTAACTACCTGTGTTTTGCCAGGCTAGATGGTTAGTATTGTGGGTGGTTCCATGTTAATACTAATGTCGCTAGTGTTACTGCAATTGGTCGCAAGGTGTGTATTTTGATGTCTGTATATCAAGCATACATGTGTTAGGATTAGTTGGTGTGATGATTCATCAATTGATTGTAGCAACTAACACAATTGGCAGCTTGAATACAGTTGATGAGTTGGATAACAAGGAACGGCGATGGTGAAGGTGATTTGGATTGATATAAGTATCGAATGGTTGCCAAAGGCCGTGGGCCGTATTGTAAAGTAGTGAATATTAAGCCATGGGCTAATTTATTTTATTTATTGTGGATGAGGGCATATTAAGCCTTGTGATATTTTAAGCTCGTGGAGCTATGTTTTTTTTTTGTGGGTAAAAAGTAGAACTCATATTAACAAAGGATAAGTACAACGAGGAAGAAAAAAGAAAAAAAAGCTACCCTCTTCAAGAGGACAAACATCTTACATCCAAATTTGTCCAAAAGCCTTGAAGACCTCATTATTTTTTCCAAAAAGCCTAATGAAACTTTTAGCCTTTTCTTTCGCCATCGGTCCCATTGATCTGTCAAGATGTGGCCTCTGAAACACAATATTGTTCTTGGTTGCCCATAAGTTTGCAATGACTCTATTCATCTCACCAACTACCAGGCCTCGTAAAGGGCATCATTCAAGTTGCTTCTATCTCCCAATAAAGCAATTCTCCAACTCATTGTCATCTGAATGTGAACTGAACTAAGACTGACTTTGGCTTCTTTCCACACTTCTTTGGCAAAAAAACAGTCCCACAACACATGCATATGAGTCTCCTTGCATAGATTGCAGAATGGACATAACAGACTAGCTCTTGGATTCCACTTGGATATCCTTGATCTAACTGGTGATTTCTCGATTAATACCCTCCATAGTAAGAAGTTTAACAGGAATGAAGGAGAAGCTCTCCATACTCTCCTAAGGCACCATGCCCATACCTTAGTGATGTCCATTGGAGCATGAAAGGTCCAATGAGCCTTTCCCACCAATAGGACCATATCTCCAAGGTCTCCTCCCACAAATCTTTCAATGTTACTTTAGAGAAAGATTTCCCACTTTTCCACATAAACCCTCTAAAACCTTTATCTACCTGACAACAATGACTAGAAGGCCAGTCTTCTTTTATTTTTGATAGCACTAGAGCCACAAATCTTTCTTCGGCTATATTCAACCCAAAACTTCTTGCTATCACATCCGCTGGTAGCCAAGTTGCCCCACTCGGGCCCCATATCGGCCTGAAAACCCTGAGTCCTTTTCCATCGAGTCTTTTGACCATTCGTGGGTGAAGCCTAAAAAGAGGCAGGCTATCATCAAAAGTGCAATCAGTAGGTCACGGGGATCTTTCCAGTGAAGTGTCTCCGTAAAGTGACCTCAATCCACCCCAGTAGCAACCCTGAGACTTCTCTTTCCAAACTTGAACTAGTCTAGTTAGTAACTCTAACTGTGGGATTCTGATTGGAAACTCAGATAGTAGAACATATTGCCAAGGGTATCCGACCCCCTTCGGAGCATTGATGCTGATCATAGGTCTAGACAGCAAAAAACTGCGAGCAAAAGAAAGACCTATCAAGCAACAAGGCCTCATGATAGGCAACCTTTCTGGGTAGATTTTGCAGAAATTATTTTAGTCTTATCTCATAATCATTGATCACATTAGGCTTTTGTCCAGCTGTCTTAGCTAAATGCCTCATGAACACTTTTACTATGTTCTCCTCCCCTCTTATTAGCCTACGTCCTTCATCTTCAATTTCGTAAATGCATTCTTTTAGCCTCTTCTTGTGGAGCTATTTTGAGCAATCCTTCTAATTGTGCACAAGGGATGCTTGTGGATGTACTATTATTGGCTCTTTGATTTTTGGAATTACAGCTAGAAATACTCTAGATGTGAAGTGAGAGCCACAATCTAGGGGGGCAGATTGGACCCCATGCTATGTCGTTCTCTCTTTCTCTTCTCTCCCCCACTTGTGGTTTTTGTAAATCATGAATTTGTGATCGTGTTTATTTTTAATTTTTGTAACAGTGATATCAAAGCTTGGCTATACTCTGGCCTAAATGTGGGAGGCAAGCAACATGACTTTGTCCAATCTAATGACACAATCATTCTTAGAGTGTTCTTCTTAATCATTTCGACTACTTGATCGCTAGGTTTTGAGTTTGTATGTAAAAGTTATCAAAGATGCTTTGAAAATCAACTACAATTGCGATTGACAAAAGTAGCCCATGTTGTCTTGTTCAAAGGGTATGCACCGGTTCTCTGAAGTGGTTGGATCACTATATTCAGACTTTAGGTAAGAAATTTATGGTTGTTTCTTTTCACTGCCTACTGTCAATGAATTGGTAGAAGCATTCTTTGGATAGGAACATGAACAACTACGACTAGAGATGACTTAATCTTAGGGCATGACAACATAAAAATTTCATATTCTTAAAGAATGAATGATATTTGAAATAACAGTAGCATCATGTGATTTCAAGAACGGAAGTCATATGAAAATCGCAACAGCGATGTCACACTCCTAAGCAAAGACAACGACTATTTAATTTGGAAGAAAGCAATATGACTAAATCATGAATCAAGAGTTGCACATGAAACAAGGACAAATAGATGCACTATATGCATGTTATTTCTTCGACAAGAATCGGCGATTTCTCTTGTTAACTTAGTAGATAGTCAAGTGTGACCATGGCAAAGTATTCCATAGGAGTGCACCAAACGCAGTGGGGTAGTGGATGCTTTGTGGGGTTTAGTTGGGGATGCCTAACTACCTATGTTTTGCTAGGCTAGATGGTTAGTATTGTGTGTGGTTCCATCATCTTCCATGTTAATACTAATGTCACTAGTGCTACTGGTGTTATTGCAATTGGTTGCAAGGTGTGTATTTCAATGTTTGTATATCAAGTGTACAATTGTGTTGGGATTAGTTGGTGTGATGATTCATCAATTGATTGTAATAAGTAACACAATTGGCAGCTTGAGTACAAATGATGAGTTGCATAATGAGGAACGTAGATGGTGAAGGTGATTTGAATTGATCGAAGTATCGAATGGTTGGTAAAGGCCATGGGCCATATTGTAAAGTAATAAATATTAAGCCATTTGCTAATTTATTTTATTAATTGTGGATGAGGGCATATTAAGCCTTGCGATATTTTAAGCTCATGGAGCTATGTTGAGGAATCCCTCTAATTGTGGACAAGGGATACTTTTGGATGTACTATTATTGGCTCTTTGATTTTTGGAATTACAATTATAAATACTCTAGATGGGAAGCAAGAGTCACCATCTAGGGGGGCAGATTGGACCCCATGCAGTGTTGCCCTCTATTTTTCTTCTCCCCCACTTGTTTCCTTGTTCTTGCTTTCTATGGTTTTGGTAAATCATGAATTTGTGATCATGTTTAATTTTAATTTTTGTAACAAGTCTAAAAAATGCTAGTATATAGCAAGTTGAAAAAATGAAAAAGAAAGAGTAGTCTCTAATAAAATGCATAAAAAGTAGTCTAAAAAAGGCTAGTATATAGCAAAGATGGCTACAAAAATTCTATGAAAAAGTATTCTTTGGAGTTGCCAACACAAATTCTTCCTTATAGAAAACCTTGCCAAAGAAACCATACTGCAAATCTAATGGAGAAATGCATTAACTCACCTGGTGCCATCACAACAAAACGATCAAGGAGCTAGAACAATATTTTGTATATTATGTTGAGGTAATATGAACTCAGTATTGTCCACTTCTCTTAACATATTAGAATACTCAGCTGATCAAGTGATAATTTAAGATGTCTCATATGGAGCTTGGGGGATTCCAAAATTACTAGAATCCTTGTATTGTTTCCCAAGTCATCAAATAATCTAAACGTGAGTTGAAGTAGCTCATATTTGATACCTCCTCCATTATCTGGCTTGGTAGCCCAACGTCAAGCATGTGCTCACTAATTTTTTTGCTTTAAATTCGTGACAAGTTGCCTAATGAAGTAGGACCATCCAATGCTTTACTATCGAAGGGAAAAAAGTTGAAGAGTATTATCATGACAAAGGAGTGCCAAAAAGTTACTATGCAGAATGTTATGATTTCCTCGAGAGACAGTGGGGCAGAGTGGTTGACAGATGACTACATAAAGTGTAAGGAACCACTAGGAAACAAAAGGTGTCTATAAGTAAACGTAATGTGGACTTTGCTATAGGCATTTTTTTCTATAGGTTTCAGGTGTACTGATCATTTTTGCAATGCATCTATAGTGACAACTTTAAGATCTTCATATAAAAGAGTCCCCTTCTTTGGTTCTTAGCACTTCCTATGTTCTTTATAGACAACATATTGAAGAATGGCTAAAACCAAAAGCACATGGCTGTAATAAATTTGCCACGTTATCATCCTAGTCAATTATCTACGATGGTCTGCAGGTAGATTTTGACATTCCTATATTTTGTCCCGATTTCCAAAGGGCCTTGTATAATCTTGATTTTTCATCTTCATGATACTATGGTTGTTCTTGTTCTTTTCTTGGCTACAATTCTATCTTCTATTGTAAAATGTCTACTTGAAAACGATAGCACATGGATTTTCTTAGTTGAACTTCAACCAAAGTCAATTCCAATAAGTTGTGAAGCAAGATATATCAAAACGTCGAAGCAAAGACAAAATCCTCATCAAAATCCATAGTTCGAGGTTTTTTCTAACGGCAGTGGCTTACAAGATTGAGGCAACCCATGGACTATTGCCAACGTAGAAATTCACACTCAAAATCCTGCTTGCATCTAGTTGATAACTTACATAAACTTGCTTCTAGGCTTGGAAACTTGGAGAATTACGTTGGTTGAACTCTCTCACCATGCCCAAAGACCATACAAATATTGGAACATCTAGTGTCCCATTCAAACATCCGAGTCACCAGTGAGAATGGTACTTTGCATGGGTCTTAATCTCACCCACTTCAATGCCATTGTAAATTATCATGCCAATTGCATCTCATTTTCATGGTTGGGGACACATTTTTCCTTGTTTTTCACCACGCATCATGCAAGAGTGTCAAATTACATGCATCGGGGTGTCTTATTCAAATGTGCAAGTCTAAAATGGGTATGGTACTTTTTGAGGGTCTTTATCTCACCCACTTCAAGGCTTATGCAAATTATTGTTCCCATCGGATCTCATTTGCATAGTCGAGGACTCATTTTTTCTTGTTTTCCACCACATGCCCATGCACGAGGATCAAAAGACATGCATCGAGGTGTCTTAGTTGGCCAGTCTTTGATGGGGATGGTACTTTGCACAGGTCTAAATCTCACATACTTCAAGGCTTGTAAAAAGTGCCATGTCTTATCTCATTTGCATGGGCAGGGACACATTCTTCCTTGTTTTTCACCACCTATCATGATCGAGGATGCATTTTCTTGTTTTTCACCATGCACCATCCATTAGGGTCAAAAGATAGGAATCGGGGTGTCCCATTTGAATGTCCGAGTCTCCGATGGGGAGGGTACTTTGCATGGGCATTAATGCATGACTGCAACTGTTAAATTACACGACGTAGCGGAAGAGAAACTGAACAAAGAATAGAGAGTACACAGCAAACTGGAGAGGAACAAACTTTTCCTTCAATACTGATGTAGTACAGATGATGGCTCCGTCCACCCATGTACTCCCACAGTGGAGCTTAAATGGCGATCTAGACAGATACTAAGTGAAGAGCTACTACCTGGAAGATCTGATCTGATATGAACAGATCTGATACAATGGACTGAGGAGGTCACCTTTTTATAGCGATGAGGGTGGTAGTCGGATCAACGTAGTCAGTGGAGTTGACCAATCGACCTAGTCGGTGGAGCTGACTAGTCAACCTAGTCGATGGAACCAACTAGTCATCCATGGAATATTCAGAGAATATTCCTATACCGTCAGTCACCTTTCTACCATCAACAGTCTCATCAATAGACCTCATCTGACATGCAAGTTAGGATCCATCCAGTGTCCTAGGCTCACACATGGCTTCTCCTCATATGGGGGCCTTACAACTTGAGCACCTTGGACCACTGGTGGTTACTAGGAGGGTGGGGCATTGAGCATATCTAACAGCAACCACACGTGTGGAGGGGGATGTTCCCCCTTCCCCTTCACCTTGTTATGTGCAGGGAGGTGGAGGGGAAGGTACATAATCCCCCTCCCTCAACATACTGTGTGTGGTTGCAGCCTGAGTCATGCACATGTATTTTTTCTCATGAAGGATTTTCATTACACTAAGGTCTTATTCTTAGTTCCTTGAAGCCCCTCCCTCGACGGTCAGATTGTGGAGGTAGTCTATCAACTGACTATGGGCGGGGAGGTTGCGGAGGAGTAAGAGGAGAAGGCAGTTGAACTAGACCACTGCAACGATAACTGGATCGGGTACCAAGCTGTACGTGTCGTTGAAGGACTAGAGGCAAAAGGAAAATCCCTCCTGCGTCATCTCTTTTAGGAAGTTGTACTTGGGAAAATTGTACAACATGTCAAATGGGAAGACAGGTAATGCTTGCTTACCCCGGCTTGTTATCACTTTTACCAAAGAGCCGAACTACCTTCCACATTCAAAAGACATATTGGGCAAGTATGAGGTCGAAGGTAATCCATGTAAGTACTAATGGCATTTGAGTGTTCATAGTTTATTGTTATTATACATAGCATTGTACCACTAAAAGAGGTGATGGGTAAGGGGGGTATCCTGACTCAAGGGAAACATGTGCTCATTATTGCATAATAATTGACAAAGCATGTAGTTGCTAGACATAAATTCATGCCACCTTATAGAATGTCATAGGACATGTACAATAAATACTAACTTAGAGTAACAGTCCAAATAAAGGAGAGGTCACCTTTTAACATCTTACCGTAGATTTGATCTATCATGTCATGTGAGTATAGAAGCATCAAAAATTAAATCAAAATATATACAAATATATATGCTAAGATCTCATCATAATCAAGTAACTGGATAAGAGCCTATAAATTCATTATCATTAAATTCCCATAATCTTATCCATATTTATATATATTCATCCTTTTATATCTATCTTAATATGAATGGTACCACATGAACAATTAGATATAAACCCAAATAGATGAGAGAGAGAGTTGGCTCTTTCCCATGGCTTCCACAGGAAGAAATGGGTATTCTTAGTATGTTGGGTTCTGAGGCTTTTTGTCACATACAGAGGTGGGCTCATGTCCATATGTTCCAATAATATAAGAGAGGCCACATGCCAAGCATGTGGAAGGCATGTAAAGGAGTATGGAGTCAAGAGGAATCCTTCTAGAATTCCTATGTGGAATAAGGAAGATGTGGACATATGGAAAAGAGAGGGTCCCTATGGGCTCCATGTGGGGAGACTCTTGACTTTCTCAATATTTTAAGAGTCTTGTGCATCTTTTGATGGGACACATGGCAAGAGTAGCCAAAAAGGACATGGATGGTGACATACGGGCTTATGTGATTGATGGGAAAGGAATCTACAGGCAGCAATTGTAAATGGGTGAAGGAGGGTGACAAAATCTCTATAAAAGGAGCCCTCCTCTCCCTTGTTCATCATCTCTTCCACCATTAGGCATCATGTTGCTGTAGCTCTAGTCTTTTCAAGCCTTTTCAGGTTCTCTCTCTTGAGTGTCTCTTTCCTTTTTCCATTGTTTCCTCTTCCAAAGTGCTCAAAAGTGTTGTCTATTCGGCCGCTCATTGTGCATACATGGTTTATCTATTTCCCAAGCCACAAAGGGAGCTCTTCCTTCCCTTCTAGGCGACCTCTATGGGACTTGTATTGTTGATGAATTCTAAGCATGGAGGTAGTATTCTCCCAAGTCGGCACCAGTAGAAGGAGTAGGTGTTTTTCATGACAATTTGACCCCCTATCAGTATTTTGATCATAACTTTTTGCTCCATCGTCCGATTTCGACGAAACTTATATCAGCGTAAAGCTCTCTTCAAGAGCATCATCCTATGTCTTTAGTTATTATATTAGATTTTAGACAAAAAATCTATGACTCTCTGTGTGTGACTATTTCTTTTTCAGATAGTTTTTACCCGCGTCTAGTAAACTGCCCATATCTTTCTGACCACTTCTCTATTTCTTATGAAACTTATATCAGAGCGAAGCCCAATACTGTATGTATACACAGATTTGCATCCTTTCTCTGTCCCTCCTTTGTCCATGGCAGCACAACAACAATTTGATAAAAGAATTGTGCATATGTTTGGGCAAGTTGAATTTCTTTTCAACCTTGTATTGAAAAAAAAAAGCTTGATATACAGGCGGCCCAAGTGGCTTCCAGCTCGGTGATTTTGTTAAGCTCTATCACTTCTAATAAATTTATTCTTTAGATTTTTATTCACATGAACTTGGACTATTTTGGGGGTAGCAAGTTGTCATTTTGGTATGAACACGTCTTCTTTTGTAAAGCATGACTTCTATATTTCTTGTAGTTTATCAAGGTTTCATGCTAGTCACAAATATCTTCTCTTGGCAAGCGACTTTCTTGAGCTGTATCTTGAGACAGCAAGTTTAATACTTCGTGGGGAAGAGATCATGCACCGCTCCAAAGATTTACAAAATGTATCACGTATCTGCTTTTCTCTCTTGGATATGAGATCCTGTTATCTGTTGAGCATAGACGTTGTATTGTTTTCTTACAAGCTCAAGGGACAAGTGGTTACAAAAAGGGTATGTACTTAGAGGCCTTGAAATTCAACTTTGGGAAGACGTGAGGGAAAACCTTCCAGTGGTTGACATAGGTTTACCTAGCATATACACTTGGTGTAATAGGCAAATAGGTGATCTAAGAAGAGAAGCAAGATTGGACAAAGTTTATGTTGCCCAATCTCTCCTAGATCAAGCTTTGGAAGCTAAGAAAAGAACCTTTTCCTATCTCACTCTTTTAGATCATAAGCCAGTGTTAGCTTGGATTGACTTGGGAAATAGTAAAAAAGGAAATTCATGGTTTAAAGTAGACCCTACTCTATTCAAACTCTAGATTATGCAGAAACAAATTATTGAGAGATGGAATGTGGCTACAGACTCTTGCTCCTAGGGATGGCAAGGGGCTTTCTCAAGTGTGCAAGCAATTTTAAAAGAGGCCAAAAAGAGCAAAGCTGCTATTAGTGCAAGGAGGATGGATAAGTTGAAGTCCAGAAAAAGAGATCAGCTTCGTTCTATCACACCCAAACAATAAAAATGCGTTGTGTTTTGTGAAAATACATCTCCCATGAGCAACCTATGGGTAATAGCGATCTCCCCTTAGCAAGAAGACATCAATTGGACAGCTCCCAAGCCAAACAGAAGCTGGAAATTGCTACTTTAGTCCAAAAAGCGAGATCTCTTCTCATCATTTCAAAGCATCAGAGTAGGAGAAGCACTCCCGCAAGCTTCCACAAGCAATGGGCAACCAGAAGGCAAGGAATGGTAGCTCTGATACCATATTAAGAAAAACAAGAAGAGAGATATAGGAAGCAACCAGGAGGGAGCAATAGTCTCCTCCACAATCAGCTCATATTCACCCCACACAATACAATTGAGCACTACTAAGGTCACACCCATACATAGTAGATAAGAACTAACTATGGTTGAATTAGTGTGACTCACCTTATTCACCTACTCACACAATAGGAATAATAACCGAGAGCTTGATTCCCAACAGTCATTCCGTCCATGGCCACCTTGGCTACCTCTCGAGTCCCCCTCCTTTCCACAATGACCGTTGGGATCTCGTTGCTAGAACTCGCGAAATTCAACCCAAATCCATTGTCATTCCATTGGCATGTACAAGGGTGGATCCAGCAATCAACGTGGACACTGTGGTAGTACCGCCAAAATTGCTCCTTTTTAAGGAAGGGGATGTGCCAGCGATGAGGTTGTAGACTAGCATCGGCATCGGTTAGGGGAACTGGAGCATCAGGGGCGAGGTGGTAACCTCCTCTTGTGCGCTTTAGATGGGCGTGTCGCCAGTCATTGAAGGACTGGGTGATGAACTGCGTGAGTGGGCGCACCTCCAGGATTTCATAGAGGTGGAGGTGGGAGCCTTCGAGTTGCTGCTTCCAATGGTGCATGAGTGCACTATTCGATAGTTCTTGGAATGACTGCAGGTCAGGTCGCCACTGTACACTTTCACGTAGGGAGGAGGGAGGAGTTTGAGGAACCTCATCATCTTCCATTAGCATTGGTTCCTCCTCTGTTGTCCTTGTGGGTATTGTATCGATGGGCATTTGTAGAAAATTGGCTACCTAAAGCAACGCATTGAGGGCCTCTTCTGGGAGGTTGACCGGAGCAGTAGATTAGATGGACGAGGAGGTCCTGCACTATGTAGTTGTGGTGTTAGAGGTGTTGGAAGAATACTCAAGCAGATTGGTGCGAGGAAGGGCAGGTGGGGGAGGTTGGGTGGCTTGCTGGGTGGGCTCGGCGGGATCCAGAGGAGGTGGTTGTGGAATTTTGGCAGGGGGGGCTGTAGGTAAGCCACGATATGCCCTTGCATTTGTATTCCGAAGGCTCGGCCATAGTCTACATCTAATTAATGTTAGCTTGCAGACTATCTGGGGTGCAAACCCATGGGCTGAGCTCCTCGGGCTTTGCTAATTGCATCACATCATCATCCACAAGAAAACTTGTGGACTCCATAATGACACGACACCATGCTTGGAAATTAAGCAAAATGGGATGGGCGGCGAGAGTTTGGAGGTTAGAGGGGCGAAGGAGAGAGAGGCTAGATTGCTGAAGATCTAATGAGAAATAGGACATGGCGAAAATGGGTTACAACAGCAGCTGACAAAGGATGGTTTGGAGGGCGTTAGGAGGGATGGGGCTATGAGATCGAGGTGGAAAATAAGATTTTGTGTGTAGAGTGCATTGAAGTTCATTTGGAGTGTCTAGGGGATAGTGTGTTGGGTGAATGTGTATGTGGCTCATGGTCCCTACACATCCGAAAATCTTTTTGCTCATGGTCAACCCTGAGTCTTCTAGGTGGCCGGGGGTACGCTACCACTCATTCTATTCCTATACGGACACTGTAAGTGCCATTCCTATGCTATGAGATCCTGCAATGTTTGGATCTGGCATTCGTAATTCTGAGTCCGTGCGTGCTGTGCCTCTGCTTGCACCTTTTGCTCTAATGCCATTCGGCGGCCAGTCGGCTTAGTCCATGAGTGTTTGGACGAGGGATTTGCTAGAGGCGAAGCTCATCCTTGAGTTTGGTGATTGACAGCTCTAGCTCCTTCGCTTTTGTTTGATACTCTACTCGATCTAGGTCCGTTTGCCCTGTGGCTTGGGTGGCGACCATCGTGGTGTGGTTGTCGCGTGCGGAGAGCTGTGCCTAGAGGAGGGTTGCTGAGAGTTGTGAGGCTTGTTCTTACCACCTCTGGAGAAATTCTACTCCATTTGGTTGGCACGGGAGAGTTGCTCAGCTATCATGTGGCTATAACCACTTGGTGGGGCACATTACAAAATTGTATGGCCTCTATGAGGCTTGCCCATGGAGAGGAGGAGGTGGCGGTGATGAAGGAGGTGGTCTCCTGAGGACGGGCCATTGCTGAGGCTGAGAGTTAGGGTATAGCAAGGGTTGTCGGGATAGCTTGGGCTCTTGGGTGAAGGCCAATCGTGACTGTCTCGTCACCTGGGAGGTCGTCCACCAAGATGGGCTCTTGCTATACACTTTTGCCCTTATCTTGAGGATGTGATTGCTTGAGGCGTAGTTGATGGCATAGGAATTCCTACACATGGTGATCCTCGTACTATGTGAGCAACTGACTTAGGTCCACTTGTGCAGGATGGCTAGCCGGAGTGGTGCTAGATTCTGTTCTTGCTCGCTTTGGCTTGACCTTGGCTTCTTCTTGCTCTGCTGGTACCGGTTCCATGGATGATTTTTTGGCCAACCCATAGCCGATAGGTGGATGCTACTACGGCATATGGTAGAGAACCGAGATGTATAGATGGGGTTGCCGATGACATCTCTGTGTGTTTTGAGGTCCTCCCTCATGTAATTACAAAAGTAATCAGCCCAATTCATGACCTAGGGTTCTACCAGCCACAAAAAAATATTTGGCACGATCGACTGGTGGTGATCAGTGTGCCTTACTTGAGTCAACCATTGCAGGGCCCTCTTTCCACTTCCGGCTTGATGATCTCTGTGAAGTGGATGTGCCCTTTTCTCTTCTTGTGGTCGTAGTGGCAGATTTTACTGAGGGCTTCTTCTTTGTTGCATACTTGTCATTGATGACCGGTAGGTCAAAGGCAGCTCGCACCATGTCCATCTTGAGGTGGTAGAAGAGGGGAGTGTCCATTGCATCTCGAAGAAACCCACATTTGTGTTGGAGCTATAGGCCTAGAGGAACTCTCCCAAGAGCCTCATGTCCAATTGGCAAGGAAGGCAATCTGCCACCATGGATCCTAGGCCTATCACTGCAAGTCTGTCTTGCACTCCTAGCTCCTTTAAAGCCTCATACGCCACTACGATGTGGTAATGGAGGGTATAATCATGCCCCTTGTATGCATAGCGGGAGTGGATGGCACATGCATCGAGTTGTTGGAGCCATGCCTCTCCAAGAGGCGAGTGCGTTTGTGAGTTTACGATTTTGTACTCCCCTTGGGTGGGGGCTGGGACCATGCACTTTCTTGACATCCTTGAGGGGGGCGTGTTTGTTGTTGTCGAAACCTCCTGGATGGTCTGTTGTGTAGATATTTCCTCCTTTGCTTGTAAATCTTCGACTAGAAAGTCGAAAGGTATGCAAATCGTGGCTGAGGGCATACGTTGTGAGTCGGAGGGACGCGTGGCTTGTGGAATAGGGGGTTGGGGTGGAGGCCAAGCTCCATCTCAAACTCAAAAAATTCATTCTTCGAATCCATTGGGAAGAATGAGGGCAACTGAGTAATGAGGGAATTAGTGGAAGAGGAGGAGCTTGAGGACATATACTGATTGCTGGATTGCTATGTGGAAGAGGGCAAGGGGCTGGGAAAATTTTGACAGAATTTTGATAGAGTTTGGGGACAATTGCTATGGTGATGACCTAGCAGGATAGGGCTCCTTTATTTAGATTTTCCTATCCCCATGGTCGGCAGGATAATGCTATGGCCACGACCAACGAGATAGTCAAATGGCGACGGTTGACGGGATCTTCAAATGGTAATGGTCGGCAGGATCTTTGGATGGTGACGGTCGATGGGATAGTCGAGTGGTGATGGTCGGTGTGATAATGCTATGGCCACAACCGGTGGGATAGTTAGATGGCAACGATCGATAGGATCTTTGGATGGTGACAGTTGGTGGGATAGTCGGATGGTGACAGTCGGCGGGATAGTGCTATGGCCAATGATCGATGGGATACTATTTGAGGAAAGTAAGGAAAGAGAAAGAACGGGGAAAGTGGGAAGGTGAGAGAGAGAGAGAGAGAGAGGAAAGGATGAGGTGTACAGACTGTGAGTTCAGCATGCAAAAATACAAAAAATGCAAAAGGGACGTATTGGCGCTAATCACCTAGTGCTGACTGTGCATACGTGTGGGTGTAAGTGCAAGGAAGTGACTTGTGGGCTGTGGGTGTGTCGAGGTGACATGCCTACCATACTGACTCACCTAGACCTGGACTCAATGATCATGTGGAATGTTGTGTGGATGAATGTCGCACTGCCGCATAGAGTGTTAACAGCCATGTAGAGCATGTGTCCAGCTTGTGTCTCACCGTGGATGCCAAAGGTACACTAGCGTGGTGATGATTCTTGGTGAGATGAACCTTTGTAGTGGGATAAGAGGGTTCTTGTGTGACCGCCCTTGGCATACACTTGCTCTCGTGAGTTGGGTGGCACCGTTGGTGATGGTATGATCAAAACTACCTTTGACGTTCTGCCTTCGAGTTTGGAGGAAGGTTCTTGTGCTACTCCGTCGCATTGTCTTGGGTGATCCTTGTGTTGAGTTAAACGATTCATGGTACTAGGGCACGTTTGGGACTCTAGGGCTTGTTTGTTGCACTCAGTTTGATAGTAGGTTATTGTGGCACTGCATCCAAGGTCAACACAAGTTATTGTGTTGCTACCCTCGGAACCCCTGGGGTTTGTGACCTGAACTTCGGTACCCAGACGACCTGCTTGCCATTGTAATTATCTTGAGCCTCCAAGAGCTTGGTGGTGACCCAACATTTGGGCCCGGATGCTACCGTTGAGCAGATGGATTAGGGCCTGGAAGCCGAGGCGTTGGATGGTGTCATGTCCTTCTCGGTGAGGATGTCTTCAGCAGAGACGTCTTCAGAGCGATTAGGGAGTCATGCCCTACTTGGATCTTTTCTAGTCATTGGTTATTGTTGAAGTAGCCTTGAGCATAGAGAACAACCTCTTGTACTTTTGCTGTTCATGGCTTTCTTGAGTGGGGGATAGCAACGGTGGTGTAATGGGCAATTGCACCTGGTTGCCATCCTAGTTGGTCCTCTACTCCTAACTTTCTTTGGAGGGTCAGTGGTTGGAGGTGGATGGAGCTTCAGATCGACCCTCCTATAGAACTTCCTTACCTTGGGCCGGCAAGGGTGTAGCAAAAGGAGCAAGACATGGTTCACACAACAGAATTACCGTGGTTCTACCACCATTCGTGAGGGAAGCTGTTCTAGCCCGCTAGTTGATTTGACAGTTCACGGCGTAACACCAGGTCCTTCCCAATATGATTTGTTTGTCAATTGCTTCTATGGGGAGAACATAAAAGCGCATTTCTACTACCAAACAATAGTTAGATTCAAGTTCACAAAACCCAAGCTACTTAAGAGCTGGCCATTGATAGCCCTTATTGAAGAGACAGTGAGGTTTGGGGGTACCTATAGCTTTTCCCATACCTCGCGGGAGATGAAGTTGTGTCTCGCTCTTGGATCCATGAGTGCTCAGATGCGCAAGCTTGGACCCTATAATTGAACATGTAACCTACCTGGTTCTATTGTTAGTTCATCCGTTAGTCCTAGGTGTTCAAGCATTGCCTTAAGCAATGCCATTTGCTTGTGCTGTCTGAGCTTAGCGTTACATGCCCTGACTTCTTTGATGGCCTGGTGTTTCATCCGGGCTACCTCGGCCTTGAGTTCTTTTTCTCTATGGATGGCTTGAAGGGTAGGCAGGGTGAATTTGCTTCCGTTAAGGTAGCCTTCCATTTCTAGTCCTTCAAGGGTGGCTATTCGGCATGCCCCTTGTGGCGTGATCTAAGGGACTAAGTTTCATTGGGGAAATGAGTTCCTCGGTCACTGACTAGCTCTAAGGGACATCCGAACCGCATGATAACTTGCTCATATAAGAATTTAGCTATGGATCTCGCATTTGCCTTCACGGTGGCTCTCCCTTCTACCCACTTGGTGAAGTAATCTATGGCCAAGATGATGTATCTAGCCGTGGTTCCCTTAGTCGCTAGGCTTATAGGTCCAGTAAAATCGATGCCCCATTTCTCAAAGGGCTAATTGGTTAATATTCTGGTTGAGGGCATTATGTCTACCTTATGTGGGATTTGCACATGCTGGCAGGGGTCGCACCGCTTGATAAATTCGACTGCATCTCCGAAGAGAGCCGACCACCAAAGGCCAGCCTCCTGGAGCACCTTGTGTGTTGTAACATCAGCGAAAAAATGCCCTCCCACAATTCAAGAGTGGGCTTCTTCAAGCACCTCAATGTATTCGTGCTCGCACACACATCTACGCATGATGCCATCTTTGCCCATGCGGTATAGTTGGCCTGCAATTAGCTGCCGACACGATGCTGCATCCTTAATGAGATTGTGGGCTCTGTCTTTCTTGAGAGCTTGGCCCAAGGGTAGGCCATTAGCTAGGTAGTGATCGATCTTGGCAGACCATTCGGGTATGATGTCAATGAGAAAGAGGGAAGCGTCAGGAAGGTCATCTTTGATTGCCATTGGGGCTTCGCCATTTGGGATTCTCGATAGGTGGTCGGCCTAGACATGGGTCTTCGCTTTACGAACAACGACTATGAAGTCAAACTCCAAGAGGATTAGCATCCACCTAGTGATGCATCCCGTCATGCATGGGTTGTTGACCATAATATAATAGCGCTTGGTGGTCCACAAAGAAGATGAACTTGTTGGCCAACAAGTAATGCCTGAACTTCTTGACTGCATAGACCATGGCTAAACCTTCCCTTTCGGTTGTTGTGTAGTTGACCTCAGCCTCATTCAATTGTCAACTCACAAAGTACACCGGGTAATCCAAGTTATGCTCCCCTGGTTGGGCTAGCACACACCCAATAGCAAAATTGGAAGCATCTATTTGAACATGGAATATTAAATCCTAGTCCGGTCCTCTCAACACCGGTGTGGTGGCCAAGGCTAGTTTAAAGGATTTCTAGCATTCCTTGGTCCACTCAAACAATACTAATGGCTTGTATAAGGGGTGGGCTATGTTCACGTAGAACAAGATGAACCTTCTATAGTAGTCCACGTCACCAGTAATTCATCATACTCCCTTCGCATTGGTTGGGGGTGGTAATTCCTAGATGAGTTTGATTTTGTTGTGATCTGTGGAGATTCCATTCCGAGACACTATGTGGTCGAGAATTACACCATGTTTGACCTATAATTAGCACTTAAGGGGATTCAAGGATATGCAATACAACTGGCACTTTTCCAGGACGAGTCTTAGGTATTTCAGGTGATCATCCCAAGTCAAGCTCATGCATATGTCATCCAAGAAGACTTCCATGAAGTCCCTCAAGTACTCCTTGAAGACTGTGATCATCATCCATTGGAAGGTGGCAAGCGCATTGGTCAACCCAAATATCATTACTCTAGCCGCATACACACCCCACTCAGTTGCGAAGGCTATTTTATGTTGATCTTGCGAGGCGATGGACATTTGGTTGTATCCAAAGAATCCATGTAGGAAGCTATAGGATTCCTTTCTGGCTACCCTTTCCAAGACATGTTATGTGAATGGCAAGCAGTAGTGGTCGCACCTGGTGGCGGTGTCAACTTTTTTCATGTCCATGCCTAGTGGCGCCTGTGGGTGACATACTAGCCTGGCATCATCAAGCATGAGTTGAGAAACCTCAGGGCCTTAGTAGTAGGGGCCCTTTATCCTTCCTTGCATGTTTCCTCATTGCCCTACCTATGGCTTTGACTTGCATCCTTGTGATGACCTTTAGGGTACCGCGACCACCTGGCCTATTTGATACTAAGCAAACTAAGGCTGACAGTACTTTTAGGCACGGTGACTTGGGTTGCTAGTCTTCTCACAGGACAGTCCTTAAACAAATGCTCAATTTTGCACCCCGCACACAAGGGTGTAGGACTTGTCATGGGAGGAGCAGCTAGGGTAAGATCCCTATAGGGGTAGTCCTTCAAGAAATGTAGCCCCTGACACTTGAAGCATGACATTGGAGGGATCGAAGTACCTTTGTAGGGGCACTCACTTGCCCTGTGTGGGCCCTGGTAGGTATAGCATTGGATCGGGGGCCTTCAAGCAACAGAGTTCAGATCTCTAGCCCTTGCGTTCAAGGGAGCGGTTTGGAACATGGGGACTTGCTGGATCCTCTTGTAAGAGGTAGTGACTTAGGGTGCCACTTCCTCGTAGGGGTAGTAGTCGAGGGGTCTGTGGTCTGGATCCGTCTCCTCCCAATCATTGGGCACTTCCTCTACCAATCCTTGATTGACAGGAGCTATATGGGGTAGGGGAGGTTAAGGACCCAGTATGGGTGGCGGTAACGGAGCATGTTGTGCTATGTACTAGCTTGAACTGGCCAAAGGGGTACCTTGTGCATTCATAGGATTAGGGAGAGCTGGCAGGGCTAATGGGGGTCTCGCTTGATACATGGGTTGGGGCAAGGACCTCGAAAATTCGCATTGGAAGGTATCGTGATTCCCCCATCTATGACACTGTGCACAGTAGAGGGCTGGGCTTGCCCTAAGGCGAGGACACTCATTGAAGGGGTGGTTGCCATTGCATACCCCGCACCAGATGTTGTCTCTTCATGAGAACAAGTGGGGGTTGCTTGGTGCCTCCTTGGAAGTCCCTGACCTCCACTATTGACCTAGCTGATTCATCAAATTTGAGGCCAGCTCACTCATATCCAATCCCTTGGGCTCGTTGGTCTCCTTCTTGATCATCCCCACACTGGAAGATCTGATTGATGGTGCTACTTCGAATGGGGTCGGGGTTTTATTTGAGTTAGCCTTGTCCATCATATTATCACTTATGCAGATAGCCACCTTGCTGCATAGGTCGAAGGAGGTAGGATTCATAACCATCAAGTGGTCATGCAACTTCGGGTCTACTAATCCGATGAGGAAGCAGGGCCACAATCGTTCATCGCTCATTCGCTCATATGGTTCAACCCGAGAATTGAGGAGCTTGATTCTAGCTATGTAATCCCAAAGGGATTCCTTGTCATTCTGCCTCACCTCATATAACTGATTAATCGGGCTCCATTTATGTCCACTAGAGGTGAACCCCACAATGAAGGCTTTTCTCAGTGTCTCCCAGTTGACTTTTTCTTCCAGGGTGAGAGCCCTATACCATTGGCCTGCTTTGCCATCCAAGCTGAGACCAAACACATTAGCCATTTCTAGATCTCCAAGAGCTCCAAAGGCTTCACATATTTGCTCAAATCGCTCGACATGGGAGACCTAGTCTCCTTCCCCAAGGAATTTAGTCATTAACTTGGAGATGGCAGGGATTCCTGACCCCTGTGGGAAACACTAGGGCGGGTGGAGGTGGTGTGGCCCCCCTTCCTAGGTCATTCACCAAGATGCGCATCGCCTCATCGGTTAGCACTATTTGGGGAGCTGGTGGAGGTGGTGCCTTAGGACGTAGGGGTGGCCTTAAGCCTGGCCTTAGTGGTGGAATCCATTGAGTTGCTGGTATTGGCATTGGGGCAGATGCGCCAAGGCCTACACTCATTGGAGCAACAGATGCAGGTGGAAACGGTCAAACTCCTAGAGGGGGTGGGTCATGGGGCATTGGCATGGAGGTTCCCTGCAATGGGTGATAGGGTGGAACTTGTGGGGCCACATAGTTGGCGAAGATTGGTGGCACTGGGAAGGTTGGGGGTTCACATAAGACGCCCCTCCTTGAGAGCCTCTCACATCTCCTCGGCTAGGGTCTTGTCTCCAAAAATCCATCATCCACGGATCTTCATCCTCCATCATTCCCAGTGAGGGTTCCTTGCGAAGGAGGAGGGCCTTGGGTCCACAAAGGTGGTTTTAGTCCCTATCTACGTTTCAGGAGCTGGTTTTTGCTGACCTTCCCTTCCCACTGACATGCTGGTGAAGGGGTTCTCCATGCCTACCGAATCTATTTGGCCCAAATGTCCAAACATGTTGGAGAATGTACCTCTTAACCTAGATGCTACAGAAGGTGCAGGAGATTTGGGAGAGGCCACACTAGTGAAGGGGGCTTCATAAGCCCTTGGGCCCGAGGGGTCTTGCATCACCTTGTCCAAGCTCTCTGTCTCGTCGAAGCTAGATGGATCCTCCTATCGGGGTCCTATTATAAAGTGGAAACTAGGAATCGGGCTTCTAGTTCGGACTGATCCCCAGCTACGGCGAAAGGTGGGCTGAGCATAGCTCAAGCACTGTCTCCAGGCATGGGATCCTTGGACAAAATTCTTCCGGATCACAAGTGCATGTATAAGACCTCTAACAGGGCACACTCAGGCTGAACTCTACTTTTGTAATTTTTTTAATAGGACAACCCCAAAGGTATCTCGACGAGCGTAGGGATAGCGCTATGGCAACAGTCATAGGGATCGCTCAACGCACCAGTCGTTGGGATACTAGTATGGCAACGAGCGACGGGATAGTGCCTAATGCATTGGTCGATGGGATACTAGTATGGCAATGGGCGGCGGGATAGTTCTTAAGGCAACGGGCAGTGGGTTAGTGCCTAACATGCCAGTCAGCGGGTTAGTGCCTAACGTGCCAGTCAGTGGGATAGGTAGTGCCACATGTTGGCGGGATGGGATGCAGGTGGTATCCCCATGGTCGTAGGGATGAGATAAGACTACGTGCAGATGGATAATGAGGTCAGTGGGATAATGGTATGGCAATGGACGTAGGGGTAGCAAGATGGCAAAGTCACAAGGATGAGCTTAACGTGCCGGTCGGCGTGATATCTCAATCGACGGGATACCAATATGGCGATGAGCATGGGGATAACTGAAGGCATGGTTGGTGGGTAATGTTATAGCGATGGTCGTGGGGGTAGCACTATGGCCACGAGTCAACGACTATCAGACCAACAGGATAGCTAACTCTTACATGCATTGATTAAGGTGACGGGTTAGATCGTGGTCAGAAGTTAGGTCATGGGGATAGGCACTATGGCCACAAGTCAATGGAGTTTGACCGATGGGATATGGCTATGGTGACAGTCGGTAGGAAAGCTCTAAGCCATCGACCTGTGGGGATAGGAACACGCGTTGTCACATTGACTGGTTTTTTGATGATTTCAGACAGATTTGGAGTTGTTGTTCGGGGTTTGTTGTGCTAGGGGGATGCTATACTACCTAGTCTACCTACTCAATGCAAAAAACATGAAAGAAAAACAACATTTGAGTGCCAAAATGAAAGATTTCTTGAGGGGTGACTGTTAACACACAAAACAACTTTGAAATTCAGCTTGATTCTTCATTCTTGGTTGTTTTTTGTGGGATTTGACAACATTCACACCTTAGCAATCTGAGAAACTACCTTCCTATCATTTTAAAACTCCAACAAACTTAAAAAACAAGCTTCCTAACCTCAAAAATGCTTTTCAACATGAAATGACAATTTTTCATCTCTTTTCCTTCCAAGTCACACTTCCTTCCTCATTCCTCTACTAAAACTCCACTAACAAAGCTCCAAGGTAAGCTTGAAGCCTTGTGCAATGGGTGGATTATGAAAGAAAGCAAGTGCAAATGCAAAAGCATACCTTCATTGCCCGACAACGGCGCCAAAAACGTGTAGTCTCCATGGTGACTCACGTGTCGTGGGGATTTTGAAGGAATGCCGATGAAGCCTCGACTCCAAGCTACTTCCTTGTGAGATCAATGCAAGCACAAGCAACGCATCCACTTGTGTCATGCAAGCGGCTTCCGGATTATTGCAGTGTGTTTCAACGAGAGAAAGAGGGAATGGGGAGCAGGTAGAAGAGAGGGGAGAAGGGAGGGAGAAGGAGAAGGGAAAGAGAGAGTGAAGGGGGATGGAGTGGCAAACATAAAGGCACTATGAAGGAGACAAGGGAGCACCCAAAAACACTCTTGAAGAGAAGAGGGAGCTTGTATTCCAAACTTGTGCATACAACAATGAAGACCAAAGTCAACCATTTGGTCTTTCATACATGTCACCTTTTGAAGGGAGGGCCAACCCTTTTCCTTTTAGCACTCTCCCTTTCTTTACATTTTAAAGGCTCTTGGGTCTGTAGGGTGCCAAGGCATCTTTTTTATCCTTTCCATCTCTCCCCTACTGTTCCACTCTTGTGTGTTGGAAATAGCACTTGTGTTAACCATATAAGAGTGCTTGGGACAATCCCGAAATTAGGAGGCACTCCTGCCATGACTTTTGGGAAAAACCTGGCATTAGGAGGTGCTCCTAATCGGATCCCAAATAGCACTTGTGTTAGCCTCGCACCTCCAAGACCTAAGCTATTTGGGGCTCAAACCCCCTAAACGAGGCTCAAAACTTGGAGTGACGAGGCCGATCTTGGGCTACTTGTAGCTTGACCCTCGTGAGGCGAATAACCACATTTTGTGGCAATTCGCAACCTAAACCTGCCGTTGGGATATTTGGGGCTCAAACTCCCTGAGCTTTTACTGTACTCCTTCCATGGCTGCAACCGTTGAAGTAATTTATGAAGCCTAATCACCTCTAATCACTGGTTACCCTGCATTCTGCGACAATTGTACTCTGTGGATGCTAACATAGCCTTAGGCCATGGCTAAATATTGGTTCAACGCTTTTCATCCCTTATACCTCTATCATAAATAGTATTCCTTAACATTAGCTTTAAGGCCTTCCACCCTATGCTGATAATATGGTCTTCTAGGATCTCCCCTAATCTTAAGGCTAGCTCTACTAGCACCCATGGTTAGCCAAGGATGTAATGTCGACCATATTAACGACCTTATTTTGCATGAACTTAAAGACCTAAAAGGATAGAAAGACTTCATACATGCTTTAGTACCTCAAAGGATAGAAAGACTTGACACATGTTTGTGAGCATATAAAGGCAGATAGTTACCATACAAATATCTCATCCCAATATCACTTACTTTTAATACAAGACAAAATGTGACCTAAGATAAAAATGAAAATTTTTCCATTCAATTAAACATGCAAAAACTTCACTTGCCTATCTTGAAATCCTACCATGTGCTCGTCATGTGCTCGTCTAATACAAAGATACACAATACTAGGTAAGTGATTGCATCTAATTATGTGTTTGCAAATTGCCACCCATTGCTATCTAGGTTTCTATTTATAAGGGTGTGTTCCAATGAGCCCACATGGGATATTAGGCAAAATCTTGATTGTTCCTTGAAGTTGAGGAGAGTCTGGCTTGTTAGGTTTGGCTTATCGCAAAGCTAGGATGCATTCCAACGAGGGCACATGGAGTAATGGTGCACCCGAATCTTATATCTCAAGGAGGGTTTGGCTTTTTATGTTTGGATACTGAATAAGGTACAACCAATAAGCCTGGCTTGTATGCTACTTTATGTGCTATTTCATTATTATACATCCTTTATACTCACCTTAGGTGTTATGAGCATGGACAAGATTAGGTAACGAACTTCATCTCAAGAGTACAATTTGGATGAGTCTAGAGACAAGGTGGCAAGCATTGAGTACCATATAGTGTACAAACCATACTAATGTCATATAACATCAAAGTGAGTAGCACAGTAGCTTGGCGCATTATCTAACAAGGGCAAGCAGGCCATGCCTCAGCATGGGGATCAGTCGCACAGCCAAGATTCATTCTCCGCACCACATGGGGGTTTTATGGCAGATGCCCAATGCTCAGTGTGATTTTAGTCAATTTGAGTAGCTTGCTCCCCATTATGGGGATTATCGAGGCATCGAGCTTGAGTAGTTCATAGATGAATGAACACAAAATTTTATCTTTGGGAATGCAATACTATTGGACAAGACTACAATGACATGATTTTGTACTATAGAGATAAAGTATATAAGCGAATGTAGTACTATTAGGCCATCATGTAAATTGTGACTTAAAAGATAATTAAAATAGTAAATGCATATTTGAAGTGTAGAATATGTAATAAAAAGTGAGTTAACTATTGAATTACAGTAATTGATTATAACGTATCAAATCTCGTTAGAACGATAGATAGATATGACTACATTATGTAAATTGTGTCCTAGTAGATAAGTAAACTAATAAGTGCATATTTCAAGTGCACATCTTTTAAAGAATAAGTGAGTTAACTGGTAAATTATAATAATTAGATTATAATAGATAGATAGATTAATAAATGGAAGGTTTTATATAAATATTCTCTTTGGTTCTCGAAACAAAGATATACAAATTGAAAAACATGTGGAACAAAATGGGCCTGGAAACAAAAAGACTCCCATTGTATATTTAAAAATACTATTTATGATAGAGGTATGAGGGCCAAAAAGCATTCAAGCTATATTTAGCCATGGCCTAAGGCTATATATAGCCATGAGGCTCGGGTCAAGGGATCTTGGCCATAAGGCATGACAAGCTGCAAGCTAGTCTGGAGGGAGGGGATGCCCATGGTATGGAATGCGGATATCTATTGAGCTAGGGTCGAGGCCATGGACCTTACCAACGACCTCGTTTTGCTTAGGGGAAGGGCTCTATGGTTGGGTGATGAGTTTCAAATGGTGATTTATAAAGTTTGTTCTTAGTCTTTGGATCAATGAAGATGATTGTGGTATTTGACTTGGATTGGGAGTCATTTTAGCCATGTTAGTCCACTTGGAAATTTGTGACTTTGAGGGGCTTGTGTTTGTTTGCAAGAGTCTCAATCCCAATTTGCATAAATTTACACAAGAAAGACATAGAAGAGGTATGTAAGAAGCACGTCCTTGCACAAATTGTGTGCTTCCCTCCCATTGCTATTTTGCTTTCGATTTTACAAAGGTGTTCTCCAATGTGTTAGGTTTTATGGCAAAGCTAGGATGTGTTCCAATGAGGCACATGGAGTGCTACGCCCAAATCTTAAATCTCAAGGAGAGTTTGGCTTGTTATATTTGGATTATGAACAGGTACAATCAATCGACGTAGCTTGTATGTTACTTTATGTGTTATGTCATTACCTTACATTCTTTATACTCACCTTACATGTTATGAGCATAGCCAAGATTAGGCAGTGGACTTCATCTTAAGAGTATGGTTTGATGAGCCTAGAGACAAGGTGGCAAGCATTGAGTACTATAGAGTGTACAAATGGTATTAAAATAATATCTATGGAGTAACTTGCATGGTTCATAGATGAATGAACACATAAATTTATATTTCAGAATGCAATAGTGTTGGACAAGACTACAATGACATGATGTGTACTACATAGATAAAGTATATTGGCAAATGTAGTGTTGTTAGACCACTCCAATGACTTCAACACATAAACGGTAACTTTAACGATAAGTACAAGTAAATGCATATTTGGATTGTAGAATTTGTACGAAAAAGTGAGTTATCTATTGAATTACAATAATTGATAGATAACGTATAGATAGAAAGATAGATATATAGTAAATTGTGTCCTAATTGACAAGTAAACTAGTAAATGCATATTTGGAGTCCATATCTTTGAAAAACAAGTGAATTAAAAATAAATTAATTAATTAAGGGATGGTTATATTATAGTGGTTGGTCAGCCCTGAAAAAAAAGGACCAATTACAAAAATGGGTTGACAAAATGAGCAAGCCACCCTCAGCGAACGCTCTAGGCAGCAAATGGAGACTAAGTTTCAATGCATTTTTTAACGACTAAGAGTGCCCTACTCACTACTGGGTATGAATTGCTCAAGACCCATCCTAGATCTCTGAGACCACGTTTTGTCATGTTGGCTGCAAGAGGAATGCACCAGACTGCGAAAGGCTAGCGAGTTACAGACCTCCCAAATCGCGATCATGACGGAAGCTTGAATGTATTGCTAGTAAGCGGTCGGGGTAGAGGGAAGGTGGGTCGCGTCACCCGTGAAGACAAGGCCCATGTTACTGCCAATGTAGAACTTACACTAAACTTTCCCAGGCTTCTCTCTCTGAGCCTGAAATAGGAGGGGATAGGGATTCATATGCGTTCCAATCTCCACCTAGTAGCCAGTGCTGACCCGACATGAGCCAACCTAGCAAATCGCAACACTCAGACCTCTCCCAGTGTGAATTGGATTATAATAGATAGATATATAGATAAATGGATGGATATACATATATACTTGGTCTTAAAAAGATAATCAAATGGGAAAACTTATGGAGATACAATGCCAAACTAGAATTGAAAGACCAATAGGACATGAACAAAGTGGCCTGATGTACTCAACCACATCAAAGTCTAATGTGAGAGTTCATATGATACCATATAATTGGCTTAGAGATGTGAGAATCTCGAGTATGAGCCCCTTACGTCTAGATCCTCAAGGACTATGGAGTCTGTTAGTTGTGCTTATTAGAGAGGTGGTCACAATTCAATAACACAGGCTACAATATGCTAAGGCTTAGTGTACACAAGTGAGAGAATGCGCCATTGGTTGCTCCCAAAGCTGAAATCCAATGCGCCTCTGGTGCTCAAATTGGCACCTCCATTTTGGAGGTTGCAGATTTGAGCATTTGTGCTCATTTTGGACTCCAACCAATCAATGCTTTACATAGTCTGTGAACATTGCCATGAATGCTCTTCCAGCAATCCAGAGCTAACAATAAGCTCTGTTCAGCCAATGAAAACTGGCCAGCTATGAGTTCTGCATCATTGCAGGTCACAAAGAGCTTCTTGGGGTACGTCAGATGGTCTCATAGGCTGGGCGTCAAACTCGCACCAAAGGCCCAACAAAACATCCCGGGTGCACTAACTCTAAGCGTGCATGTTCTTTGTGGGCATGGTAGCTTTTTATTTTCAGTGAGAAGAAATTAGGTTGTGCAATTACAGTTTGTAAACTGTGTACTAATTGTTGGCTTTTGTGGAATACCTGTGTACTAGTTCTTGGCTTTTGTGGAATTTTTTGGTCTTATGTTGTCAGATTGGAGCATCTCGGGGAATTCCTTTTGGGTTTTTTTCCGCCTCTCACCCGTGTTAGGATTCTTGCTTTTCTTCTGAAATGTCTGGTCCTATGTGCAAGAAGGCTTGGCATTATGGAGCTGAATCTTTGGTAGTGCGAGAAATTCCTGCTGTGAGGTCGGCTTTGCAGACGAATCTGTGGTTGTGCGGCTGGAGCCTGGGTGGAGTAGTGCGAATTGCGGCAAGGGTAATAAGTAGTGGGCGATGAAGAGAGAGAGAGAGAGAGAGAGAGAGAGAACCGATAGAGTACGTGCTGCATTAAAACCGCCGCAAATTGTCACTCTCCGGCATGGAGCATGAAGGCTAAAGAATTGGGCAGCCCCAAATTAGCTCATTGTCACGGTTGTCGTTGATTCTGCAGCAGGGGCGAAGGGTAAACTTTTTTAAACTGGCCGAGGAGCAGAGCAAATGCTGAGCAGGAAGGGACAGGATTGGGATATAGAAAGGAGAGTGAAAGGATTAAAAGAATTGCGTTTGGGCAGTGGGCAGGGCGTGGGGAGACCCGCAAAAGCGAGAGAGAGCAGCAGAGAAAGCAAAACATGGAAGGCCCCATCTGGCCAGCTGCGCCAAGAACGTTGAGCAGCGGATCGCCCAAATATGCCCTCAGGCACCCCTGTACGCACATTTTTGCATTAAATTAAATGGAATCAAGTGCCATCATTGCTCCTTTTCCTACAGTTCAACGTCCCTCCCTCTTTGCTTTTACTCTCAGGTGCTAGTAAAAATCGGCACCGTAGAATGTAGCACGGCCCTTGCTCATTAATGTAGCAGTAGCATTGCTACAGTTCAACGTCCCTCCCTCTTTGCTTTTACTCTCAGGTGCTAGTAAGAATCGCCACCGTAGGATGTAGCACGGCCCTTGCTCATTAATAGCTGATGCTTAATGTAGCAGTAGCATTGCTGAATTTGGCTTGATGTAGCAGTCGGAAGCAATGCTTCATGTAGCAACAATGCTTAACGTAGATTTGCTTGATGTAGCAGTAGCAATGCTTAATGTAGATTGATGGAGCAATAGCAACGCTTAATGTAGATTGGCTTGAGCAGCAGTCAGTAGCAATGCTTAATGTAGACTGGCTTGATGCAGCAGTCAATAGCAATGCTTAACATGTATGTGCTTGATGTAGCAGTAGCAATTCTTAACATAGATTTGCTTGATGTAGCGGTAGCAATGCTTAATGTAGATTGATGTAGCAATAGCAATGCTTAATGCAGATTGGCTTGATGTAGCAGTAGCAATGCTAATGTAGATGCTCTGGATGTACCAGTAGCAATGTTTAATGTAGATTGATGTAGCAATAGCAACGCTTAATGTGATGTAGCAGTAGCAATGCTTAATGTAGATTGATGTAACGATAACAATGCTTAAAGTAGGTGGACAGTTGATGGTTTAGCAATGCTATTTATCCATCCAACGGGAATGGTAGAGAGCACACTAGTGGAATGCGTTAGCTTGCTCTCCATAGCAGATTGTTGCCATTGTGAATTATTGGCACCGCAGATTAGTTTAGTGATAGCATGGATGGCCCCTCACGATGCTTAGATTGGCCTTTACGTAGCACTACCAATGCTATTTATCCATCAATCGGAATAGCATAAAGCATATTAGTGGATGGCTGATGCTTCCAGATTACCGTGGACTCTCTAGTGGCACTCCAGTTTAGCGCAAATCAATGCCACTCAAAATTAAATTAGTGCAAAAAGATTGGAATGGTGGGGAGCATATTTGATCTAATCTATTTATGTGCCCCATCATAGAATTTAGAAGTCAATTTCATACCATTGAGTGGATTAAGGAGGCACACTCGTGACAGCTGGGGAGAGATTAGCATGGATGGCATCATAGCTTTACCAAGAGGCAAAAGATGGGAATGATTAAAAAGTTAGCATGGCATCTAAGCTTATGAGCTGGCAAAATCGTCTTGGGTGACAGAGAGCAGATAGAGTCCAAAAATGTGACACGGTGAGATCGACAGCAAATCGAGGATGGTGGGAGACTGGGATCGAGGGGGGAAAAAAAAAAAAAGAGAGAGAGGAAAGGAAATGCGTGGTCGTTGAAAGCGAAGGCGGAAATTCTCAAACCATCTCTCAATTTCTCAACCAGTTGAAACGAAGCAGGTGCAAGAACAAAAAGATTTGGTTGGATGCAACGTAAAAAGTTGGTTGGATGTTGATGCGAATTCAAGCTGGGAAGATTTGCAGAAAAAAATGCAGAGCAGATGTTGATGCAAAAATTGGTTTTTAGTAGAACAGAGAGCTGCTTGGGATTCCAATTTCTTTCTGATATCGCCATTGTGGTATTATCTTCGTCTCTGCAGCAGCTTGTTTTCGAGTTTCGTCCTCCAAAATTCTAGCTTTCCCGGCCAATTACGTTCCCCAGCTTCCATCTGCCCAGTAATTTTCGCCTCCAACCGCCGCCCAAACACGTTTACGCGTATCCAGCCCCCTCCCTCTCCCTCTCGACAATGTAGCTTCAAAATTCGATCGTTTTTGACTGTTGTGTTCCCAACCCCCCCCCCCTCCCCCCCTTCTCAACAACGTTCTCCTTTTCTTCCGCTCCATTTCCTCCCTCATCCTTCCCCCCCTTCCCCCCTCGTTTGTCCTCTTCGTAAGCGTTCTCGCCACCTTTCCCTCCCACCCTCGTCGGTTACGTTGCAGCTGCCGCCGCCGTGTTGCCCACCCCCCGGCTCGCTTTTGATCGGAATCATTTCCCTTTCCCCTTCCTCCGCCGAGCCCCTTCCGCTCCCCCCCACGGCTTTACCTGCGTGTCGAAGCTGCGCGTAGCCCTCCTCCAAACTCTCGGTTAGCTGCCTTACACGTGAAATAGAGCATTGTAGCTGTACTCTCCCGCACCCTCGTCCAAATCTCAAATGAGGACGTCTGGGCTCTCTGCCTACTGGCCCACAGAGAGGTCAGAATTCACGCGCGACAGTGGATGATAGAAAGCAAAAAGATGGGTGAGTGAAAGCGAACCGGAGTTTCTGTCAGTCACGATGCTTCAGCATACGGACGTAAGTTGATTGCGCTAGGGCACACTCGCTCAAAACTTTTAGACGGGGCAGGATTGCTATAGTGATTTCTTACCACAGAGCATTTTCAAGAATATCCAGAACAGGCACGCTAATCTCCTCATTCGAGTGCCCCCTTCTTTGCATCTTGCGGTACATTACCGAGTTTCTGCCAGAACGCCCATGTGGTTGAAAAAATGAACAGAGAAGTTACAGGAGACACAGATTTGCAGCAGACCTCCTCCTCGAGTTACTTGGTTTATCTTTTCATTTTCAGTGCCGCTTTCATCGTTCTCTTGCCTTACCTCTTTCCTGCTGGTAGCATTCTACTACGATCAGGCAAAAAGGTGGATGCGGTTGGGAAAGTCAGAAGTACATACAGGAAGAGCTCTGCCTCTACGTATACTTCTCTGCCCAGTGATGCGGTGATGAAAAAAGCATACTATGCTGAAAGCAAGTGTGAGGCCTTGGAAGCTCTTGTCGTAGACCTCCAAAGAATCGTGCAGGGTGAGAGGGAGAAAATTATTAAATTAGAAAGCGAGGTTAGAGTCTTACAGATATCAGAGGGCTTTTTAAAAGAAAGAATACAGTATCTTGAAGACAGAAATTGGGATTTCAGAAAGGACACGCCTACTAGTTACAGTTCTCCTTCTATTGAGTTTATGATGCAAAATTCTGAAGGCAAGCGAGAAAGCTCAGATGTCCTTGTCCAGGAGCTTCTGAGGATGGTGCAGGCAGAGAAAGACAGAACAACCGCTTTGGAAATGGAAGTCAGAATTTTGCAAAGATCTGAGGCCATTCTTGTAGAGAGAATCCAAAGACTTGAAGAGAAGTTTGCTATGTATTTGACCACTTGCAGGCAAACAAATGTATTTGACGGTGGAAACGTACAACGAGATTCTAGTAGAAATTGATTTATTTTTGGAGGGGAAGGAATCATTCCAACCATCGGTTGGAAAGACTAGGTAGAGTGAGCAATTGATTTGTCCGTGGAAAATAATTTAAACTTTTTCATTTTTGGAGACCATTAAGAAACCATGGACACACTAGACGTGAGAAATTAAAATGATTGAAAATGGCAAAATCAAATTTGAAAAGAGTATAACAAGGGGAGGGATGGTGTTGGTTTGGAATCTCAGGTTTAATTTTGTGAAAGTGATTTTAATATGCCTTTCTTGTTGGAGAATCCATTAAAAGCCCGAAAAATAGAGCCACATCGTACCAAATATGTGAAGAGTAATTGGCATTTGATTTTACTCGTTGGTTGAAATCTGCTGCTGTATACAATGGGCAGTTCGGTAGTACGCAGTCACATTTTTAACTGCAAAGACAGAAAGAATTTGGCTGTTGAAAGTAACTGTGATGTGGAATACGGTTATTAACTTGGCAGACATTGCCTAAAGATGAACGTTGAGCATTGATAAAACTTATCTAATGTGGCACTGATATTAATGAGCTAAGTTTTTGTTAAGATTTGAAGAGGAGACCATGAAGAATGCAGAAATGCTCTTCTAGACTTTATGGTGGTTAAATACTCTGCTATTTTTTTCATTAAGTAGATAGGGTGGCATTGCTTTGCCTCTTGATAGTAAGGTAATGGGTTTAGCTTTTGTGGGAAGCATGTCACATAACAAAGTTGACTGAACTGACACATGTCAATGAGCTAGGTGACTGTTGCATATCTGTTGGTATTGCTGTGTGTTAGCCACATGTATTAGCGCCTGATTATTGCAAGAGAGATGGGCACCTAACTACATATGTGAGAGCACTTACCACAGGGGATGCTCTCCCTTTCCTTTTCTCTTTCGATCCTATGCCATGTATCTCTTCTTCAGGCTTCTCCTTGTGCATCCATCCCGCAAGGTAAACCTCTTGAGCAGCCTTGTCTCTCGCCTTGTGATATTTGCCCATGTGTTTCTGCTTGGTGCTGTTTGACAATGGGTTTAGATTGCCTTTTACAGCTTCTTGAGCTGAGTGTGATGGCCAGCTATATTGATAACCATTGACTTTTTTTTTGTCCATGGTTATTTTCTCTCTCACCAACAAATTTAATTCTCTTGTGACATTGCTGTAGGAAAGCTTCCAGGCAACCAAAGTGGTGAAGCCACAAATTGGCCTTGTCTCGCACTACTTGGGCTACCGACACAGAGTTAACCTTTAGTGTGGGCATCCATGGCCGTTCTTTACATAATCCTTTTGGTCTTTCTCTTCTTTACTTGTTCAAATGCACCCCCCCCTGGTGCCATGGCCGTTCTTTACATAATTCCTTTGGTCTTTTTCTTCTGTACTAGTTCAAATGCACCCCCCCTGGTGCCATGGCGGTTCTATACATAATCCCTTTGGTCTTTCTCTTCTTTACTTGTTCCAATGCACACCCCCTGGTGCCATGGCCGTTCTTTACATAATCCCTTTGGTCTTTCTCTTCTTTACTTGTTCAACTCTTTACTTGATGATCTATGGATGGTGCCTTCCATCTGCACCTTGCATAAAGCATCCTTGTGGAGATGTCCATATAGTTCTCTCCAACATGTCGAGAAGCTCGTGAACTTAACCTTACACAGTGTAGTTAGGTCCATTAAGTTTACTTTCGCAAAGTTGGGAACTGGAAGGTACTTGGTTGAGCCCATCTCAAGCTCTCACTTGCTGCTGAATAGAACTGCATCAGTAGAGGTGATCGCGGGGCTTCTCTAGGCAAGCCCAGTTGCATGACATCGGAAAGATCTGATGATATCCTATCAAAGCCTTTATGGTGGAGATGTGGGATTTGGAAGATCACAGAGAGATGATCGTGCCCGTGGAAGACCAATTACTCAAGGGGTTCCTACTAGTGGCGGTCAATGTGACCAGCCACAAGAATGTCACCGTGTAAGGAATCAAGGACCAAGAAGGGGATAGTGCTGGTTTTTTGTCGGATTGAAATAGACCCAAGATCTGAGGTACTTTGCAGGATTTGGTCTGTTCCTATCTTCTGAGAGGGGCGAATGGATGATTATGTTGGTGCCTTGGAATTTTGAAGATTCCGGAGCATTCGTGACTTGGACCAAAAATTGCACCAGTTTTCCAATTGGATTCGGTTTTTCATGAACCATTCGGAGAAGTACCTAGAGATACTAGAGGTGCGGGGTACAAAACTAGAAGATGACAACATTCTCCACTTGTTCCTGAGAAAAAGAAAGAAAGAAAGTTTATTAAAGTCTTCGGAAGACCGATGGGTCTATGAGACTGAAAAAACCTGATACAAATCCAGCTAGAGGGGTGGAGCTACTAACCGAGCATCCACACCCATGCAGAAACAGAAAACCGTATCATATATACTAGCCGAGGGAGTGGTTCTTCGAGGGAGTGGGTATTGGGTGTGTCATTGAAGGGGGGGTGTTGGAAGATGCCCCACTCGTAAGCCCTCAGATGAGGAGGAAAGCTAAGGAGCTTGACACCTGCTTGAAGTTTTTGGTGATGCATCAGGTAGGAGGTTGGACTAAGGCTGCCATGTGGGCAGCAAGATGGCATCCATATGGACAGCAGAAAGAGATTTTTCTTGGTTTTAATTTGGGCAGCCAATAAGGCCAGGGTGAGCAGATTGGGCTGACCGAAAGCCCAGTATGTGGGCTGGTTATGGGGCTGTATACAGCTCAGCCTTGTGTTTATTGGGCTGGGGCAGGGCAGCAGCACAAGGTCTAGGGGGCTGTGGAGTTGTGCAGCTAATTGGGGCCAGCAAAGTACTTTACAGCCCAGATACAGTGCGGTAGGACAGCAGTAGTTACTGGTCAGCAGGACTGCTGGACTGGTCGGGTACAGGAGCAGGTACAGAGTTGCTGGAGACTGCAGCAGGGCCAGAGTAGCAGGAACCAGGCAAGGCACCCATCACAAGGCCTTATATAGGCAGCAGGAGGCAGCAGCAGGTCAGCAGACCTGTCTGCTGGTTGGGGGGTATACAGACAGGGTTGGCCAGTCTGTTGACGGTTGGCCACTCTGGAGGATTACCTGACTCTATAAATAGGGCCCCATTGTGGGGTTCCATGTATTCCAGGATACCACACTTTAGGCTGCATTCCAGGGAAGCAAAGAGGTTAGGGACAGGTTTGTGTTGGAGCAGACATCCAGCAGATCCAGAGCAGACCTAGGTGCAAGCCTACATCAAGAGGAGAGCATGAGGAGCTGTAGAGGAAGCGTCCATCAACAAAGAAAAATGGAGCAGGTTTAGCCTACATGGAGGCACATGGTAGAAGAGGAAGAGTTTACCTCAGAGGGTGCAAATGGAGCCATCTTTTGGTACCTTACCTTGGTGATTGTTTGCTGAAGGTGTTGGTACATATTGCTGGCAGTTTTTTCACTTGGTATCTACCTTGATATATATACTGTTTTGGCTGTACATCTGAGTTTTCTTTCCAGATCTGAGTTGCTCTCTCTTACTTAACTGCTGTTAAGTGAAGCACATGGAGTTCGGTTGTGTTCCGTTTATGTGTCTTGTGATTTTGGGGTAATTCTTCCGGTGCATGGGAGTTGGCCTTTAGCAAGCAACTTCCCTTTCCTTTCTACCATTGGATGGACAGGATTTTACTTCTACAGGACATGAAGATGCCTTTCTCACCCCTTATGGCTGCTGGCTTTACGGAAGATTCCCGCTGTTATGCAGGATGAGATCGAAAGACATCCAATTATGTGGAATGATTTTATATTGGATGATCTCGATAGACCTATTCGTGCTCAGGATATATGCAATGGTCCAAATGGACGAAAGGTCTTGCTTCATCTGGGGTTCTTTGAAGGTTTTAAGGACCTTCTTGGAGAACACAGACTTCAATTGACAAGAACCCCAAAGGGAGGTAGGAGGATTGCTCAGATAGATGTAGCCATCCCTCTGGAGAGGGTCACTAGAGATGGGGAACAACATAGACCTATCAGGTGGATGAATGCTTTCTGGGACAGAGGTGGGGATACTATGACCTTCATGTGTAGTCTGGAGGCAGTGGTCAGATCTTCTAATTCTGATGTGGCTTTTGATATGCACCTGGAGCCAGTCAGAGTAGTGGGCCTTGTTGAGCAGTGGTATTTTGCTTATGGCTGGTACAGAGATCCTTGTCTGGAGGATATCCCCCTTGGTTCTTGGATGCTTTGGCTTTATTGACGTGTCTCCATAAAGTATCTTCAATGGGATCTAGGTGAGGAGTGGATTGTAGCAGATAACCACTCAAAGGGTCTTCCTTTCTTTGACATCATAGTAAGTAGTGCCAGAAAATTTCAGATTACTGCAAGATATTGGAGACCTTCTACAGCTCATCATTGGGAGAGCTTTCAAATCACCTTGATCATTTTGGAGGAGGTCCCTCATGAAAAGAAAAGTCACCAAAAGGGTTATTCCTGAGTACTTGGACGTGGCACCCAAACTTCTGTATCTCTTGACTCGATCCCAAACGCGATCGCTCAGAGATGACGTTTGAACATTCATACAAACCTTACTCTTTTGCTTTATCATAGTGGTAAAGCTCTTCCATAATCTACGAAAGGATCTAGTCTATAGAAACGCGGCTTATAAACCCTTGGATATTAATTTACATGCTAAGGTATGTACTTATGCATCTAAAGACGCAGATGATGACCTTTTGAATGAGGTCTTGGATGTCGTTATCTTCAAACAAAGTTCTAATGGACATGAATCTGTTGAGAGTTCTCATATGGCTCACGAGGATAGAGCTTTGTTATGCTCGGATACACTACCTGAGAATGAGGAATTCCAGGTAGTGTCATCCAGTCTCCGTGCTTATCTAGTTTGAAATCATCAGTAGAAATGCCTTTTTCCATTCCAGCCTATAGAAGATAGAACTTTTGTAGCTCTTAAACCCTCTCTACTTGAACTGTTATGGCCCTATGCTCCCAAAAGCTTGCTGAAGGGCTCCTCTTCATGAGGCTTCTCTTGACATTCTTCCAGGATGGTTGCTATCTATTAGTGCCTGCATCTACTCTCAGAAGGTATTGAGGTCTACAAACGTTGCTGCTGTTCTAAATTTTCAGCCTCTACAACATATTACAGAAGCGAGATTCTCTCAGTTTGATAGAAGAAAAGGGTTTGTGGAAGTTCTTTCTTTTCTAGTACTTTTTTCCTTTCTTCAAAGGCTCAGCCTCTGCAAGCTATCTTATGAAGCCGAGTGTTTTTTCAAAGAGAATTCAGCAATATTTCCATCTCTCAGATATCTCTGAATATGGAATGTTCTTATACAGAAGTTATCTGCCATGAAATAAAGGACAAGCTTACCCTTGTTGAGCCACAACTAGAGTTTCCTTTGTATTTATTGCACATTGTTTGCTTGTAAATTGAGTCTTGCACTTTCCTTTGAGTAGGGTGGTGTGTTGCTAATATAAAATCCTTCAGGCGGGGGTCCCCATCTTGACCCCTTAATCTGGTGTCATGTGATCAATTTTGGCTCTCCCTGTGCTCTTCAGTGTATGATCTTAAAATGAATCTTAAATTACTAAGTACTCTATAAGTGGGTTTCTGCCCCCTCACAACAATACTCAGCCAAAGGATGGCTGATTGACTCACTGGCTTCTTTTATGGGGGGCCTTGTTATGCAATCTTAGAACAAAGCAAGTGTCTGGAAGTTGGAGCATGGAACTTAAATATTTTGCTAGGTTGTGTTACCAGCTAACAGAAGAGGGGACGGTAGGCGAGAGCATTGTGGTAAACGGAGCTAGGTGATAGTTGAACCCCTAGCTCAGCCTAGGAGGCAACAACCCTGTAAAAACATATTCAGGGGATGGTCTTTCTCTCATCTCTCCCTCTCTTTCTTTTTCTTCATCTCTCTTTCTCTCTTTCCTTTTCTTCAATTATTAACCTTGTGAGTGGCCTCCTTAAATTTCTCACACTCCCTTGCCATTTCATGTATTTTGTGAGCCTGTTGGTGCACATTTCCATGATTTTTGTAGATTTGGAATGCCTCTCATTTGGCCACTCATTATAAAGGAAGATAAAGATGGATGCAAAGTGAGCACGCAAGTGTCATGCGATGTGGAAATAAAATCTGGAAACGCTTCACAGCAAGAAAATGATTTGCACAAATCGACATGCTAGATGTCACAAAGGACTATAGTATATGTGCATCTATAACACAAAATAATGCTATATAGTACACTCATGGAAGTTATGTTTGCTATGTACATTGCTAGTCAATTCATTTCGTTTATCAAAAGTTTCATTGAATCCTCGTGGATGTAGACCATAGAACAACTTATTTTTCAAGTAATAGTTTATGCATATTACATGTGCATTCCTTTTACCTTGCATGCATGGGTATTCACAAGATGTGCACATTGTACAACCAAATTCATTTCCCATTGATTATACCCTTTTCATGTTACTTTCATGTTACCTTCATAGTCTTATTAAGATCAATAAGAACAAAGGTCACTCATAAAATTTATCATTACAATTATGTGTTATCCTCATACAAGCATCACCAATAGTACATACAAAATGCAATCCTTAAGCAAATATCATATATGTTCCTCCACATATTCTTTGCTTATGGTACAATCAAGTTGCATGTACCAATTCTCTCAGATTTTTAAAAACTTTCTTGTGAATTGCTAATATATGTACATGGCATGGTTATGCATGTCCATATTTTATGCTTATGGTACAATCAAGTTGTACGTACTACTTCTCTCAGCTGTCATGAATGCTTATGATGCATATAATGGCTTCTAGATGGTAAACATTAGGATATCATTAATTAAGCTTTTAGCTTTGAACATTCAAAATTTTATATACTATCCTTTCAACTTTGTTTAATGAAGATATTTAATAACTTTTTTCCCATCGTTGTGCTATCCTCTCACTAAAAGTTTTGCATGCTTGCATTGCATATCATTTTGAACTTACAAAAGGATGCAATGTGTTTATTAGATCCAAAGATTTAACCTTATTAAAGTTTAAGAAAACTTTTTTGGTTTATTTGAACAAGGTCTTTAAAGAAGTTATATAATAGACAAAATGTGTGTGTGTGTAAAAAACTCAACCTAGCTATATAAGTATAAGCAATATCCAAGAGTAGTATCTTCCAAAGCATCAATTCCATAAATTATAGAATAAAACATGGATATCCATTTTACCAAGACATGATACTTGGTATGTTAATCAAAGCATGTATTTCTAATGTACATGAAGACTTTCATCCAAAGAATATTGTTGTCATCTCCAAGTTGCCAACTTTCCATTCTATGTAAGGAAGAAATAAGAATGATCACATGCAACTATGGACAATTTTTTTAAAATGTGGTCTAAGCTTGAGTCACTATGACTCCAACATGTTATATATCTCCATTGGCATACATATTGTATGAACATTGGAGTCCCAAGGGAATCCATGCCAAAAGATTATTTTATTTTAACAATTTCTATATCCCCAATAATAAGGAAAAATATGTTCTTTTCTAAAAGGAACTTCTTTCTTGGGTTCTAATTGCAGATTCATGGATTATTGGAGGTGATTTCAATAAGGTGGAGTTGCCTTTAGACAAAAAATGGTGGAGGAAAGGTGGCATTCACTCTCTTAATAGAGGAGCTTGGGATGCTTTTGTTTTCTAGTTCAACAAGAGAGATTCTTGTACAAATCATGCTTTTCACACTCTATTGCAGTGACTTCTATTCTTATGGTCAAACAAGTTCCTTGCATTGATTAATAGATTTAATATTGATGATGGGGCATTAGATAGAAGTGATAGAGGTGGCTTTGTTTGCATTTGACTAGGGGCTTCCACCTGGATGACTTTCCAATGGATTTGATGGTTTCTGCGCCTCACATGAGAGTCCATTTTGTCAATATCAGGATCTCAGATGCTTTGTATGCAGAGGAGGGCCTCACAAAGGCAGTGTTGTAGATTTGGGTCTCTCATATGCAGGGCAGAGTGTCTAATCCTTCACTTGGGGTAGCAGTCCTCTCTGTATTAGTGATTTTTATCATTCTATTGCTAGTACTAGGAGACATGAGATTTTCACATGGGAGGTTTGTCTTCATCAATAATTAGTATCCCTATAGAGGGAAGAGTAGAAGTGGCCTATACATGCTTGGCTTGAGTTCAAGAGTGCCTTTCTACAACAAGGGTTCATTAAAAGGTTATTTTGGATTAGAGAGCAGAGTATGCCTTTCATGCACGTGAATTTCAGACTCAGATGGGAGAAAGAGTTTATAAACACGCCTTCTATACTCTTGCCCTAAGATTGGACTAATTTCGATAAGATTAATCTCTATTGTAATAGGTCAGGTCAAGAACTCTGTGCTTAAAAATTTGAATCGATAGAGAAAGTGTTTCTCAGGTTATTAACTTTGATGGGGTTTTAGAGTGAAATCCTGTAATTCTAGCATTGGTGAAACTGGATATAAGAGTCTTAATTCATGTAGCTTTTGCCATCTGGAATTTTGGATCGAACTTTTTTCCCTTCACAAGGGCAAGTATCCGGGGTTAGATGGGCTGACATCCTCCTTCATTTTCATTTTGGGACATGATTGGGGACCAAGTTATGTTAGCACGGCAAGGCATTTGGGGCTACGGTGCTATGCCGGATTCACTTATAGAGGGTCCCATTTATCTTATCCCAAGGGGGAGTGCAGAAATTTGGTTTCCCACTAGAGGCCAATCACTCTTTTGGACACTTTTATGGGATGCACAAACATCATTTTCTTCCAAATCTTATTCATGATATGCATATGGGCTTTGTGCATGGACAAAGCATTTTTGACAATATTTTTCCTTTTGGGAGGCTTTTGAATAGGCTATGTAGAATGGCTAGGGGTTAGCTATTCTACGCTTAAATTTTGAGAAGGCCTTTGATAGATTAGATTAGGATTTCTTTGAGACTACCCTTCTATGCTTTGGATTTTTAGATGTGTGGACCAGTGGGGTCTCTTCATTGTATAGATGACATTGATCTCATCATTGTATAGAACTCCAAACTATCTATTCCTACTCTCGCTCTTCATCGTATCTCTAAGGTCACTCTCTCCCTACTAAAGCAAAGCATCTTCCTACTAGTCGCCAATAGGATAATTAAATGTTAACGGGGTTTTCCCTCACAGTGCCCTGCATTCTCGATTTGTGGACAAGCATCACAATTGCTAAAGTAGAAGAAAAAGAGAAAACCAGAGAAGTATCAGTTGAATGGCATTCACCTTCTAAGCTACACACATTGAGTGATGAAACTGAGATATGCTCATTGACTGCCTCCAAAACTCATCTATTTTGTTTTCAACAATTGTGCTAAAAATCTTAACAAATTGGGGTTGGTCCTCCACGTGAGATAGAGAGACGACAACAAAAAATATGGGATCTTTACATTGGCTTTCATCAACATCTACAATCTATATCCCCCCGAGAGGAAAAGCTTGTGATGAGAGGGAATGCCTTTTATAGCTTTTTGGCAGCTGCTTCTTGCCCTTACTTGTTCAGCCACTTGCTTGCATGCTTTTCCATGGCACCATCCTTATCCTAATATCGCCACAAACTTCCATCATGGCTGCAAGTCTCGACTATGATGCCCTTCCACCATTGTCAGGTGAGTCATATCGGGGGCCCACCCTTCCTCATGAATTTGTCTTTGGTTCTCACAACCATCCATCTTTTGCCTTCCCTTTCGTCTTTGTCCTTCATTCGCCCCTCATCTCCATTTGCCTTCTGCCCTTTTTCTTTTGCCTTCGTTGTTCACCTTCATCTTTCATCTTTCATTGTTGCCCTTTGATTTACCAGTCACCCTTTTGGCTCTGGAGCTTGTCATTGAATCCCTTGGCTTGCCCTTGCTTCTTGGGTCTTTGGCTTTCCTTCTTCTTCAGCTTCCGATGTTAACACCGAATTTCTTTGGTGTAAACACCCCCCAACCCCACATTGGCATGAAGGACTCAAGATTCCATCAAAACAGAAAAAAAAGATGTTGTAGGCGTCTCTCTTTCATCCTTAAGTTCTTACTTATATCTCTTCTCTTGCTCTGTTCTCCCATGCCCAATGAGTAAATCCACCAAGGTGGATCTAATGGTATTGAAAATCGATGGTAACCCCCCATCCCCACATTGGTATGAAGGACTTAAGACACCATCAAAACACGATAGAAACTCAAGGATTTTAAATGTGTTTGGTATGAAAACCTTGAACAAGAAGGAAATTCATACATAGTTGGGTATATAATGAAATACCAATATTTGATTGATGAACTTTTTTATTGATAGATCAACTCATAGGGCACATATCTTTGATAATGTTTTTCATGGATGCTCAGTTAGAGAGCACTTCAACTTAGAAAGAAAAACCACTTTACTAGACATAGCTTTGGCACTTTTAAATGTGTAGCTTATGAATTTCCACCCTTTTGTAATGATTTCTAGGGACAACGCCTTGCAAATACCGATCCATAGGACTGACATGGAATTCAAGATTTCTAAGGACAATGCCTTGCAAATACTGATCCATAGGACTGACATGGAATTCAAGATTTGGATCACGTTTATAAAAAAAGACATGTTTGAAATATGCATGTGCAAAAGACAATGAGCTTTACAATGGGTATATTCAAAAGTTGATTCACAAGAAATAAAAAGACTAAGCATTACTTCCATAGTTTCTAATTGTGCTAGCAATTATGCTATTATATTCGGAAAGTGTAATTCTTCTTCAATTAAGTCAACGCTAATAGAACACCAAAATTGAATTAAGCAACATTGACATATGGACAACACCATGGAAAAGGATAATGTCCCACAAAGACAATGATCTTTCTAGCCAATTGCAATCATCAAAGTGATGTGTGCAAATAAAGTCAATAGACACAAACAAACTTTAATCTAGTTAATGTAAGCATAAATTTTTTGTGAAAGGATAAAAACACAAGGATTAGTGAGACGAATCTTGGAAATACATGGAAAGATAAAAGATTCAAATATACGCTTATGAAAAACACTATAGGTTTGATGTTTGATTTCACAACATATATTTTCTAAAAAGCAATGTATGTGGAAGATCCAGTAGATTGCAACATCTACTATCTAGTCAATACATTGATATGTGATCAACTCATGCAAAAAAAGTTGATGAGATTACCACACTTTTGTTTTACAAAGTATTTCCTAGATGAATACACCGTGGATGTAGAGACAGAGTAAAATTGCTTGATATTTGGAAGAAAAAGACCTCATAGAAGAGTTTAAGGATAATACTCTTAATATGGGAAAATCATAGAAAAAGAAGGAAGTAATTATATTGAAGGAAAGCCATCTAAAGCGCTCAATAGATCTTCAATCATGTGATTGGATTTTTGTAAATAGGGGTGTTTGGAGAATACATTGCTCATTCAAGAACATGGATGTTTTGTTGGTAAACTAGAGGACTGAAGACCACTACCTCAATTTACAGGTATGCAGCATGTGCCTACCCATGTGCTCACCCATGTAAAGAAGACATAAGTATTGAGGTAAGGGAAAGGAAAATTTAATGCCTGTAGTGAACTAATTCCTAGTGATATACGTGGAAAGAGAAACCATAGTAGCCTTCATATATTTTCCATCATTCAAGAGAGACATTCATTTAGAGAAAAGTATTCATAGAGAGAACACTCAAGATAAAGACCTCCCATATAGAGCTACAGCTGAAGCTCTTCCTTCCTTTCGATTGCAATTGTGATACACCCATCAATATCTAGAGTATGCATTGCTCTCTTGTGTGTGCTCTATTGTGTGTCTTTGTTTTTTCCTCATGGTGAATCCTGCATTTGCAGAGATAGATAGATAGATAGATAGATAGATAGAGAGAGAGAGAGAGAGAGAGAGAGAGAGAGAGAGAGAGAGAGAGAGAGAGAGAGAGAGAGAGAGAAATAAAATTATTTGAGCTCTCTTCTTGATGTGTGTGTGTGTGTGTGTATATATATATATAGATAGATAGATAGATAGATAGATAGACAGATAGAGAGAGAGAGAGAGAGAGAGAGAGAGAGAGAGAGAGAGAGAGGGAAAATTCTTGAGATCTTTTCTTGGTGTATATGTGGTGCTTAATGGAGGAATATTACAAGAGAGGATACTCAATAGTGAAACGTGAGTGGATGCAGTCAAAGTGGGTCCTACTAGGTGTATTAGTTTGTTTGAATTAATAGCTGTGCCTTTAGCAATTTGTTTGAGTTAATAGCTATGCCTCTAGCAATTTGTGCTATTCTGAGTCTCCAAAGAGAGTAGAATTGATAGTGAAGTGTGAGTGGATGCAGCCACATAACAGTTAGAGTGGGATATCTTAGCTTGATCCATTTCTTTGAATTAATAATTGTGCCTCTAGCAATGTTTTCTATTCTAAGGTCTAGAAAGAACAAGGGCAAACTCTAAAGTTTGCATTCTACATACTTTGAGTCTCCCATGTCAAAACTATTCTTAGTCTATCTATCCTTTGAGACCTTCATCTTGTTCAACTAATCCATTATGGAATCACCATCTCTCATCTTGAGGTCTACCATTTGTTCTTCAAATGAAGATGTGTGACTAAATGCCCTTACTTTTGATACTTTTCTTATTGCCTAGAAAAAAGATTGTATTCTTGACTTCTGCTATGAAAAGATCAATTTCTTTGGCATTCATCGCCTCATAAGCATCCTTCTTCCTCCCTTCTTCACTTGTGTGGTTGTCTATGCTAGTTCAAGACCTTTTCCATCAACTATTGCTCACAATTTCTATCTAGAAAGAGATTTGTCACCTAACATTTCTAGATATTATGGAAGTTGTTTGCATCAAGCACTTAGGTTTCTAGCACTAAAAGTCCTACCATATATACCATCTTGATTATGCAATACCCAAGAATGATGCCATGCACACTAACAATCCCGTGAACGTTGTTGCCAAACCCTTGCTTGTTGACTCCAATGTTTGAGAAATGCATCATGTATATGGAAATTTGTCTTCTAAACCAATTTAAATGGATCTTAATTTGGCTTTCTTGGAAAAAGGTTGTGCCCCTGCAAAGATTCATGCCAAAAAAGGCCAAAAAGATGCAGCCCCTTGTGATGCCACCCCTTTGATTTAAAAAAAAACACAATTTTTTAAAAAAAATAAGGGGTACCTAAAAAGCTAAAATTTTAGGGTTTGTTGTCTTCAAAATCAAACTCACTTAGGTGGGTGGAACATCTAAAGTTCCAAATTCCCCTTTCTCCATGTTTTGCGTAAGCCAATAGTAACTCGCCTAGTTGAGTTTAAGAATGGCCCCCACCCCATTTTAGCAATCTCCCATGTTCCCTTTATTTCAAAAAAATCCTTTATGTGCACTATGGGAACTCAAATTTACAAACTATTGCAAATTTGGAAGAGGGATGGCTTCCACTAGTGATAGGGGAGATAGGGTAGTGACCACCATCACCACTAAAAAGCTTGCTATCTTTTTTACTTCCTTTAGTGATAGGGGAGATAGGGTAGCCACCACCACCACCATTGCCAAAGTGCTTGTTATGTTTTTGACTCTAGTTTCCCATGACAAGAATGTTAGTGATAGGCCGCCAACAAATCTTTTTGCAACATTTGACATCCCACTCATGCATGCAACTCTTGATTTTTGGGAGAATGATGCCAATATGGATGGAGGCAACGAGGAAGATGGCATCCTGTGTTATTTTGCCTCATTCCCTAGATTTACGTTGCATCTGGAGGAAACGACTTGTGGGATAGTTCCAAGGAAACACACGCTCTCAAATGTTTCTTTGTAGAGATAAGTGGAGCCTCAAAGTCTAGTGTTAAAAGACAAATGGACTCTTCAACTTGGACACACGATAGTTAGCATCCTTGAATGGTTCCAACTCATAATCTCAAAGGAGTAAACAGGCCTGCTGCTTCGAACATGCAACAGAATGAGAGGACAAGCCAAGGAGCAAACAAGTCAGCTGCTTCTAACATCCAACAGAATGGGAAGGACAAGCCAAGGGTCCAACCCCTGTGCCAGATGCAAGGCAAGCCCTCTTACAACGGGGTTGTCCAAGGAGGATTTAGGTCTTTCTTCAAAGCCTTGTCACCCCCAAATCAAACATCGTGGGAAGTGCTCAGTGCTAGTGCTCGAAAGATCTTCCAAAAGAGGGAGATGCTAAAATTGATCAAGGCATTGTTCAACTATATGGGAAGACTCTTTTCGGTAGACTTACCTGCATCAAGATTCACAATGGAGTGTTAAAAGGGACGATGAAATGGCTTCACTCATGTGCAGTCATTGGATACATTCATGGTCCTAGATTGCTAGTAGTCTTTCTAGAAGGTTTGGTACGTAATCTTTGGACCTAGAATGGGAAGGTTGTCAATCATCACGAAGATTTGTTTCCTTAGGAACACGCTCATCATGTTCTTATTGAGAAGCCTAAGATGTCTAGCTCTGTTGTGCAAAACAGATATTGGACTATTCGTAACCAAAAGCTCTCCGTCTAGATGTAGGATTCTTCCTTTAATTCAGACATGCCTCCTCCTTCCAAGGCACCGATCTAGGTGGAATTCCCAGATTTTCCCTTTCCCTTCTCCCTTAGATAGATACTTTGTGTGCTCTGCTAGCCAATTCCTGGGTCTGCAAGTAGAAAATTTCATTATCCTAAGGGGAAACCCATAGGATTATGTCCTAATGGACCTAGCAAGACCCCCCTTCTGTCATAAGAGTGGTAGATGGTGATGGTTTTGAATTGTTTTAGAAAGTTCTTTACAAAAACATTCCAAGCTCTTGCTTTCTGTTTGATTTAGGGGAGCATTTTATTAGAGATTGCCCCTCTAGATTGGGTCGTAAAGGAATGAAGAAGTCAAGGATGATCAAAACACTAAACATGCAAAAAGAGGGAAAGGAAAAGCTTGAGGAACTCAAGAAAACTCCAACTCCGAAAAAGAAGGAACCAAAGAAGGGAAAAGGGAAGGTACTTGAGACAAAGAACTCCTTCAAGGTCTTGTAGTCTTTAGACGAGTCAAGCTCAGATGAAGAGGTGGAGGAAGTGGTTCCAAACACCCAGAATTTTCAAGATCAAGTTTTACAAGTAGATCAAGCCAATGTAGAGAATGAGGGCCCACCTTTCAAGATAGTTAAAGGCAACTAGAGAAGAAAAGTCATAAGAAAAAGAGGAAAGCTCAAAGCTGAGTTTAAAAGTTACCACCAATTTAAAAACAAGGGAGAAAGGAAGACTGTCTAGGGGCTTTGCATTCTGTCCAATCCAAAGCTCGATACAATTCAAGAAAAAGAGGAATCAAAACACTCAATAAATATGTAGAACAACAGCAAAGACAACTTCTCTTTCCTAAGTCTTAACAAACAAGGGTTATCTAAATTTCTAATGATCTTAAGCATGGTATCTTGAGAAGATGGCTTGAGAAAGATGGATCTAATACCTGACCTTTTAGCACTACAAGAGGTCAAGGTGGGTGGAGACAAACTACTGTGGCAGGTTAGACAAGCAGACAACAAAAGAGTCTGGTCTATAACAAATCATGAGGAAGGTAGAGGGGGCGCAGCCTTGGGGGTCATTGAAACTCTAGGGGATTTTATAGGTAGACCATTGCCCAGTTAGGCCCCAATGGAAATCTACCGCAATGGAATTCGGGTAGAATTTAGGGATGGTAAACTAGATTGTGACATCTTTTTTGTTTATGCCCCCAACTCGATTAGAGATAGAACTCTATTATTGGACAAATTCCATTTTGGAGGTAGAACTTTGTTGATGGGAGATTTTAATATGGTGGAAGCCTGATCTGACAGATGGATTGGCCCTGGTAGTGTAATCAAAGGAATTGAAGCAAGAGTGCAAGGAAATGAGCGAGTTAATTGATATCTTGATGGACACATCTTTTAAATGATGCAATAACCAATGTGGGGATGCCATAGAAGAGCCAGGATAGATAAGATTTACCTATCAAAATCTATTTTAGAAGAGACCTTGCTTAATAGATGCTCTACACTTTCTTTTTTTCCCTTCTCTGACCACAAACCAATCATGTTCGGATTGGATATGAGTGAAGGAAAATTATCTAAGTCTTTGTTCAAAGCCAATCCTTTCTTTTTCCAGCTACCCTATGTCTAGTAAAAGGTTACCAAAATCTCACAATCAATTTTTGCATGCATAGCCAGAATCATCGATAAGTGGCTTAGAGCGATTGATAAAACTAAGATATTCTTGAAAGCCATCATAAACAAAGAAAACAAGGCCTGAACAAGGCCCGAGCCAAATGGAGAAAAGAGTTAGAGGATAAATTTCATGAATTGGAGAATGATGCATCAATTTAGAGTCAAATTAGATTGAGGGATCATAGGGAAAATATGCAAAGAGAAGCTCTTATTGAGGCTCAATAAGCTCAAGTTTACACTAGGGATTGGAGGGCTGGTAGAGGAGACAGGGCCACTGAGCAATTGTTTAGAATGCTTAGGCAAAAGCATGCTCAAGAAACCACAAGAGATAGACCATTTGGGAAGTGGTAGGACCTTTCTTGTGCTACTGTGGCAGGAATCCTTAGAATAAGGATACCTAGATCCAAGAATAAATATAGGTAGCATGATCAAAATCATTTCCAAGGTGGGCAAAAAGAAGATATAAAGAATTTGAGACCCCGTGCAATGTTAAACACATGTTACAAGATTTTGCCTAAAGCATTGGCACTTAGATTAAAATTCAAGATGTAGGATGGAGTAAAAAGGGTTCATTAGAGGAAGACACATGTTGAAGGCAATCCTTTCTCTTTGGGAAGGTCTAGAGTATACTGAAGAACAAGGACAATATATTTATTACCTCAAGATTGATTTTGATAAAGCATATGATAGGATGGAATAGGGATTTCTTTAGTTTACTTTGGAAAATATGGGGGTAGGACCTAGATTCCAAATTGTTTTTGAGGTGTTGTAGGCAAGTAACATTGTGAAATTACCCTTGCATTATCCCTCATTCTCTTAGGGGATGTGCCCACAAGAATGCAGGCTGACTGGTATGTTATTAGGAGCAACATTTTATGGAACATTTGGGTTCAAAGATGTGCTAATGTTTTTTGAGATGAGTATGTGGATGCATGATATATCATTCTAACATGGTGGTTGACCTCAATACCATGTTGAGAATTTGGAGGAAGGGTAACACCTAGTTGTTACTATGGCTAAGCCCGGGTGTATTTCCCCTTTTTGGTATATGGTGGGGCAGAGAAGACTGCTTTTAAAAACTTTTTCATATAATATAACAAACCCTCTATTCACAGGAAAAAAAACAATTGCAATTAGAACATGTGGCCAATCACTTGGATGCACATAGGGCTCCTTAACATTAGTCTTACAAGACTAGAGTCTTAACCTTAGTCTCATAAGATTATAGAATACCTTAATGACACTATACCATGTGTTCAAAGAATAAGGTTTATCCTTCAGAGCTTTCTTTTTTAGGTTTCTTATAGAAAATTAGGTATTTGGTCACCAACTTATTGTCCCAACTTTTTAGATTTTCACGATCTTGTATACCTATATAGGCGACTCGTAAGCTTTTTGGGCTTCTTCCAAGCCTCCTCACCTATTTGTTCTAGCTCTCAATCCTTTATATGAGGAACCAACAAAGGTGCTTGATATCTTGGTAACATTGGGCTTTTGAAGAACCTTTAAGCTCTGTCATATGTAGGAAGTTGAAGCATAGTGGATTCTTTGCACTTTATGCAATATCTAATTTTAGTTAATTTCTAAAGGCTGTAACACATTGTCTTCTCTACTACTCAAGATCATGTAGTCCACATCCTAGGGTGGATACTTTGATTCTTTCCTTAGAACATACCTTAGCCTCTAATTATGTGCTCATGGCACCATATCTCAACACCTCCCCTTGGTGCCATTGGCTACTGCAAGGTGGTTAGATGTGAGTTACAAATCCATCACCTCCCCTTAGTGTATACATTGCTACTTAAGGTGGTCAAGTGTGGGTATTACAAGATCAAATCCTCCCCTGGATGCTTACATGGCTATTCTCAGGTGGTCAAGTTTAATTTACAAACATATGGGCTAAAGGTGGCAAGGATGTTGCTTCTCAATACATGTTGTCGATGGCATTCGCTTCTTTGCTTGTTGTAGCTTGATGCATGATGCTTTGTTCTTCCATGTGCCTTGATGCTTTATGTGTGGATGCCATGATTTGTGCTATGGTCATCTCATGCACTTGTGCTTTTGGCATGCTTATGACAATGATGTGTGCATTCATGCTTTGATTTATCATTTGTTACAAAGGTCTTACCAATTGATTTCTTTCAATATTGGTAGTGTCTAATTGCTAACAATGATTCTGATCCAACAAGCGCGTACATCTCAAAAAGACGATTACTTGTCCTTTTTGGACTGTGTGCAAATTCTTCATGGATTGCAAGTTACCCCTTGTCAAAGATTTTGTGGAGAAGAGGGGGCATGATGAGGTGGCATAGAGATTCACATGCTGCATGCAAAGCTGTGCTTAGCAAGGGTGGTTCTGCTTAGGGAACATTGTGCTAAGGTGGCACTATGCCATGTGTCAGTCTTCTAACCAAGTAAGTTAACCCAAGGCTACATGAACTTAAGCATCGTTCAATTAAACCAAACAAACCCCATTAACTTAACCACTCGGGTTAATTGGTGGATGAGATGTGGAAATGCCACGTGTAGAATCTCAAAACCTTAGAAGGATAAGGTTTTAGATTTCGGTCGTAGTCGTAGATTTGTTGTATGCTTGTGCTTGATGCCGTAGGTCATCAAAGCTGGCTGCTTGGTGGAGCTTGCCGTGGCAAAGGGAAAAAACATCCATGAATTCCTTCTAACACCTTGGATTCGACAGATCTCCCTTTGTGGGTTCCTAGTAGAAGGCCACTATGAATTCGATAGATCTTTTCGAGATTGTCTCGTCGATAGAGATGGAGTGAAAAAAAAAACAGAACTGGAGTAGGGTGCTCGTGGTGGCATCGTGTGGAATCATCGTTGATGGAGGAGCTTGTGGAACTGTAGAAGGATCTGTGAGCTCCGTTGTAGAGGCTCTTGTTGGCAGCGGCTTGATTGTGGAGGCGAGCTGAATCGTTTGCAGGCCATTGAGGCGGGAGTCTATCGTGAGCACTGTGGGGAGCGATGTTGATCGAAGGTGAAGGCCTGTGGTGCTGGAACGTAGAAGACGTAGTTGCAGTGGACTCTGGAGCAGCTGTGGGTGGTGCTTGACGAGATGGCTCTGTGGCTTGGATGCGTCTCGTTGGTGAGCTGAAGCATTGAGCTCTTGCTATTGGAGCGGGCACTAGGGCTTTAAGAACTACGCAAGCAGAGTCTATGGCTCACGTCAGTATAGATGGCAACTCTGCGTGGAGAGCATTGATCTCCTTCTTTTGCTTATTGAGATACTTGCGCAAACTAGCACCATCCATGTTCTCACACAGAGATTTCAGTTGAGGGTGTGTTGTAACTGCAGGTTTAGAAGAATCATCATCTTTGTGTTCTTCATGGGAGACTTTGGGAGCCTGCCGTGCCTTGTTGGCTATGGGGCTGTAGAAGAAGGCGGAGGCTACAGTTTGTTACTGTTCCTTGAGTAGAGCCCACGATGGCTGTGGAGAGCTGCAACTTTGCTGCTTGTCAAGCATTAGGAGTTGGTTGCAGCATGTGCTTTGTGGAAGCTGATTGTTCCTTAGGGAGCACAGGAGATAGTCATACACAAGACCCTACAAAGAAGGGTTTTGGACCAAGAACATGTCCATTAAACCTTACATAGAACCCTCTCCTTACAAAATCTTTGTGATGTAGAGGGGCTTTGGACTTCAATAGAACAGAATTCCTCAATGCGGAATGGGCGAAAATCTTTCATCAATAGAATGAAAGATGTTAACCTCTCAAAGGCTTAGCTAAACCTAAGCTCTGATACCATATCAAAGTGTGGATCGTACTAGCCTAATCTATCACTTAATGAGCATAAAGATCACGGAGGATCAAACCAAGTATGAAAAGCCATGGGGAGAGAGACAGGAAGTATAAAGCACTAAGTCTATTCCAAATGTGCTTGTACTCAACAATACATGATAGGCCTCTTATATAGAGAGTGCCCTTTGAATAGTCAACACATGTGGGATCCTCTGATCCACATCTCTCCTTGTGGATATCCTCAATCCACATGTCCACATCATGTAGTCCACATCCTAGGGTGGATACTTTGATTCTTTCCTTAGAACATACCTTAGCCTCTAATTATGTGCTCATGGCACCATATCTCAACATGTTAGTGTATATGGGGTATAGAGCTAGGAGACATGGTGGTGTATATGATATGGGTAGACAGTTAGGAGATAGGGAAGCCTAATGTGGAACCTAACTCTTTTACAAATAGTCCTTATTGACTTATGCCAAACAATGCACATTTGTACAACTAAGATAGAGTGTGTGAGTTAAGCACTCACCTCAACATGGTCTTAGATCTAGGGCTACATAATTCCACTAGGTAATTGAGAGTGAAAGGTTGCATATATGTTCACCCACTCTATACAAGGATCTCATTTTTTAACAGATGAGCTTGAGAGATTCTACCAAATCCGTTTACTATGTGTGAATGAGTGTGATACTAGTCAACATGCCCCCCCCCTCCGTCTCTTTTCTTTTCATAGTTTTAGTTCATACAATCTCTATAGGGATCTCATTTTGCTATAGATTTAAATTGATAGATTTTTCCAAGTTTCATTTAATATGTGTGAATGAGTGACATCCTAAGTCATCCCCACACCCCTCCCCCTCAGTTTTGTCTCATAATTTTTGTGATTAAATATTGTGTCAAGTTTTTTCTTTGTGGAGAATTGTGTGGGTTGAATATGAATGTCATTTTGGATTATATGTCTAGTAGCAAGGCTAGGAGAGATTCCCTTACAGCCTTGTGGAGAGACGTTATGAGACAAGGGTCTTTTGTATGTGTAGTAGTTATTTGGGTCTTGTCTAAGATTAGAGAGGAGTGAAAAAAGTATTGGTTCCTCCTCATTATTTTTTGCCAATTTAGGTGGCTTCCTTTACAAAGGAAAGAACTATAATCACAAGGTATCTTAGTGCTAAAAGACCAATGGAGTAGTTGCGATTGCACTGTGACCTAGGAAGAGGACATCACATTGACCTCAACAAGCTCTCAACAGACCACAAAGAAGACTTGAAGGGATCAACTAAGCCCAAGAACTTAGAGAGATTCCCATAAAAGCCTAGAATGAAGCTTCAAAAAGGCAAAAATGTATTTTCAAGAGAAGCTAGGGTGACCTTAACTAGAGCTCAAAAGATATATCATCTCCTAGCAAGAGAGAGGCTGAGTAAAGGGGACAATTGAAGGCTCAAGAGAGGTTTAGTTGCATTGTGGGGAGCCAAAAAGCACTACGTAGTTCTTGAAGTAAAAGAAAAGTGTCAATGGAGCAAGCAAAAACTCAGACAAGAAGAAGACAAGGCCTTGAGGCTAAATCTACAGAATTCCAATAGCAATGAGGAACTACATATAAAGTGCTATATGTTGCATGAAGTCTCAAGTGTTGATGCAAAGTGTGTGTAGGAACCTAGAACAACTTATAATCCTGAGTAGATCTTTAACAAGAGAAATAATAATTCTATAAATGGCATGTGAGTTTAACTTGGTGGATGAATGTAGGATTGAATAAAAAATTGGGAGGCACTGGACAGGATGACCAAGGACGTTAAGGTGGTCCTCGAAAAAGAGCAGATTCTTGCATATCAACAAGACCAACTCATGAGGAAGGCATGTGACTTCATGGTCACTTATGCTCAACACTTACAAGAGAGGGAGAAAAAGTAGGAAATCTCTCAAAGAAGACGGACAAATCCGCTCTTCACAAAGCCGACTGCGGTCTCTTAGCCAACTGTACCAACTTCCTCTCCTATCACCCCTAAGGGGAGTATCCCTCATGTGTGTTACAAGCACCCTTTCCCTAGAAATGATCCTCGAAGTGCCACGCACAAAGCTCAAATGGAGAGCAACATGTAGAGCCAGTGGTTGCTTAGTGCCTCTTTTCAAAATACCCCCCCAGCTTCATCGTGAGCTTGTGCATAATGCGACGCCAAGAGATGCACAACCGACAAATACCAAGCATGCTACCGACACCATAGTGGTTTTTGTTATCTTTCGTTCTAACATGTCTATCCCAAAGAAGGAAAGCTAGGTTCTCTATGCAGTGATGGTCTCAGATACTAAAAGGGAACAGTTGCATATTTGATAACAGTTCAATTTTACTTAATATAAAACCCCCCCGTTTTTGGAAAATATAGGTAAGGCTAAGTGGCCTAGCAATATAAAACCCTCCCGGTTGCTTAGTGCCTCTTTTCAAGATACACCCCCAGCTTCACCATGAGCTTGTGCATAATGCGACACCAAGAGATGCACAACCGACAAATACCAAGCATGCTACCGACACCATAGTGGTTTTTGTTATCTTTCGTTCTGACATGTCTGTCCCAAAGAAGGAAAGCTAGGTTCTCTATGTAGTGATGGTCTCAGATACTGAAAGGGAACAGTTGCATATTTGATAACAGTTCACTTTGACTTAATATAAACCCCCCCCGTTTTTGGAAAATATAGTTAAGGCTAAGTGGCCTAGCAATAACCTAGGTGATGCATATAACAGTTTAAGTATACTAGCGCATAATAATGTTAAGCTATACAAGCACATGTGAGCATGGGCATACAAGTAACAGTTCTGCAGGTCGGTGAAAAGTTACCACAGAAATTGCATCGTATGCCGATGCGTAGAGATATTGGGAGTGGCAAAATCATTCTTATTACCTGTTGATGCAAAATCGTCACTAGGAAGTGACTGTGTGGTCAAATACCACTTTCGTTAGTTTTGCATATTTGACCTTGTGAGGTAGAAGTTGTGTTTTTTGCAGTGACAGAATATTTTTGCAGTGTTCTGTAATGGCGTCTAATGCTCTTTCACAGATAGTCACTGAAACGCTTGACAAGAACAACTTCCTAGCATGGAAGTTTAGAATGACGAATTTCCTTAAGGGAAAAGGCTATTGGGAGTTCATTACTGGAGCTAAATTGAATCTGGCTTGTAGGATTTGCTCTGAGCTGCAAATCATAGCCACATCCTCCCGTTGTGATCTTGCTCACGGAGGGAATGGCCGCTCCTTGATGATGACTCCTCCTTAGGAACTAGTGGTAGCAAGCTAGAGGTCAATAGGGCCATGCTTGTCATGCGACAAAGGAGAAAATCAGAGAAAAGTTGATGCACAGTCAAGTAGTGGTGGAGAAAGGGGAGATGAAGCACATCCTATGAATCCAAGGGAGATAGGCAAGTCACATCAATATCACGTCCAAATCCTTCAAAAGTGTGTTTGTACTTAGGGAATGCGCATGCGGGACACTTAGAGAAGATGGGATGTGCCATCTGAGTCTTCCTCCATCCCTCACCTTATAACTTCATATATTCTATACTTTCTTCTCTATGTTTGTAATAGATGCCTTCAAATCCCACTCTAGAATAGTACTTTGCAAATAACAAAATGGAAGCAAGACAATACTTATACACAAACTTTGGAAAGCAATGAAGAAACTTGAGATTGAGTTGGCATCCATGCATTTACTTTATAAATATAGCTATGTAGCTTGTGTGAGAGTTTGCTTGTTCTAGACATAGGCTACAATACAGGCACTTTGGCATTTTTTCTAGCTCTTGCTGATTATTTCTTTCTTTTGTTGCATTTCTTATAGATTTTTTCTTGATTTATAGAAGAGAGCTTTGAATACAAATTATGTTTTTAGATTGTGAGATATGGATTGATGCTATAACACATATTAAGGATTGCATTTTTCCTAACATGCTTGGGTGACACACAAAAAAAAGGATTTGATTGGGATATTAAGAATTTGCCTTTGTGGTTTGACATGTAGAAGGGTGATTCCTCTGATTAGTGAAAGAAGAGATCTATGAGAAACTTGTTAAGGAGGTTTTACCTCTTCATGAAGACCTTACAGACAAAAACATTAAAAAATAGGGTATTGGGCATATTATCGTGGATGATCCTCCATGCTTGCGTTATTACTAGACTTGGTGCTTATTTGGATTTTGTCAACTCTCTTCTTGCTCAAAACGAATATGATGGCTTAGCTTATCAATAGTTTTTTATGTATACAACCATGGAAATATGGTCGTTTGTTTGCCTAGGACATGCTGCCTATGGCTTTTCTAGAGGCATGTCTGAGAAACCATTAGGTTAGGAAGGGATTCATTGACAACAATGTGAGGTTTCTCCCATAGATGATACTTCTTTTTTCTTTTTGAAAGGGTCGGCATGGCTTCCAGGGCACTCCACCAAGGTCTCTGGATAATAAGAAATCAACCCCTCTACCTCTAGGGGTGGACCCCAGACTTCAGCCTTGACAATCAACATTCAACCAAGTTCTCGATTTGGGTGGAACATCTAGATCCCTTGTTTTCCCTTTGCAATTAGGTAGACTCTCTCTGTAGTAGCTTGGGAGAAATTGTAAGCATGGAAAGAGAGCAATTCATAAACCCAAGAGGTAACCCTTGTGTCTATGTTCATCTTTATTTTGCTAAAGTCGTGCCAAGTACTCTTGTCCTTTGAAATAGGAAAGGAGAGGTAGTTAGAGAGCAGCCTCTTATCTATAAGAACCTATCGACTTCTTGTCTTTTGTGTCGTATTTCTAGCCACAAAATCAAGAATTGCGCCTTGAAAAAGGCTAAGGTTTAGCATGCCCATGTTCTCCCTCCTTCAACTTCTAAGGAGAAGAGGGTCCCCAAGTCAGATAGCCTTTCTAATACTCTTCCCAGAGAGCAAATTAAGCTAAACACTACTAAGAAGGAGGTTATTGAAGACAAGGGGGAAACCTCCTTTATCATGAAGAACACCTTTAATACTATGGTTGAGACAGATAAGGAGACACAAGAGAAGCCAAAGGATGAGGTGGAAAGTGGATGGTCAAAAGAGTTTAAGGATGACATTAACAAGTCAAGTGATATGCTGACAGAGGACAATGAGGATGAGTCAAAGGCAAAATTGCCCTTGCCTCCTCATTTAAAAAAGATGTGATTGCGAAGAGAAAGGACCTTGCATCTATACATAACAAGAGGAGACTCTCTCAAGTTAAAGATGCACCCACTCATGCAAAGAGTACCAACCCAATGCTAAAAATGGGCCAAATAATCATGGTAAGTTAGCTTGTCTCATTCCTCACACTTAATGTGTGTGGACTTATAGACCTCTCTAGAGGGGAGATCCTGGCTACCTGGCTGAGAGAAAATTCTCTCTCACCTACTTTTCTGGCCTTACAAGATGTCAAGGTCACAAATAACACTCTTGAGGAGAGACTTAAAGCTATTAACAAAAGGAAAGTGTGGTTTTACACCCAAGGTGCTGAGGGTAAGGGAGGGACTGCACTTGGGATTCTCTCACACTATAAGCAAGGTATTATCAAGGAATTCCCAGATACTAAAAATAGATGTCTTTGATTGTAGTGCTCAATCAAATGTATTCAGCTGAGTGTGGCTTCTTTGTATGCCCAAACTAGTAGTCAGGATAGAAACAGGACTTGGCAGTCTTTAAAAATGCTAGATTGTAATGTTGTTGTGCTAGGGGACTTTAACATGGCAGAAAGAAGAAGGGATAGGTGGTTGGATAAAGGTGCTATTATCAAAGGGAGATTAAGAAGTCACTTAAATATGCCTTATACATGGTTTATATAGGCACCCTTAAAACTCTCATGTGGTCAAACAGACAAGTACGTAAGCCTAGAAGGGAAGCAAAGGCTGGATAAAGCTTAGTTATCCCAAAATCTTATGGTGAAAACTATAAAGATCAATATGCAAGTGTATTCCTTCCTCCCCATATTAGACCATAAGCCTCTGATAATGTTTTATGACTTTGGGTATGGAAGAAAAGCCCCTTTTTGGCTCAAAGCTCATCCTAGCTTATTTGCTCTTCAAATTGTTCAAAAATAGATAACATATGTGTGGAAATGCTACAAACGAGACTGTTGTGGAATTTTGGCAAAAGAGCTATTAAAGACACTCAACACATACTTAGAATTACTAGAAAAGACAAAGCCATGCTATGTGGCAGAACAATGGATAAGATCATAGCTAAAGTTGAAGATTTAGAATTGTAGGCCAGACAAGGCTATCTAAAGGCTTAAGCGGACTTGCTTCTAGTCAAAAGTGAGATCAAAAGACAAGAACAAGCTAGATTGCAAGATTTTAAGGTCTATTTTAGGAATTGGTGGTCAGGCAATATGGATAAAGGTATTTAAACTCATTTAAGAAAGAGGGAGAATGAAAAAATCCCTCTACTTGAAGTGGAGGACAATATGTGGACTACTAATGAAGAGGAGAATCAAAAATTTATTGCTCAATGCTTACAAACTCTCCTGCCCTCTACAATTCAAATGAATAAGGACGTAAGGCATGAAAGGAAGGCATACTAGCTGAGTAAGGAGGAAATCCATCCAAAGCTTTAACAATTTCTTTTTGGAAGAATTTTTGACTCGTAAAAACTTAAGGAGGCTATGATGTCATGAAAAAAGGAAAGGCTCCAAGAGAAGACAACCTTCCTATAGAGTTCTACAAAGTCTTTTGGGAGGTTGTTGGACCTAGGTTTTTGGGTGTTTGGGAAGAAAGTGTATTTTAAAGAGGGCAAAAGGTTTTTTTAAAGAACTGAAGACCCTTTACTATGCTCAATTGCAGTTACAAAATCTTTGCCAAGGCTCTTACTTTGAGATTTCAGAGAAGGATGGAATCTTGGATCTTACAGGAACATAAAGGGCTCATAAAGGGAAGACATCTATTGGAAGCCATTGTGAATTTGTGGGAAGGATGTGAATATGACAAGACACCAAGCAAGAAATTTGCTTCATCAAAGTTGATTTTGACAAGGCATATGATAGGCTAGAGTGGGACTTTCCAATACTCACCCTTGAATATATGGGGTTGGGACCTCTATCTTTGTCTCTTATATCAAACTGCTGCTAACAAATACCTTGGCTAAGGTTTGTGTAAATGGAGTGATGACTGATCCTTTCGGTCCATAAGACTGGGTTGCACTATAGCACCCCTTTTTTTTAAAATAGTAGCATATTTTCTTGGCTAGCTCCTCCTAGACAAGGCCTAGCAAGGATACTCCAAGGCATTGAACTCCCTGTAGGCAACATTTAGTGAACCAGCAATTTGTAGATGATACCAACTTAACCCCTGGGAATACTCATTTTGTGGGTTTTGGAGTGCCTGGATACATTCTGTAGAGCCTCTAGGTCATAGATCAATCACTTGAGAACTAGGTATGCTACTCTCAGTGGCAAAATTTAGGGTTTGCTTGATCAGTTGGGATGCTAAAGCATTCCTAAGGGCATTGTCTTCAAACTCCTAAGTATACCTATGGGCTTTGACATTTCCATGAAGGACAAGTGGGATTGTGTAATGGAGAGATCTAGCAAAACGTTTCATAGATGGAGAGGATTCCAAGAAAATTTGACTGGTAGGTACATGGTTTTCCACCACTACATCTATCATATTGTTATATTCTACCTATCATGTTGGAATCCCTACAAAAGTGGTTTGGATGAATTTAATGCCAAATGTAGATCTTTTCTTTGGGGAGGTAGCAAGAGAATCTCCAAGGTAAGATGGAGCTTCTGCACAAGTCCCAAGCAAGAAGGAGGGCTAGGGGTGATAGATGTGAAGCAAGCTACTGCTAAGATGCCTGCCTCTTGGATTATCAAATCTCTTCTCAATCCAAAGCTGGATTGGGATGAGCTCCTCTCTAGGAAATTTTTGTAGGTCATACCCATCAGGGCAGTTACGGGGAGAGGCTACCCTAAATTATCTGCTATTTTTTGTCCCGAGGATTGCTCCCCTAAAGGTAGCTAGCTATGGAAGTCTCTCTAGTCAGCATTTGAGACAATGAAAAGCCAGTTGATCTTCTCTAGGAAAGGTTCTTTGATGTGCTTGGATTCAGTGTGATGAATAAGAATTCCACTCTAAATGATGTAGACTTCATCACTGCTAGCATTTTCCTAGCATTGTTGGATAAGTATGATAATCAAACCAAACTGCATCCAAGTACGAGTGGGCAACTAGTGCTTTAACTTAGCAATGCAAGAGAAAGCCAACTAAATAGCGGAAGCTTTTGAAGTCGAGCAAGGATGCACATGCTCTAAGTGTTGAGTGTGATATCTATCAACTCATAGGAAGATTTCTTCCTTCAGGCTACTGCCATTGCAACAACTTAGTCAACCATGGGAAGCATTCCAACATTGGAGTCGAAATTATATGGGTCGATTCAAGAATACGGCTCAATATAATATTATAAATATATTCTAGCAGCCACAATTTATCCTACTAAGTGGTCCGATGCTTTAGCTCTAAGGGACAACTCCACTTGGACAACTGTTAAGTTCCTTTTTGGGAATATCAATTGCAGACACGGCTGCCCAATAGAATTTGTCATTGATGAAGGCATGTATGGGGTTGACCTCTTATCCTCTATTTGATCAATGCATAGTATGGGGGAGACCTCTTATCCTCTATTTGACCACACAAACACTAACCTACAAGCCTACCTATGCATACTCTTGTACATAGGGGCACTCTTTATAACCCACAAACAATAGCATGGAATGATAGATCATGTCAAGGGAGCCTAGTAGGAAACTTGGTATGAAAGTCCTTGGAGACCTACATTATAGCATTCAAACATTGAGATAAAAAAGGATGAAGATAGTATCCTTCTCAATGAAACTTTCTAGATGCATAAATGAAATACTTAAACAATTTGGTATGATAAAATGAAAGCATTTCGGGATTTTAGGTCATAATACCTTTTTTTTTTTTTTTTTTTCCGAAAAAACAGTGCTGATTATATTACTTCGAAAAAACAAGATACATGAGGTCAGTTTTGCAGCCGATGGGGCTGCGTTCACAAATCGGACGTAGCCCTAAATGGAAACAAAAAGCTCTCTCTCACGGAGGGATCAGGCGGGTATGAATAAACAGCCAGAGAGGTGGTGAATAGCGCCACTGAAGGCCCTGAGAAGTATGCTCGAAGAAGAGGCCCTGCGTATCCCAATCTCAGAGGAAACGTCTCTGCTTCTCCCGGCCAGCCCGGGAATCTCCCTGTATCTGGTCCCACTGGCCTCTGAGTGTGTGTATAATCTCACTCCAGATGTCGGCCATGACCTGGGCAGTCGAAAGAGAGGTACCACCGAGGATCTGCGCGCAGCGCGAGGTCCAAATGTGCCATCCAGCGATGCTGCTAATAATCTCCTAGACTGGTTGCCTCTCCTAAGAACCTGTGTCCGCCTCTGCCAAGTGCAGCGGGATGCCCTCAAGTAGCCCCCAAGTCCCCTGTGTGATAAGGAACATGGGGTCCTACGGGCCTGCCTCGAACAATTGATGATAGCCAAGTGTGGTGCTGCACCAGCAGAACGCGCCCCAGGTGATCAAGCCTAGCTCCGGTGCTGCGTGAGTAAGGATCCCGAAGGTCCACCTCCACACTTCCTAGGTGCGAGTGCAGCTCCACAAGCAGTGTTTTGGTGACTCCTCGTCCTCATGACAAATCTGACAAAGTCCATCCTGACCAATCTGCCGCAACCAGCTCCCCACTGGAAGACCCTTGTGGGCAAGTAGCCAAAGGAAGTAGGAAATCTTCCACGGCCGCCAGCTCTCCCACAAGGCCTTCCAGAAGGCTTGCAAAAATAGCCTGGAGATACCCTGAGCATACCAACTGGGCTGCTGGGTGGGCGGGCGGCTCTGCATCCTCCCGAGAACTCTCCTGCCCAATGTCGTGCTGTAAGCGAAGAAAGGGGCCGGCCCCTGGCCTGCCACAACCTCTGGCCATCTCCACTCCCCTAGGTCCCAATCAAGCTGTCCCAATCAAGCTCTGACAGGGCCCGCCCCTCCCAAAGCCAGAGTCGCCATAACTGCAGCTGATCCTGCTCTATACTAGGATCGATCCGCCAAACCTTCCCCACGAGGCCTACGACCCGAACCCTCTGCCACGAGAGAAGGGGGTCGATGAGCACACCCTCTCTCCTGAGTCGGCCGTCCCCCAAAACCGCGAAGAAGGAAACAGAGGTGTCGTCCATCCAGCCTGCAACCACCAGTGGGATGCCACGGAGGGTGAACTGTCCAAGCCAACGGTCATCACCAGGCATGAGGATCTGAATCTCGGGTGGAACCAACCAACCGGCAGGAATCGCTCCGTCTATCTCTATGCATCTCGCCTGAGCTCCACGGACACCACCAGTTGCGGCTGCTAGAGCAACAGTCTCCAAGTGTCTGTAAGTGTCCCTCCAAACTCGAAGGGACCGGGCTGGCCCCCGCATCCAACCGTCCCACAGGATATGTGACCTCTCCCCCAGCTGAAGGCCCAAGGTATCTCTGACCTAATCATTCCAAATGAGCGGCTGGCAGTCGATCTCCTCCTGCTTGCTAGGAGGGGACTGGAGGAGACTGAGACGGAGTCGCCTCCAAACCGTGAGAAGGCTACGGATGAGCGGGGAGCGGGGGTGAGTAAGCGGTGTAGAGGTGAAGATCCACCGGAGGGACGGTAGCCACTCTCCACCTCGGCGCGGGATGCAAGAACTGATCCCCTGCTAAAGTAACATCTTCCACGTTTGCCCCCCCGGGGTCAAACCGCGGATAACTAACTTGCCCAACAGGGCCTGGCTCTGAAGCTCAGGATTAATGACCCCCAAGCCACCCTCAGCCTACGGAAGAATGAATGTCTGCCAAGCTACCCTGGCTCTGGTATCTCTGAGACCATCCCCCCCATATTATAGGAAATTCCGGACCATCCTCTTTAGTTGTGCCACGCTGGATCTCGAGAAGCACCAACAAGAGGCCACATACCAGGCCGTGGCCAGGAGAACCTGGTTGACTACAAGAGCACGACCTGCAAGAGAGAGCTTAGCAGTGCTCCAGAAAGCCAGCTTCCGTCGAACGGAATCTAGCACCGGGAGAAACTGCTGAGCTGGCGTGATGTCCAAGCCGACCTGAAAGCCGAGATATCTAGCTGTCTGCCCCCGCGGGATCCATTTGAAACCCAAAAACCTCCCCCATTGTGAGCATGCCTCAGGGTTTGTGAGAAAACCAACTGATTTGTTCCATTTGATTTTCGCACCGACTGCCGAGCAGAAGACCTCTACGGCCAGCCTCACCCTCTCCAACATCATCTCATCATCCTGAACATACAGCGCTGTTGTGTCATCTGCATACTCCGAGTCCAGGAGCTCCGTGTCCTCCCTGATGGGAAGGTGAACACCTCGGATCCCGGTCGATCTCGCCCAAAGGTAGTATGTCATCACCTCGGCGAAGAAGAGAAACAGGTAAGGAGCGAGGGGGCAACCTTGACGCACTGATCTCTCCAATCGAAATCGCTCTCCCATCCTGCCGCCGATGATGACCCTGCTGGAAGCTATCCTGTATAATGCTGAGATACCCTGAATCCATCCTACTGGGAATCCCAGTCTCTCCAAAGTACCCTCTAGGAAGGACCAGTCCACTCGATCGTAGGCCTTCTCAAAGTCGAGAAGTAGGATGGCTAAGTGCGACCCGCTGTGCTGAGCCCACTCCGTCGCCTCTGAGAAGGTGAAGACATTATCCAGAATACTGCGATCCTGGACAAAGCCTGTCTGAGTGTCATGAATGAGGTCGAGAAGTAGTGGCCGAACTCTGGCACTGATCATCTTGGCAAGGATTTTGTAGGCAGTGGTGAGGAGAGTGATCGGGCGCCACTGACGGATCTCCTGTCAGTCTCCTCCCTTCAGGATGAGGCAAATCAATCCCGAAGAGAGGCTCTCTGGCATATGTCCGCTGCTGAAAATCCTCTGGAGGGCTGCTAGGAGGGGCTGATGGACCTGATCCCAGAAAGAGGTGAACAAAGCGCGAGAGAGCCCATCCTCGCCAGGGCATTTCTGCCCATCGATGGCCATCAAGGCCTCCTACATCTCGACAGTAGTGAACGGTGCCATCAACGTCGTCTGCATGCTGGGCTGAACAAGGGCTGGAATGTGCCTCCACACCTCGCGGGAACGTCTAGTACGGCGGGCAAGCTGCTCCTGCTGGAAAAGAGTCCTATAGAAGTCGGTAGCCAACCCCAAGACCTCTTCCGGATCAGTAACGATGTGCCCCTCCGCTATCCTGACTCCGGAGCTGGTCACCTGCTGCCCTTTGGCCATGCGTCTTGAAGAACGCTTTTCTCATCCGGTCGCCCTTCCGAGCCCAGTAGGAGAGGGAGGCGTGATAAGAAAACTATGAGCGACGCTGGAGAGTCTCCTCAAGAAGGGTTCTGGCTCGAAGGGCCTGGATCCGCGAACCCGGAGCTGCTGCCTGCTGGAGTCGCTGAATGGAGGCGAGGTCCCTACGAAGAGCTCTCTCTCTGCCCCACCACTCCTGGTGCCACCGACTCTACCAGATCCACGCACTCGCCCCAATCTCTGTCCCAAAGGCTACCGATACTACTGCGCACCTCCTCCCTAGAGAAGATGGAATCAGGAATCCTGCACGAACGGGGAGGAAGGGACTGAGCTGCCGAGTCTAGTGATAAGAGCACTGGCGCGTGGTTGGAGAGTGTCGTCCCTCGCACTACACCCACCTGACCACCTCTGCTGATGGCCCAATCACTAACATAAAATCTGTCCAGTCTCTCCAGGAGTCTGCCTCCTTCCCTGTGGAAGCCCCACGAGAAGTCCAAGCTCCCGTGCCATCGGCGGAAGGACGAGTCTCTCCAGCTGTCCCTACCTCCTGTCGCGAAGATAAAGGAGTCCCAAGCGGACTGCTCTGCCTGAGCTATACCTGTAAACTCTAGTCCTCTGCCCTGCTGGTCCTCCAAAGTCTCCAGATTGTTGAAGTCACCTCCAACAATCCACGAATCCATGTCTGGGAGAATCTCTGTGAGTGTCCTCCAGAAAGTGACTCTGCATCGGAGGTCTGTGGGTGCATAGATGTTGAGGATTCCTATTTTGGAGCCCTCCAACTCTAGGCCAACCCAAAGTGCACGGCCTGGGATCAACGTACCATGGCCAAAAACTCCCTGGGCAAACGACTCGCAAACGGAAGTACAGACACCGCCACTCCTCCCCTGTGCACCGATCGAGGGCTCCCAATAAGTGTGAGAGCGTCCAGGGAGGATCTTCCCGCAGCTACGGGAATGAGCCACTGAAAGCTTATGCTTCTGGAGCAGGAGTATATCCAAGCGACCAATCACTGCTGGCTGTAGTTCCTGTCTCAAGATGAGCTTCCTAGGACCACGGGTGCCAGAAGAATGAAACCCGTTCACGTTCCAGGAGACAAGGTGTAAGCTCATGATGAGGACTAGTAGGCTGCGAACAACTGTCTGCTCACGGTAGAGGTCGATGAAGAGGCTGAAATTTTGAAATGAAGGCGCTGACGCTTTTGTGAGGGTTTGGAGGGGGAGGCGGGGTCATCCTGCCCGTTCTTCAAAACTTTTAGCAAAGGCGTGAGGCCTTTGGTGCCATGGACAAACGCTTTCTCGAGCCAACTCGAGATCTCTGAGGTAGTCATCCCGTAGAAGGCGCGAAGTTTCTGAGGAGTCCAGGCTCTGACATCCTGGGGGAGGGGCCACGACAGAGGGGGCCTGAGGATCACAATCAATCTGAAACGCTTGGCGGCGCAACGCCATCGCAGGCGCACGTCACCCTCGGACCACTGAGTCTCGAGAAGCTGTCCACCCGACGGGCCTATCCAGGAGCAAATCTGAGCGTGCGTCTGCTCTCTGAGAGCCTCCCAGACCGAGTCGTCTGTCCAATCGGTGCTGTCTGAGAAAGGTGAAAGCAAAGCTGGGGCCATCCCTCGGAGCCAAGGCTGCGATCTTCCCATCCGCCCCTTTACGGAGCAAGAAGATACTGATGTCGAGGCAAGCTAAGAAGGTCCCGAGGTTGGCCACATCCAAGTAATCCCAGGGACCGGATCTGTAGAGGTCGCGAGGAAGCTCTCTCTCCTGGAGCTGAGGCCCGCCAGAGTCTGCATCTGAGGGGGTCGGGCTAGCAGACAAGGAAGACTGCTCCAGGGGTGGTGCAGTCTCGAGAAGCCCTGCTTGGGGTGGGGAAGGGGAAGGAGGCTGAGGGGTAGGCAACTCAGACTCCACGGAAGCGACTAGCAAGGGGGGCGAAGGAGGGGGAGTGGGGGCTGCCCGTGGCTGAGGAACCACCGGTGCAGTTGACATTGCGGAAGAGCTGAGAGGGGTGGGGGAGGAGGTTTGGGGCTGGGGCTGGGACTGGGGGGCTGAAGAGGAGGAGGAGGGGGCTGAAGAGCAAGAGGCGGGGGCTTATGCTGCGGGTTGGGAAGAGGGGGCTGCGGCTGGGGTAGGGGCTGAGTGGAAGGGAGCTGGGGATCGGAAGAGAGGGGGACCTGAGGCTGCGGAGGGCGGGCAGACGAAGAAGAAGCTCTCCCAGGACCCTGGGGCGACTGCCTGTCAGGTCTCTGAGGCACTGCTGCAGGTTGGGTAACCTCTGCCTCCTTGCCTCTGTTAGAAGTCTTCTTATTCTTTCCTCTTTTCCTTTTGACCTCGGTCCAGCCGCCAACGACCTCTGGACTGGACTCCGGCTGCCTCTGCTCTTCCTGATGTGGCTGCCCGGAGGGAGGGGGAGGGGGCTGAGGGGGGGGGCGGGGGGGGCCGAGAAGAGCTGGAGAAGCGTGGACAAACAACAGCCAAGTGCCCAAAGCCGTGACACCTTAAGCATTGGCCTGGCTGTCCTGTGACTACCATGCTCTGAGTAATGCTGCTAGCATCTGTCACGATCTCAATCACTGCAGGGAGGGACGCAGGGTCTGCCACAGCCACACGGACTCTGGGAGCTCCTGCCGCAGCAACCACGTCGACGAAAGTGTCATGCATCACCCAGCCAAAGTGGGAACCCAGGTCCCTGACTATCGGCCGCAACTCAGCAGCAAGGCCTGGAAAAACTAGCGTCACTGGATGGCGAGGTATGCAGAAGCGAGCATCAAAGTCCGCTGCGCTGAATCCTCGGTACCAAGGGACTATCATGATGATCTTTCCATCCACAGATGTGGGGGAACCAGCAATCAGGTTGCTCGCAGCTTTCGCAGTGGAGAGTTTAAGCCAGAAGATGCCCCTTCCCATAAGGGCCACCTCCTCGATGTGGCTGTCCTCTAGCATAAGAGTGGATTGGAGCCAGTCCCTGATGGCTGGTCTAGAGGGAGAGTGTCCAATGACTCTGCCATAGACGGAAGTAAGGGCAAAGTCATTGGCAACCTATTGTACCCGAGACGACTGTTGCTCTGTCAAGATCACGCGGTAGGCATCTGGAGAGGGAGGGTCTGGCTGGGCCTCCGGTTCCGGGCAGGGAGCCGCCATACCGCCAAGACAAACTGCGAGACCTCCGATGAAGAAGAGGCTGCCACCAAAAAAGGGGGGGAAGATAGACGAGGGATGGAGCCTGGGTGTGACGAAGGAGGATAAGGTGAGGCGAAGCGAGGCGGGGCGGAGGAAGAGGAGGCAATGGCGGGGGCGGAGGACGGACGACGGAGGGCGGAGGGCGGAGGGCGGAGGTCGGAGGCGAGAGCGGAGGGCGGAGGTCGAAGGCAAGGGAGAAGGGCGGCGGCGGAGGTGAGGGCGGAGGGGCGAGGGGCGAGGGCGAGGGGCGAGGGGCGAGGACGGAGGGCGGAGGGGCCGAGGGGCGAGGGCGGAGGGCGGAGGGGCGAGGGGCGAGGGCGGAGGGGCAGAGGGGCGAGGGGCGAAGGGGCGGAAGGGCGAGGGGCAGAGGGGCGAGGGGCGAGGGCGGAGGGGCGAGGGGCGAGGGCGGAGGGCGAGAGGCAAGGGCAGAGGGCTGAAGGGCGGGGTGTGGTGGCGAGGGGCGAGGGTCGAGGGGCGAGGCGAGGGCGTGGTGGCGGGGCAAGGCGAGGGGCGAGGGGTGTGAGGCGAGGGGCAAGGGGTGTGAGGCGAGGGCGAGGGTCGTAAGGCGAGGGCGAGGGGGGGCGAGGGCGCGGGGGTGAGGCGGAGGAGGGTAGGGAGGTAGAGGCTGCGGAAGGAGGGAGGAGGGCTCGCAGGAGCTAGACGGAGCAGACGACAATAAGGCACAGAAAGGTATCAATCATTCCCTCATTGCCTCAGACATTAGGTCATAATACCTTTAAGAAACCACATCAAAATTTCTTATCATTCCTTTGGCATCTAATGAAAGTGGGAGAAATTTGACCTATCCACTATTTCCTAAGAGCAGTTTTGATAGACATGTTCACAAATACATTGCAATGCTTAAATTTTGAGGAATACAAAAAAATTCCTCGGAGGGTTACTCATAAACATGTAACATAGCATGTTAGTGCATTGAGGGGTATTTTTTTTATAGGGGTACTTACATGACTTTTACATATAGAAGGGGATTTATAAAATAGCAACTTAATGTAATGTATAGGTGTAGATTTATGGAGGGGTTTTTAAATTTCAAGATTGAAAAATGTATACATGCAAGGGGGGGTTAATCGATTACATAAAAAAAAGTAAAAATCAAAGAATAGGGGTATTTTTAATACATGCTTGCTCGCACATGCTATATGATTAGATCATCAACATGGATTGCAATGATTGTGAAATTTCTATCTTGCCTTAGAGTGTAGAATCTAAGATCACTATCACTTTTGACAAATTATTTTGACATGAAGTATGTATCAATCTTACTATACTAAGCTTGGAAGTATGTTTTAAATAATGTAGTTCATTATCTAGTTTGCATACCATATGTTTTTTTTCATTAACTCAAAACCCTAGGTTGTTGCTTATAAAGCTATTCATGTACATACCATATGTTCCTTTACTTCACCTCAAAACACAATGGTTGTTGCATGTATACCTCTTCATATAGATCTCCTCAAGAAAATATGGCTTGACATCTAGTTGATGAACATACAATACCGAAGTTATGCAAGTAGATCTAAGTGCCTTCATTTTGAACATTGTTGTAAATATTTCTTCAAATTTCCTATTAAGAGTAATCTTTAGCAAATAGCATTACTTTTCATCTTGCCACTATGTCATCTACCTTGAGTTGGACTTTACTAATAATGTTCTCACGATGGATGTGCTTCCACGAATTCCCATGACTTGTTCTTCATGATCCTCCATATTCTTTCTCATAGCTTGAACCTAGTGTTTGCACTTGGTTGCCTCTTTAAAAGACCTTGGTTCTTTGGCATATGATAAGAGATAGGATAGAACTTGATTTTTATGTTTCTTGTCCTTGACAAAATTCTTTCTTCTTCCACCTGTATTCTAACCCATGTGGTTTGAGATTGTGATGTTCATTTCTTCAATGATAAGATTTTGATGATAAAAGATCTTCCTTATTGGCAAATAGTACAACTTGCCTACCTTTTTCTCATTTGAGTATCCAGTGAAGATGCATTTCTCATAGACTTCATCCTTTTATCTTTGACAATTATATGGGCATATGGCTTGATTCATATCCATGCCTCTTTTGGTGTAATCATTTTGTGTGCATGTACTAAACAAACAATAATGTTTGCCCTTTTTTCCTAGAAAGAATTTGCCTTTTTTTTTGGACAAGGTACATCATAGACTCTCACAGATTATTCCATTCTTTCCCTTTACACTACTATTTTATTTTAGAGTAGTTGCTAGGGTAGGCTTCCTCAAGATGCTATTACTTTTTATAAAAATTTACAGTGTTCCCTTGTGATCGGTATGTTAGTCCTCAATCAATTAAGATTTCTTCTTGCTTGATCTTCTTCCATTGATTTAAAGGCTTTGAATATTTCAACATTTGTGGATTATTTTGCATAAAGTAGATAAATACTTTTCTATGTGGCATCAATGAAAGTAAAAAGGTATTTTCTTCCCCCCAGTGATGATGTAGGCAGCATATATCTTGTAATATCTATGTGGATTAAGTGTTATGCTCCTTGTCAACTATTGATCTTGGGTAAACCATTAACAAGATCCTCCTCCTCAATGAATTGAAAATATTGAAAATGAAAATGTCTTGGTTTTCGATGTCACTAATTTGCTTCATTGTTTACTACTCTCTTTTTACGTTTTGCTCTTTGTTTTCTTCAAAGGTGCACTACTCCTTTCCAAGGGTATTGCTGGCTATAGCAATTACCTACAAGTTCTTTTGGGATTAACATTTCCATGGCCTATAGGTCCAAACGTCTCATAGCTGTATCATCTAATTTTGTCCTTAGTTGGCTAATTATGACCCCATTTTAAGCACACCATCTTGCATCATCTTGGCCTTTTTTTGCCTAATGCTATAAATCTTGGTTCTCACATCTTCCTTGTTATCTCCTAAGAAAGAAATCCTTCTTATTTTGTGTTGCAACGTTTGGCATCACACCTTAGATAAGAGCTTTAAAGGTGAGTAAATGGATGCTCATCCTCTAACCCTCAAATGACCCAAAAATTCATGTTTGTTTTTAGTGGTGATTTTGGCTAACCTCCCATTGGTCTTGGTTGGGTAGGCTCTTGGGTTATGTTTTTGTAAAAGTATTTCATCTTTTGGACTTATGTCTCTAGTTTCTTAACTTGAGTGCCCTTGTAGAACTCAGCCATCTCTCTTTGAACTTTGTAGAGATTTTAAGAAGAACGCAAATTGACCACGACTATTTGATTTAAGATGAGGCAAAAGAAACACCTTGTATGCATAGAAATCTTTATACTGAGTCAAAACAACCAAGCATTCAATTTGAACTTGATGTTGAAGATGCTTCAAGCACAATCACAATTTTATTAACACCACACATTCAATTTGAACATTGAGAAGGAGATGATTTGTCATTGGCAAAGCATGGGTTGGGATGTTGACTCTCAAATTGACCATGCATTCGATTTGCTACTACTGATGTAGTAAACTTTTGCCAAACTTGTATGTGTGGCCAAATTGACCAAGTTTTAAAGGAAATTGACCATGCATTCAATTTCAACAAAAGAAATGTTTTTTATTTAAAGAGACTGCAAAAACTAAGATTTGATCCTTAAAAGAAATATTTGAATGGAAGATTATAGGGGAAAGATAGGCAATTAAGGTGATAGCCAATGCACTTATTCTTAGATATCAAGGGTGATGGGGAAGATGTGTATGCTTTCTTAGAACATGTGCGCTACCTTGCCAGTATTTCTAGAATAAGTGGTGGATCTTCACGAATGATGGGACTTGGGCCTTTGCAATGTGTTCGAAATTTGAATTAGCCTTGACTAAAACTAGGACTTTGTCCATGTGTACATGCACGTGTGTGTGTGCCTGTGTGAGTGCACATGCATACATGCATGTGTGTGTGAATGCACGTGCACGTGCACGTGCGCGCGTGTGTGTGTGATGCACATTCTCTTGGGGACCTTCCTTTCGCCCAGTTAGAAGTCTTTCACTGTTGCTTTTAGTTCCAGGTAGTACTTGTCTGTTTGGAGACAGCTCAAAAGCTATGAATGTATAATTCTTCTAATGAATATTGTTTCTTTCAAACAAAAAGTGTGTGTGTGCGTGTGCGCGCATGCTTATGTGTGCATGAGTGCATGCACTTGCATGCATGTGCGCGGACGCGCGTGTGTGTGGATGTGCATGTGTGTGTGTGTAGAGATTTGCATGTGTGTATGTGTGAACAAAATATAATAATTTATTTTATGTGATCACATAAAAATTGAGAGATCTCTAGTAAGCAAGGAATTATTTTCTTTTTATGAGCCTTGTATGTCAATAATGGTGACCATCTTGTACAATGCTTGAATTTAAGAATCATAGTAGAATACTACGTTATTGTAGTTCATCAATGGAAATCTAAGACAATGATATTGAATGACATGGAGAGGAAACTGACAAGAAGGTGTATTTTTTTATGGCACGGTTTTGTACCCTCCTAAATCTATTCAAAATGAATTGCCCCATTGCACCCCTCCCCTAAGTGTGCTCATGTGCTCACTTTGATTGCTCTCTTTCACATTCTTGTTGATGTTCAACTCCTCTCATTGTTGTGAGGGGCTACTAGTATGTTTTTGGAGGGGAAACATGTCCAAGTAAAGCTTGTACTATTCGCAATGTTAAATCATCAAAAACTCAAGCCCCCAAGTTGTTATCGTTGGAACGAAGACATCAAATTATGAGATTTTGGTTTTGTCAAGCGTTGCATGTGTATGAGAAGTTGTGTTTAAAATGTGCTAGGGGAGTTGAAGCATGGGAGAGAAAGAAAAACAAGTCTACAAGTGTAATGTATGCATGCGTAATAACTTTGGAAGAAGAAAATGCATGTATGCACGACATAATGATCCAAGAGAAAATGAGAGAGGGTTATAAAGAAATGTCACATCAATTGTAGAGAACCGTCACATCAATAGCTTGCAAGGGAGAGGAAATAGCAGCATGAGATCTAGAGCATCGAGTGCTATTTCCTATGCATAAGGGAATTAACTATTTCCCCTCTTTTTTCCTTTGATGACATAAGACCCTAAGAGTGGATTCTTGTGTAGCTAGAATATCTTTTTGCAAGGCTAACATCAACCTTTTTGCTGATGTTGGCCTTGATAAAAGGGTCCCCCATTTGAAAGGCTAACATCAAGGCTTTTGGTGATGTTAGCCGTGATACTGTGTAGTGTGGTAATGTCACTCAATGAAGAGGAGATATTGCCTCCAATTTCTCTTGCAACTCCCATTTGAGACTACAAAAGAACTTCAGAGGATTACAACAAACCATGTTTCCCCCCGCTGCTCCTATTTTGTAGCCTAAAAATTCTTGAGGAACACTTTGAGCAATGCAAGAATTTGCCCCTAGGTTTTGTTAGGTGGTGGTTGAACTTTTTGGCTTGCCACGTGTCACGAGGAAGCCTAATTGATGCCTAGCTTGGAGAAGTGAAAGTAATTTCGAACCCATTTTTTGTCCCCGTCTCTAATTTCCACATACCCTCTTTCTCTCTTTCTATTTCAAGGCAAGAACCCCTCCCCCGCCCCCCCCCTCTCTCTCTCTCTCTCTCTCTCTCTCGCTCTCCAAGTTGCGCATATGAGGCAGGCCTTATGAATGCCTTATGAGCATTCATCTTGTTTAAAAAAGACATGGTGCCGTGAGGGCTCAACTAGGGGTCGAGTTCATGCAACAACCTCCTGAACCACTGGTTGTACTTTTGTTTTAGTGGGCATGCTAGACATAGCGCGGTTATAGACCGAGGGATGGATGACCAGCTCATCATAAAAGGTCCAATCGGAGTGGAAGAGGATCCTTGGTAGGTGTAGCTCGCATACACACCTATTTGTGGACTCCTCTCTTACTAAAGACTCTCTTCCCTTTTTTTCAATGGATTGTGGGTGCATGCCGACCAATTGTTATTTTGTATGTGTAACCGCCCATAGACACACGCACACCCCCACACACACATAGATAGTTACTTGAAGGGGGAAGAAAAACACACAAAATCATCTCTATATATCTTAAGGAGAGGGTGGCTCAGGACGGTTTCTGGAGCTTCAGGGAGCTTCGGAGTGCTTCGAGAGTTCTAGAGCTTACAAACCATTGGATCGCCACACAGATCTAATTTCACTGTTAGATCATCCTAGGCAGAGGTAGAAAGGACCGAGGCACGGGAAGACACCACGTGGCAGACAGGCTGTGCAGTGGCTGGACACCTCGCGGGAGGTTCGGGGAGGTAAGCTCGGGAAAGGAGGAGGAGGCTCGGAGGATCATCCGGGTGGCGCGAAGAGCATAGCAAAGTAGGTCAAACAGTGCAAAGCACAGCAGAGCAGGTGGCGCGCGCAGATCAAGTCAACCAGCTCCAGATCAGCCAGCAAACAATGCAGATGGCACCTAGGAGACCCACGTAGACGCATCGAGCAGCAGTAATCATGCAGTAGACAGAGCCATCCGAATGAGGTGATGACATGGCATGCCACTAGGGTTGGCACACGTGGCGTACGCGTGCATCACCAATACGACGTGGTGGCAGCTGGCGTAGGTGGGCAGTCAAGACGGTGGGGCCAGTATAGAGAAGTGTAGAGAGAGAGAGAGAGAGAGAGAAGGGGGGGCTTTTATAAAATAAACAGAAATATGAAAATAAATATATAAATATATGAACATATATATTAATACTGTTATTTATATAAATAAGAAAGAAACAAAGAGAGAGAGAGAGAGGACACGAGTGAGAGGATAGATTGAGAGTAGAGAGAGAGAGAGGGAGGGGGGGGGAGAGAGCAAAGAGAGAGAGAGAGGGGGGGAGAAAGAAGAGAGAGAGAGCATGCGCACACAAAGAGTACATGCACACCCGTGTGACACATACACACACAGGAGAGAGTGAGACGACAGGGAGGGAGAGAGGCAGAGAGAGAAGAGCAAGAGTGAGACGAGAGAGAGAGAGAGAGAGAGAGAGAGAGAGAGAGAGAGAGAGAGGAGGGGGGGGAGAGATAGAGATAAGAAAGAGAGAGGGAGATAGGACAGAGAGAGGGAGATAAGAAAGAGGAGAGAGAGAGAGAGCACGTGAACACAAAGAGTACACACATGCACGGGGGGAATAGAGAGAGAGAGAGAGAGAGAGAGAGAGAGAGAGAGAGAGAGGGGGGGGGGGGGGGGGGGAGAGATAGAGATAAGAAAGAGAGGGGGAGATAGGACATAGAGAGGAGAGATAGAAAGAGGAGGAGAGATAGAGAGAGAGAGGGGGAGGGGGGGAAGAGAGAGCAAAGAGAGAGAGAGACACGTGCGAGCGGGAGAGAGAGAGAGAGAGAGAGAGAGTACAGGGAAGGAGATAGTGGGAGTGAGAGAGGAGCGAGAGTGAGACGACATAGAGAGAGAGAGAGAGAGAGAGAGAGAGAGAGAGAGAGAAGGGGGAGGGGGTGGGGGTGGGGGAGATATAGAGATAGGAAATAGAGAGGGAGATAGGACAGAGAGAGGGAGATAGAAAGAGTGAGAGAGACTCTATTGTGTGTGACTAAATGAACGAATGTGCTCGTTATGGAGAATGTCCTTTAAAACCCAGAATGTCCCCTCCAAAATTATGGTACCACGTGTCACCTCCACATTTATTGTGCCACGTGTCACATCCGTACCCCGGTTGGGAATCCGGCCGGATTCTGGCTCTCGACCGCCGGCCGGTAGCCAGGAATCCGGCAGGCTTCCTCCCCTTCCTTAACTCCTTCAATCTCTGCCGACAGCAGACAGGTTGCCGTTGCTCGGCTCCCATTGATTCATCGATGATGGTAAGTAGTTCGCTCGGAGAGTGCAGAAATTACAAGGAAAGAGATAGCCAGTCTTGCAGAGAGATTTTGATTTGTGCAGAAGTTGCGGAGACGCGTCGACGCGCAGAGATTCGATTTTGGCGTGAAGCAGAAATTTCTGTCCGACGTTCGAACGCTCGATGGAAAACGGAATTTGCGATCTGTGCTCAAATTGAGTTTGGATTGGAGCTGGAAAAGCTGCAGAATGGAGCGTGGAGCTTCGAGCGGTGCGAGTGTTGAATTTGAGCTTGAGTTTTCGGGCAGCGCAAGGATGGGAAGGAGCAATTGATAGATATTTCGTTGGACGATGATGAGTTTGTGCAGGCTGTGTTCTCGCGATGGCAAACTTTTTGGTTCGTGCAGCAAAAACACATTAAGCATCAAAGGTTTCGAGTTAATTTTAGTTTGGAGCTGGATGCAGAGAGCAGGTGCAGCTTTGATGTGTGCAGCAAAAATGCACCAACCAGCAAAAATGCACCAAGCATCAAGCAAAAACTGCAGCAAGCATCAAGCAAAAAATGCACAAGCATCAAGCTCTGGACGCAGTTTGGAGCTTGCATAATAAGCATCAATCAGGCTCTGGCGTCAAGTTTTGGAGCTTGCTTAAGCTGATATCAAATCAAGCTCAACTCTTGGCGATTTTCCTAATTGCTGAACTCGGTGAGCCAGAAGATCTGAGAGAGAGAGAGAGAGAGAGGAAACGTTCTTGCTGCTGTAGTTTGTAGAGCAGGAGGAGGGGCTGGGAAGCGTGATGCTCATGGTTTTGTAGGATTATCTGCATTTTGCGCTGACGATTTGAGAAATTTGAGAGCAAAATGTCAAAGAAACGATTAGATTGTCGCAGCTTTTTTCTGTGCAACGGCAGCAGCAGCAACCGGGAAGGCGACAGATTGACGGAGATGCTTTTTATCAACGAGTCGCATCATCGTCTCCCTCCAAGTGCTCAATGACGAGAATGGTGAACAGCCACAAAGTTCGTCGTCTACTGACGGAACAATTCCCCAAAAACTGCTTTTGCAGTAGCCCGCGCCCTCTCAAAGCAATTAGATACGTTTCTTCCCCCTTTTCCCAAATAAACAAAGCTTCAAATCTCCGGTAACACTCCGACCTCCGTCGCTTCACATCTCTGATAGTTTTCGAGCACATCTTCCACAAATTACAGCTTCCATTTCTTTGATCGAAATTGAGCTCATTATCGATCCATCCTCGGCAAAAAACAGGCGTCCGTTTCTTTGATCGAAATTTCTGCAGCCTGCGATGAACTACAGCCATCCGTCGAGTTTTTGACCATCTCCGAGCATCCGTTACTTTGAGCATCTCCGACAATCCGTTCCTCTGAGAATTTTTTTTTGCCTCTCCGGCAATAACAGGCTGCAAATCTACGACGATAATCTACAGCATCTGCAAATCTGCCATAAACTTCTACAGGACATTTTTGCCGAGAATTTCTCTAGCATCTGCTGTAAACTAGAAATTTTTGCTCAAACTTGAGATCAGCGATTCGGCACCGGTGACCGGGGAAGAAAGTTGAAACCTTGGACCCGATCGACAAACTACTTGTTTTCTCGAGGAAGCATCCATTCTCCTTTGAGCTCTACAGCTCACTGTTTGTCGAGATTCGCATAGCTCGCGCAAATCGCTGCATCAACACTGGTCCGTATCCTCTCCCCTGATCTGTCTTCTCTCCCCCTGCAAATGATGCTCTCCGATTGCAATTCTCGAGAGCTCATTTCTGATTTCTGACAGCATGCAGGCTTTCGCCAAAGAGGCCTAGAGCTCGCCCATCCATCCTCGGGAGCTGCGACGCGAACACCAACCTGGTTTCCCCCCCTCCATACGTCTTTTCCTCCGGCGACAGCTCGTGCAATTTCAAAATTCGCACGAAGCTCTAGCCTCTGATACCGCGTCAGCAGACAGCTCCCAAATCACCCCTGTACTCATCGCTTCGAGCTTTGAATTTTCGAGGCTTCCGGAGCTTCGCTTTTCAATCGCCAGGACCAAGTTTTTCGCCCCCGAGAGACACCGCTGAAGAAGGTGCCTGGAGGCGTTGTTTTCTCAGCTATAGTGGACGATCCGAATCCTGTGAATCCTCAGTGATCACGAGAGACTGGCGTTTCTTGTCTGCACCTTCACCGTCTCTCCCGGGGAAGGGCAGGCAGCAGCTCAGCAGGAAATCTAAAGGGTCGTTTTCTCCCGTCCTTGCAGATTGCAATAAGATTTGTGCTGGCTGTCCCTGTTAATGATTCGAACTTGCTTTCTTTTCTTTTGAAAGATGATCGATCGCTAGCGTGAAAGCTACCAGTACCGGAAGAGATAGGCTAGCTTGTGGCGGCAAGGAAGTTCCCCTGATTCTGAGGTTCCCTCGAGCTTCGCGTGTTAGCTACTGATCCGGGAGTCCAACGAAGAGCATATGTGCGGCTCAGTGCAGTTTTTGGTGCCAGATTTTGGAACCAATCTTGTGCGAGGTCGGAAGTCACATTCGTATCGAACAAACAGCAGGCGCAAGGCTTTCAGATACACATGAGGACAGCTCTATGTCATGCTTGTGCTGTTTCTCTGACTTTCCACTCCACTTTTGTAAGCTTGCCGAGCGACCCAAAACGCACAATCTTGTTCAATTGTTCTGCTCGTATGTTTGGGAAAGAGAAGGCTTTCGTGCAAAGATAAACCACCAGTGATGGCATCCGGAGGGCAGAACTCCAGCCTCCGTATACAAAAGGTTAGTAAGATTTTCAGTCGATTCGATGGCAATGAAGATGGCCGCCTCGATAGAGAGGAGATGTCCGCTCTCGTGGTGGCTGTCAATCCCCGGGTGAATTTCAGCGAGGACCAGATCGCAGCTATTCTCGATGAGGTCTTTCGCACATACGGCGATTACATCGACGGAGAAAAAGGCCTCACTTTCGAAGGCTTGCTGCAAACGTATGACGACGGCGCCGGAGATGTGGACAGAGACTTCGATGCGCTGGGTCTGGACTTAGAGGCCGAGGGAGGGATTGGCGACAGCGAGGCTGAAATCGGCAGCCGAGAAGGGTTGTCTCCCAGCGTCCCTAGCAAGAAGTCTGGTGTCATTTCGTCCACAGATGAAAAAGCTTCGTCAGCGAGGAGGAAGAGAAGCGTTGGTTCATGGGCAGGCTCACCGGAAAACGGCATTGCCTACGATGATACATGGCGTTTGGTGGAGGATCTGGAGATCATAATAAGGCGAATTGAGGCTAAAATGGATGCACGCAGCAGGAAGGGGAGAGGCGATGGAGGCAGCACAGAGTCTTCCATCGCCACAATAGGCTGGTCCAGGGATCTAACCTCTGTAGATGGCAGTGCTGCAAGTGAAGTTGTGATTGGCAGAAGGCCTTGGGAGGAGCTCGGGCAAGAGTACTCCACCTTTCAGAGAGGATTGGCTGAAATCAGAAGCAAAGCAGATGAGTCTCGCACACAGGAAGAGGCCTTTGATGCTCACATGGCCATTGGCAGAACTCTGTTCGATCATAGACTGTACAAGGAGGCTCATCAGAGCTTCAAGAGAGCTACTGAGCTGAAACCCACAGATGTTCGGCCTCACTTCCAGCTCGGTAACACTCTCTACTCATTGGGAAGGGTCTCAGAGGCAAGAGAAGCTTACACCTTGGCATTGGACGCAGGGGAGATCAGTGGAAGCCAGTGGGGAAACCTCCTCCCCCAGATCCATGTCAATGTAGGCATAGCACTTGAGGGGGAGGGCATGCTCCTCGGTGCAAGCGAGCACTATAAGGAGGCAGCCATTCGAGAACCCAAACACTACAGAGCTTTGAAGCTGCTGGGGAGTGCTCTGTATGGAGTAGGCGAGTACAGGGCTGCAAAGAAGGCGCTCCTAGAGGCCATCTTTCTGAATGCAGAGTATGCAGATGCTCACTGTGATCTCGGTTCAACCTTGCATGCTTTGGGAGACCATGAACAGGCAATGAAGGAATTTCAGAAGGCTATAGAGCTGAAGCCTGAGCACATAGAGGCGCTCTACAATCTAGGGACCTTGTTGAAGGACACAGGCAGGTTTCACAGGGCAGCAAGCACATATAACAAGGTGCTGGCGTTAGAGCCTGGTCATTGGCGTGCTCAGCTCAACAGAGCAGTTGCTTTGCTAGGGGCAGGGGACGTTGATGAGGCCAAGAGAGCTTTTAAGGAAGCCTATAAGATGACCAAAAGGTCTGAATTGTATGATGCTATTGTGCATCTCAGGCACATGGACAGGCGGCCTAAAGGGCTATCTAGTTTCTTGAGGAAGGGAGAGGAGAATTCAGGTGATGTAGGGGATAGCTTCAGAGCTGAGGACAACTCTATCACTGTGGAGGCCTCACGGTTCAGAAGGGCAAATGCAAGGACCACCCCTAGACAATGGCTTACATGTGCCCTTGACATCAGGAAGTTCCAACGGTATACTCGGTTATATCGATGTGATATAGCCATGGTGAAGAAGGAGCTCAATCAGACTCATCTACCAGTGTCCTCTTCTCATGTTGGCATTGCAGAGAAGTCCATTCGAAAGGAGGCCCTCGAGAAAGTTCTGAAGCGCTTGCTCCCCTTCTTGAAGCCTGAAGCATTCCAAGGAGCTGTCAAGGCAATCAATGAGAAAGTTCTCAGTGTGCTGGATACAGCTGAATCAGGGCGAGTAGATCTGGGCATGGTCTTTGCTGTCCTTTCTCCTGTCTGTGGTGGATCATTAGACAAAAGAAAGCACACTGCATTTGATGCTCTGGTCTGGCGGTCCTCCAACAATATGGGTGGAGAAATCTCAAAAGAAGATGCAAATCAATACATGAAGATTCTGCGAGCTGCTTATCTAACCTCAGAAGGGCCAAGTGATGTGACGGAGATCAATGGAGATGATCATCAGGCCAGCATATCATTCCCAGAGTTTGTTGAGATGTTTGATGATCCTGAGTGGGGATTTGGAATTATGAGTATATTAGCAAAACTGGAGATGGGGGATCGTGTGCAGCATGGTAGTCAGACCTGTTCTGTCTGCTCCTATCCTATTATTGGACCACGGTTTAAGGAGGTGAAAGCCAATTTCAGCCTCTGTTCTTTCTGTTACAGTGCTGGCAAGGTGCCATCAAGTGCAAAGCAAGAGGAATATTACTTCAAAGAATATAACAGTGAAGTAGAGGCTGTCAAGGACAGGTTACGGTTTTTTAAATTACATTCCTTCTCACGTTCATAGCTGTAAATTTATTTTTTTTGCAATTTTTGATTATAGAGAATGGGAAGCTTTTCATTGGAAGGTAAATCAAAGTGGCACAATATCTTTGCAAGGACTTCTGCCAAGGTGTTGCTTTGCGGGAAGAGTTGTTTTTGCAATCTCATTTTATTTTTGTTTACGTAAAGCTACAGCATCCCATGAATTCTGAATTAGCAATCCCGTGAATTCTGAATTAGCAGGTTAATCGATGAAAGCTCACTGTCAATTCTTTTATCACCAAACTATCCACATCTCAACATCAGTGCTTAAATATCAACTTTATTGATCTTTTCAGGAAGTAAGGAAGACATTGATTCACTTGTATGGGTGAGACATTTAGCAGCATATCTGCCTCTAAATGTAAACTTACTCAGTTCTCTCTTCTTTTATATGCTTGCTTCCTCTCCCTACCAAGGAGAGAGGAAATTGAGTGCCACTTTTCAACACAAGCATTTTGATGACTATCCTAAATTGAAAATTGAGTTTTCTACATATTTGAGGAGAAAAGTCAGTTACTTGACATTGAAGGGCTAATTCAATCATGAAGGTGGTCTTTCAGAAAAGCGAATGGGAGGAGGAGAGGTAGGATTCAGGCAAAGGAGCCTGATACGGAACTACCAAATCACAAGTGATCCTTGGAGCATTCTTTTAAAGACCCTATTGCCCCATCCATCATGCTTGCACATACTTCTATGTGCCAATTGGATAACAGCTAAAGGAACAGACTCCCTGCTAGTACCTCCCATTGCAACCATGGAAGAACTCTTTAGAACAGCAGAGTTTACATTGTGCAGCACACTTTGCATCTCACCGACACCTTTAACTATAAACGCAGAAAAAATTGAATTTATAGTACTGTTTTGAAATGCCTGAGCAGAAGCATTGAGCTCTTGCCTATTGTTTTTTTGGAAGACTGAAAGAAGTGTAAGCCTCAAAACTGATCTGTATGTGCAGGACATCCTTATCTTTAAACACATCCAAAGATTCTGGTGTCTAAAATGATCTCAGAATGTCTCTACGGAAAATTTTTGCTTCTGCCAGCGACTCCTTCAAGGGTGAGGGGAAAAGGATACGAAATAAGAGTTTTTTCAACAAATGTAGCATCAGAAATTGTAGGAGTTAACTCAAATTCCACTTCTTTCAACAACTACTGGTTTCCTATGTGAAAGGGACAGTTTAACCTGTGAGGCCTCATTCCTATTTATGTCACATAGAACAAACAGCAGATCTGGAGAGTATACCCATTGTGTGGGAGCAACAAAGCTGAAAACGAGGGGAATCGAGATTTAGAAGAACAAGGCAAAAATGGGTTCCAAAATGATTTATAAATGTGGACGCAACTAGTGGCGGTGAAGGGGGACAAGGGTAATAGGCGTGCATACACATGGTGAGAACTATCCCTAAGTGAGCTTCTCGGGGGATAATAATTCTTAGCCTCATCGATGCTCTCCTTTTGGATTGATTCATTCCTACCTAGGGTAAAAGAAAAGGAATGCAACCACCCTCCCCCTATTAGATCCCAAATCAAAGTATTTTATTTGCTGATTTTTCTAAGTAATAGAAAAAGCAATATCCAATTCATGTGCATACATGTGAAAATGGCAATTGCCCTTCAAGCATGCCGTATCATGAGTCAACAATCTTGATGGGGAGTACAAAGTGGATTGCGCTAGAGAAATTAGTGGAGTGGAAGCCAATTGACTTGCAGTGAATGCCAGAAACGACGGATGCAAGAGGCGGTGAGCGGGGAGTGAGAGAGAGCTCCGAGTTAACTGGAAGATGTCTGTGGAGAGGCAATCGTGTGTATGCGATCCCTTGGAGCGCAACCTTCACCTTGGAGGAGGTGTTGCAGCATGAGTGTCCCGTCTGGGTGCATTTTCCTGGTCTCAACGAGCTCCTAGTGCCGGAACTTATTTCAGTCGCTTCAAGCTTGGGGAAAGTTCTCCATCTTCCCCCAGTCCAGCCCAAGAGAGCCTCTCCTAAGGTGTGTCTCTTGTGAGACAGGAGGCAAACCCCCCCAGAAGCACTCAAGCTTTGAGAGTCCGAGGTCAGCCCCTCTTCGTTTGTCAACATCTACGCTCCGTTGGCAAAGGAGATGGAGCTATGCCTCAAGCAGTTCTACATCTACACAGCAGCGTCTTGACAGAATCTAACTTCTCCCAAGGGGGGGGTGGTGGATCAAGCCTCGGGTCAGGGTAATGTTTTGACTGAAACTTATGTTCTGACCACTTACTATTATTCTCTTTACCTAGAAGCACATTTTCCTTTTGCCCTAGTTAAGCCATGTTTCGTGATTGTAGGCGTTGATCTTTATGAAGATCCAAGGGTTTTAAACGTGCTTTCTGAGCTCTCCTTCAGCCAAGTGTACAATTTTAGGCCCTTGATTTTAGATTGATCTAAAGGACTAAAACACTCCTTCCAAATTTGACCCAAAAGCATACTTTTTTATTCATTCCTCCCGCAAATCTATTATATAAGGAGGGAGCTAATTGCATGTTTTCTTTCTTGCGAGTAATTGTTGGACAAAGCTCACAACCTTGCTACTGAAACTACAATTGGATAATAGTGAGGATTCAGGTCCAATTTGGAGTTAGAGCCATGACGGAAAGGCTGCCTACCACAACCTAGTTGATCTCCTGAAAGCTGAGGTGAAGGAGTAGGGAAAGGAAGGGGGTCATCCTTTCCCCCTCATAAAATGGCGAGCGGACGAGAGAGAGGCGTGGGAAGCATGCCACGTGTCGGATTCGGCCTACGAGCAGCTGTTCTCAACAAAAGCAAAATTCCCATTCTGCAAGATTTTGAATCAAATGGTTGAGATCGTGTTACGCACCACCCCAACCTTTGACGAATAGGGAGCCGCTCCCATTCAAGTTCAACACGTCATTTTTGGATCTTCTTCTACGCTTATGACGGGAGTATCCTCGGGATTTAGAAGAAGATGAGGAAGAAGATGAAGAAGAACTAGAAGAAGATGGGCTTGAACTGGGAGTTCTCCTTCCATGCTTTCGACTTCGTCTCCCGTGTGGCTTCAGACTCCTCCCTCGTTTTCTTGAAGTTTGATGCTTCTGGTGTGATGCAGGACTCCGTGAATTCTCCCTAGAGAAAGGAGAATGCTTAGAAGACTCTTTCGATGGAGAAGTATGAGAAAGTTCTTTGTCTCCCTTTTCTTTTCGTGGCTTTGACCCTGGATAGGACATCATCTCCTTGAATAATTGCTAAAATCGAGGTTTCTCCTTAAGAATCTGGAACTCCTTGATCTTTTCTTTCATGAATCCTTCACTAAGAACGTCCTCAGGTCCCTTAGATTGCTTCTTCAAAGCTGAACCTGGCCTCTTGGAAGCTGAACTCCCTTGCTCCGAAACCATGACTTCTTGTTCTGACACAACTAATTGCAGAGCTCCACTCCTCTTTGAGGTAGTAAATGCGTACGGGTGAAGACGGAAGCTGGGCCAATGCACGATGAAGTAAGGGTGGGAGTGGCTTTTAGTTGTATGGTGCAACCAATTGTCCGGCGAATCAGGACCAGAAATACATAGATACAGCAAGGGCCTGCGAATCTCTGAGCCTGCAAGCTTCTTGGATTGTGGTCACCGAAGAGAGCAACCAACCTTGGCTCTGATACCAGTGAAACTGTAACTAAACCAAAGAACAGCCCTCAAACCAATCGCAAATTCCTCCTGGGCTCCCGAACACGGCTTGCAGGCGCTTATAGGCTTCAATCCACGCGTAGAAACCAAAATCGCAGCAAAGGGAACACTCTGGCACAGAATTGCAGCAAAGGAAACACTCTTAGGCTCAAGAACCTAGCACGCAATCCAAGACAGGCTCTGTAGAAGAAATTGCAATTTGATCCTGCACTAGAATCTGTAACTGGAACTTGAACAAAACATGGGAACTTTGAAGAGCTTGTTGAAACGTGATTGCCGACAAGTAGAGTAGCTGGGAGATGAGGGAGAGAAGCAAGAACACAACACTAGGGGCCAGAAAGAAGGGTTGGCCCCCCCCAAAGGTCTTTATTGCAATAGAAAATAGTCTTTGTACAACTGGCTCTTCACAAGAGCATGAACTGAGTACAAAACTTAAAGATCTTAAGCTCTTTGGCTCTTCTTTTATAAACTTGGCCTAGCAAAAAGCTAAGCCTACTGTCTGAAAGCTATTTCTAGCTTTAGTACTTTTAAAAAGCTATTTTATGCTTTTGTTCTTCCTAAAAGCTACTTTTATACAAAAACCAAGCTTTCTAGCTTTTTCTGTTGCTTTTAGGGCTTTTCTTGAAAATTGCGCTGCTTTTTCTGCTTGTCTGCCTGGGTAGGGCCCTCCTCCATATAAGCGCCCACTTTTTGGATGCTTTTTGCCTTTGGTAGGACCTGCTTTTTCCACTTTTTCCCTAATTCTAGGGCTTCTTTGCACTTTCCTTGGTCCTACACATTGCCATAAACAACATTCAACACTTTGCCATAAACAACATTCAACACTTTAACCCGTTAAAGGTTAGTCTAATGCATGCGGGTTCGGCATACGGGCCGCTATTCTTGGTAGGGGCAAGATTTCCATTCTGCAAGATTTTGAATCAAATGGTTGAGATTGCGTTACGCATGACCCCAACCTTTGACGAATAGGGGCCGCTCCCGTTCAAGTTCAACACGTCATAATTTGCGTGGGAGTATTTCAATAATCGTATTAGTGTTGAGTGGAAGAAAGCAGCTGCCCTCACTAGTCACTCAGTGCATGCCTGCAATAAATGCCTACGTTCGGTTGTGCAGGTTGCCAAAGAAATTGGCAAAGAGAGAGCTAGGAAGAACATAATGCTGGAAGCAAACCTAGTAGTGCTAGAATGGCACTGATTACAATGCTACAGGACTGCCCAGGTGATTCTTATGCGGCTAATTCAACTATTCTTTTTTTGAGAGCTCAGGACCATAGAAGACTGGTTTCAGCCCATATTCCATCTAGGTTGTGATGGCTTGATGAAGGGGACAAAAGCCATCCTCCTCCAAAGAGTGTATTGCTTTAATTGAGGATGAAGATGGGTCCATGGTCGGTGGTGAGGAGAATATAGCCAAGGTGTTTGCAACCCATATATCCAAGTTACTGGCAGTAAACCAAAGATTCCTTCTAATTTTGAAGCTAGTATCGGGGCCTTTCTAGCAGATATGCTAGGAAGGTTTTCATCCATGAGGCATTGACGCTTCAAAGGCCGTTTTTAGAAGCGGAATTAAAAATTTACGGTGATGTAGATGGCCAAAGAAAGGGCACTAGGCTCAGATGGTTTTCCTGTAGAGTTCTTTCAACATTACTGGGACACTTGCAAAGAGCGACTGATGTGCTTAATTAACTGGTGTTGCAATAAGAGGGAGCTCCCTAGCAGTATTAATCCCGAAAGGTTGTAATATGCTCAAGCCCAACCAATGGAGGCCACTATCTTTGTTAAATACGACCTATAAGATCATTGCCAAAGCCTTGCCGAACAGAATTAAATTCATTCTGTCAAGACTAATTCACTCCAAGCAGTTTGGCTTTGTTGCAAGCAAGAATATTCAGGGGGAAGTTTTGAATGATTATGCATTGTGCCAAAACGAGAAGATAGTGATGCTCACATTAGACTTGGAAAAAGCTTACCATAGGGTAAGCAAGGAATTTGTCATTCGCACTATGCAAGCGCTCGGGTTTGGTAGCGGCTTTTGCTGGTTGGTGAAGATGATTTTTTCGAATGCCTGGGCTAGAATTTCTATAAATGGGTATCACATTTGCTTTAATGAGATCTATAAGGCAGGAATGCCCACTTGCACCCTTACTTTTCGCCAGTCATAGAGCCCTTACTAGTTTAGATAGACCGACACTTGAACAGTGGATCTATCAGCCTAGTAACTCTGAATTTTGCTCCCAGTTCTTTGATGATGATAACACCAACTTTTTAGTTGGGAAGGAAGATAACATTTGTAGATTTTTGGAGGTTCTGAGGAATTTGTTGCTTTATTTGACTCAAGAATTAATCAGGGAAAGACTACTACTCTCTGGCTAGGATGGGATGATCCCCCTAAGAAGTATAGCATATATTACAAGCAAACTCAAACAGTTGAGGATACCCTTTCTGATCTATTTGCTTCTATGCCATATGCTATGAATAAAGCTCTCAGAATTGGTCCATTTGACTATCTTCTTGAGGATTGACAAGCATGCTCATGTTTTCTGAGCTTGAGCTCCACAAACAAAGAAAGTCACCCTTTGAAAACATTCTACTACATTCACTTGGGAATTTCAATAAAACTTTAGGTATACTTATTGCTCCTAATCTCACTATCCCAGGATGTCTTGAACATAGACTCATAGTAGTCATGAAGAGAATGGCACATAGTCACTACACTTGTGGAAAAAGTTGCCATCAAGTCTTCAAAAAAGAAGATTTTGAATCCCTTCTTCACATCAGATAGAGAGCTTCATTTGTTAAAATGCAAGATAGAGCTCTCCTAACAACAAGAAACAAAGTAGACACTAATCTAAGGAGGATGCACATCCACCTTTCTTACTCATGTTGTGCTAACCCATATTCGGTTATGCAGGTAGCGTTGTGCCATGAAATGAAAATCTTACCTCTCCGTGGGCCACGTGTCATCTTTTTAAAATGATTTAAAAATCGGTTCTAAATATCAATAATAGCATTTCCCTTTTTCTTTTGTGAAGTCCCCTTCCAATGTAGCTGTCCAGAGACTCCCACCCTCTCCATCCCATGTCGCTTGCAAATCTCTTGATCTCTTGGCTTGTGCAGGACTTTCCTCCATATCCTTGATTTTCTTTTACTTCATTCTCCTTCTGTATACTGTGACATGAAGTTGGGGGTACTACTTTCGAACTGAGTAATAGAGATATTCATCACTGGGAAAGGGACATTAAAAAGAAGCTTTTATACCAAGAGACCACACCATACTTTCCTCCCTTAGATGAGAATGAAGATGGCAACATCCCAAGTGATGTTGTGCTCAAGCATAGGAAGAAGGAAAGGATTAGCGGAGGCCATAATCTCAGCAAGCGGTCCGCGCCAAAGAGAAGAGCGATACGTTGCTGAAAGAAGATCTTGTGGCTCAACATGACATGAACTGATATATATTGAGGAGTTTAAAGGGGCTGATTGGGTCGGATAGGTAGGTTCCGGGGAAACATTGCACCTCCTTCATAGATACCTTTACAATTAGCTCAAAACACTCTACAAACTGTCATTAGACACAGAGGCCTATAACTTTCAGTAGAGACATGATATCAAATATCAAAAACATATCAAGATGCGCCTAGAAATGGGCTTCGCTTTGATATAAGTTTCGTAAGAAACAGAGAAGCCGTCGGAAAGATATGGGCAGTTTACTGGGCGGGGGTAAAAACTGTCTGAAAAAGAAACAGTCACACACAGAGAGTCATAGATTTTTGGCTTGACATCTAATACAATAACTGAAGAAATATCATGATGCTCCTTGAAGAGAGCTTCGCGCTAATATAAGTTTCGTTCAAATCGGACCAACGAGCGAAAAGTTATGAGCAAAATACTGATAGGGGGTCAAACTGTCATGAAAAATACCTACTCCTTCTACTGGTGCCGACTTGGGAGAATACGACCTCCATGATTAGACTTCATCAACGATCCGAGTCCTATAGAGGTCGCCTAGGAGGGAAGGAAGAGCTCCCTTTGTGGCTTGGGAAATAGATAAACCATGTATGCGCAATGAGTGGCCAAATAGACAACACTTTTGAGCACTTTGGAAGAGAAAACAATGGAAAAAGGAAAGAGACACTCTAGAGAGAGAACCTGAAGTGACCTTCATTACCAATAGAGTGAGACTCCTCTCCAATGCAACTCAAAATACTACAAACACAAGGGAGAAGAAGAGGTTTCATACGTACAAGAGGGAGCAAAAGCTCCAAGACTACTCGTAGAGAGAGAATGAACTAGAGAGAGATGGACTCAAGAGTCTACATAAGAGAATATCTACAAGAGGGAGAGAAGGCTCATGGAAGAGGCTTGAGGAGACTAGAGCTACAGCAACATGAGGCCTAATGGTGGAAGAGATGATGAACAAGGGAGAGGAGGACTCCTTTTATAGAGATTTTGTCACCCTCCTTCACCCATTTACAATTGTTGCTTTTCCCCATCAATCACATAAGCCCGTATGTCACCATCCATGTCCTTTTTTTCTACTCTTACCATGTGTCCCATCAAAAGATTCTCAAGACTCTTAAAATATTGAGAAAGTCAAGAGTCTCCCCACATGGAGCCCATAGGGACCCTCTCTTTTCCATATGTCCACATCCTCCTTATTCCACATAGGAATTCTAGAAGGATTCCTCTTGATTCAACACTCCTCCACATGCCTTCCACACGCTTGGCATGTGGCCTCTCTTATATTATTGGAACACATGGACATGAGCCCACCATGAGCCCACCTCTTTATATGACTCACTCTTACTATTTTCTAAAAACCCCATAATATCCCATACACAAATAACTCTCACCCCATACCAAGGTATTTATCATTCATACACATGGTATTTACAATGATCCATTCCACTCATGCTCTCAATCCCATACAATATCTTAGAAAATTTACCTGATACTCAAACTCTTATCAAACATAGAAGAAAACAATACCAATGCCAAATAAAAAATATCAATTTTTGGCGTCACATCTTTCCCCCCCCAGTAGATCCTCTCTAGTGACAAAGAGGGTCTGCTGGCCCTCAAGGTGGTCAAGCATAGAAGAATTTAAGGCGATACTCATTGGTGCGTCTAGGTATCACCATGCCATCAACATCCTTAAGTTGATAGGTTGCATTTGTGAACTTCTTTTTGACTCGATATGGTTCCTCCCATTGGCCGATAAACCTTTTATCTAGCCGCTTGTCGAGACAGCTATCAAATCTCATGACCAAATCTCCTTCTGCAATATCTTTCTTCTTGCGTAATTTGGTGTCAAAACGGGCCTTGCGCCTTTTTTGAGAAGCTTCCAAGTTTTTTAGGGCTTGTAATCTGCATTCATCCAAGGCTTCTAGCTGTACCAAGCATTGAGCATAGGCATCGTCCTGTCCTGCTTTTCTTACAAGAGTAGTGCGAAGACTATGTATCTCCAATTCAATGGTTCTATTCCATACACTAGTTGGAATGGCGTAAACCCAATAGCTAGCTTGTGTGTGGTTCTGTAAGCCCATAAAACTTCTGCCAAGTGCCTATCGCAATGCCTTTTCTTGGTGTCTACAAGTTTTCCCATTGAATTGCAGAATAATCCATTTGTTTTCTCAGCCAAGCCATTACATTGGGGATAGTATGGCGTGGACATGCTATGATTAGTTCATTTCTAAAAGAGGTTCCTCCATCAGTGAGAATTTCCAAAGGACAACCAAAGTGTGAACAAATTTGATCAAAGAGAAATTTTGCAATTGTGCTTGCCTTGCTATTGATTGTGGCCTTGGCCTCTGCCCACCGAGTCGCATAATCTGTGGCCACCAATAAATAATGCTTGGCCTAAGATGAGCGAGGGAGTGGTCCCATAAAGTCCAACCCCAACCTCTTAAATGGTCCATATGCTGAAATAGGCTTGAAGGGCCCAGGAATCAACTGTCGCCTTCCAAACTTTTGGCCTACTTTACAACTTCGACACCATTCATATACATCCTTATGGAGGCGTGCTCAAAAGTAACCTGCATTAAGAATTCTCCTAGTTGTGCTTGCTGAAGCAAAATGACCAGAGCATTCATGACACATTTCTAGGATTCTCCTAGTCTCCATGGGATGGCCCACCCGATGGAGCACCTTATCTTTTCCTTATTTATAAAGAATGTCATCAACAATACTAAAGGGACAAGCCTTCCTTACCAATCTCTGCTTCTGTTGTGGAGTTAACCCTCGAGAAAACATGCCTTCTTCCACATATTGCTGAACATCTTGTAGTTCTAGCCATCCAGTGTCTACCAAAGAAACCACCCCCTGTGGTCTTGTACTACAATGGCTTGAGTAGCTAACTTATCTGCCCTTTGATTTTCTTTTGTGTTTATATGAACAAACTTATAAAAATCAAATTGACTACATAGTGCCATAGCCTTTTGATTAAGCTCCTTCAAATGAGGACTTCTTGTCTTGTAATGCCCTTGCATTTGCGTTACAATAAGCTGAGAATCTCCTCTTATTTCCAATTCTTTAACTTGACTTTGAAGACAACCCTCCAAACCAAGAATCAAAACATTATACTCAGCTACATTGTTAGTTGTGATACCTGGAAGCTCTTGTCCTCTTGCCCACACCTCTTGACCTTCAAAACTCATCAAGATTATCCCCTTGGCAAAAACTTCCTAAGATGTGACAAATGATGTTTTCTTTTAATCTTCCTCCCAAATACAAATTTGAAAGTACCCAGAATACCCATCACATACAGAATACATCTCATGCCCTGCTACTTAGTCTAGTATTTCATCTTGGAATGGCAAAGGAAAATGATCCCTCTTAGTGCATGCATTCAAAGGACGAAAGTCCACACAAACCCGCCACTTATTTCCTTTCTTTGGTGTGACAACTACAGAAGATATCCATTCTGAATCATCAACAGGAAAGATGAATCCCGCCTCAAGTAGTTGTGTTACCTCGTTCTTTAGTGCCTCAGCTTGGATCACCCCCAATTGCCTTAAGCATTGCACAACTAGCTTGCTTTCTGGCTTCAACTCAATCTTGTGCTCCACAAGAGAGATTGGTCGAACCTATGAATAGCTTGTTGCAAAGAGACATGGAAAATCATCTAACATATCCAAGTACTATAGCTTCTCACTACCGTATAGAGAATCACCAAGAAGCTCTTCATTGCATTGGCGTCGTTTAGTGTGCTCCACATCCTCCACATGAAGTGTCTCTACAGGATCTTCTTGTACCACCACCTTGTTCCCTCTTGACTCATCCTGATCAGCACTAAGACAAAGACCAAAGGCCACTCCTTCCACCTCACGCTTTGAGCTGGACTCCTCGGAGCTACACCCTGTCTCTTCTTCTTCATCGATTAAGTCAGAGCTCGAACTCTCTGATGTTGAAGACTCCTCCTTGACAACTTCCTTTTTGCGACTTCTGATGTTGTAGTGCACCTTCTTATCATTTCCCTGCAAAATCAATTCTCTACTATCCCACTTTTGAACAGCCTTCACGTTGCGTAGCCAAGGCCTTTCCAAAATCAATGGATAGGCACGTGCATCTGGCTTGGTAGGGATCACCTGAAAAGTAGTCGGCACAAAAATTCCACATACATCCACTTCTAGATTCTTCACAACTCCCAAGGTCTTGACCCTAGTGTTATCAGCCAATTTGATGCAATAAGGAGAGGTAGTACTAGAGTATTTTAAAATCAGCATCTATCATGGTCTTCTCACTCATGACATTAGTCGATGCACCTCCATCAATGTACACATTAGAAATCACTTGACCATCAATGATCACATCAACCACAGGTACATCATCAGCAACATCTATATCTACCTTTTGAACAATAGGAATGGCACTTTTCTTCTTTAACACTCTTGTGCTTGCTAGCTTTCCCCATTCCTTCCGTAGTTTTGGGGACAAAGCAAGTAATTGACCAAAGGTGATATGAGCTTCCTTTTCTTTAAGGTCGGATTACAAGTCATAGCTTCCAATGCCTTGTCCTAACGGAAAGTCTGACTGGATACTTGTTTTTTTTCTTTCTTTCTCAATCTAGGACACTCAGGGCGATAGTGACCTTTTTTATTACATTCATAGCAAGTGACCCCACTCTTATCTCGAGGCCTATCTTCACTCTTTGGTGCTTTAGGTTGTCATGCATTAACCAAATGCAATTTCAAATCAGCAAACTCTGCCATCAATTGGGAGATATTATGATCTAACTCAGAGGACTTTGGTACCTAAGGAGTGCCCATTACCTCCACCTTAGAAGTTGAAGTTGTTGAAGACACAAAAGAGGATTCGATCTTTAGAGAAGCTTCTTTCTTAGTCGCAATGCAAAGTGCCTCCATGTATGTTGTTGGATCTTTACTCATTACTTTTGAGCGAAGACGAGGCTCCAAAGCCATAAGAAATTTGCTCATCTTTAAGTGCTCCATCCCTACGAGACTTTGAGGGGCCGATGATGCAGATGCCATAGCTCGCAAAGCTGCCCTTTCATGCTTTGTCCATAAAGTTTCATATCGGATTGCCAACGGAGAGACCATCTCACCCTCTCCTTGATAGAACCGGTCCAACTGCAACATCAAAGCATTTGGCGACTCCACTGCCCCAAATCTTTGCTTCATTGCAGCCACCACTTGGTCCCAGTCCTCCTTGGTAGAGTCCGACAAGGCCTCATGCCAACTCAAGGCTACACCTTCAAGAAAATCGGGCAAAATCTCCGGCCGATCCTTCATGGACCATCCAAAAAGCCGGCATCCTCGAAAAAAATCTCGAAGATAAGCCTCCAGGTCTTCCCCTTGGGTCCCTCGAAACACTAGAATCTTCACCAAGATGAAACACAAAAAGGAAACACCAAGATCAAAATAATATCCCAAACAAGATCCCACAGAGCCTTAGTATACCAAGACCAACTTATTATGCATAACCACTTGTTGAAAACCCTCCAAAATGTGATCCTCAATAAAATCTTCAAAAATAAGTGACCAACCAGCACCATGAAAACATTGTGTATACATGCATTCAAGAATCACCCTTCTCACAATTGGAAGTGCACATAATAGCTTCAAGATATTGTACTCTTCATCATTTGCATAGAAAAAGAAGTTGAAAGCATTGAGAATCACCACTCCACTGTTATAGTCAAAAACTACCCAAAGACTCAACTCTTCTTCACACCAAGCTGCTAGTGCATGAAACAATCCCCAATCTATCATTGTGCCTGCTGCCGGTGTTGTCGATTCACCAACATATTCAAGAGTGCAAACATAAAGGATACGATCATAATGACCGTGCGAATAGCTTGAGCATCACCTTCACAATCTTCTAGTTCTCTTAAACGGGCTGCAATCTCTTCTAACGGAGTTCTTCCAGGCATCTTCTTTATCACATCAGAAAACACATGTCTATACTAGGCATAACATGCAATCAAGTACACCCGAGATCATTTAGTAAGGTGGGATGAATCCAATACCAAACGTACCCAACATCTCCACCAAAAGATGTGACATGAAGTTGGGGATAATAAACTTCATGCACCTCTTCACTTCCTACTGCTTTCGAGAACTGAGTGATAGAGATATTCATCACTGGGAAAGGGATGTTAAAAAGAAGCTTTTATACCAAGAGACGACACCATACTTTCCTCCCTTAGATGAGAATGAAAATGGTAACATCCCAAGTGATGTGCTCAAGCATAGGAAGAAGGAAAGGATCAGCGGAGGCCATAATCTCAGCAAGCCAATTTGTGCCAAAGAGAATAGCGATACATTATTGAAAGAAGATCTTGCGGCTCAACATGACATGAACTGATATATATCGAGGAGTTTGAAGGGGCTGATTGGGTTGGATGGGTAGGTTCCAGGGAAACATTGCACCTCCTTCATAGATACCTTTACAATTAGCTCAAGAGACTCTACAAACTGTCATTAGACACAGAGGCCTATAACTTTCAATAGAGACATGATATCAAATATTCAAAAACATATTAAGATGCGCATTGAAATGGGCTTCGCTCTGATATAAGTTTCGTAAGAAACAGAGAAGCGGTCAGAAAGATATGGGCAGCTTACTGGGCGGGGGTAAAAACTGTCTGAAAAAGAAACAGTCACACACAGAGAGTCATAGATTTTGTTTTGACATCTAATACAATAACTGAAGACATAAATGATGATGCTCCTTGAAGAGATCTTTGCGCTGATATAAGCTTCATTCAAATTGGACCAATAAGCAAAAAGTTATGAGCAAAATACTGACAGGGGGTCAAACTGTCATGAAAAATTCAGTGGCAAAACAAAACAAGACCCTGATAGTCACATTGGGCAATTTGAGGCCCGATGGGTAGCAAGTGGTTTCGAAGGACAGCTTGATGATGCCGTTAAGAAGGAATTGTTGGTAGCCACTTTGGTGGGTAAGGCGATGAGTTGGTTCATTCAGTATGGCATGGGATATTTTGCAGATTATGAGGCTTTAAAGCAAGCTTAACTTACACGGTTTTGGCCAAAGAGAACACTAGAAGCACTTCTCAAAAAGCTCCGACAATTGAAACAGAAGGATCTGTTGGTAGAAGACTACGCCCAGAAGTTTCGCAATTTGAACCAAAGGCTAGCCACTCCTTAGAGACTGACTCAAGAGCAATTGAGAGATTACTTTTGTAAGGAACTGAATACTAGATTGAGAAGTGTTGTTGCTAGGAGGGACACCCTGGCACGAGCTAATGATTTTGACAATATGGTAGAAGCCGCACAATGAGCTAAATGAAGATTTGGAATGACCAAAAGAAAATCCAAAAAGAATAGAAGGAAAGAAATAGAAAATTGTGATTTGGACACAGATTCAGATGGGGACTCTGACATAGATGGTGAACTAAAGATATGGATTTGGAGTCCGATGATGATGATTTAGATGATTCCAATAATGATGACAAGAAGACCAAACGCAAAAGAAAGAAGCAATCAAAGAAAGGGAAATCTAAGGAGAGCCCGAAGTCAAAGAAAAAAGTCAAATACTCTTTAGGAGATGAGAAGTTAGAGAAAAAGATCAAACAACATTTGAAAAGCATGGTGTTGTCAGAAGCCGCTTCATCTGAGAAGCCTAAATGTGAGTTTTGTGGTAAAAGGAATCACGAGAGTACCAATTGTTGGTATAATCCGAATATCAGGGGGAGATTGCCTTCTCATATGCAAAATACTGGGGCAGTGACACAACCATCTACAGTCAATCAAGTAGGGGTGAATGATCCTGCTAACCAAGGAAGAAGATCGTCATATCAGAATTGGAGAAATCATCCTTGACAATCAAATCAAAACAATGATTCTCAGAATCACACATATTGTGGTCAAGCCAGACATTCGCAAGGCCTAAGATGTGAGTTATGGTGCAAACACTACAATGAGAGTGGTATCCCCATTGTGCAGTACCAAACTTGAACACAAACAAAGAATCGACCTCGTCAGCCACCAGTTCAAGCCAATGCTATGCTTATTTAGCTGGAGCAGAGTTGTTTTGAAGGATGCACCCATGGGAGTGAAGCAGCGAGTTGGGCATGGAGAGAGACTCAAAGTCAATGTTGGCAGTGTCCTATGATTGTATGGGTTGCAAACAAGAAGGGGAGATGCCAGAGAAACAAAGTTATCCAGAAGCACTTGCTATTACAAGATCTAAGGGTCGCGTACCAGTTGAAAAGAAATTGCTTATGGCAGCAAAATGTAAACAGCCAATTGATTGGAATTAGCAAAATAGAGTTCGTCAAGATGTTCTTAAAGCTCTTGACAAGGTGAATGCAGGAAAGGAAGTGGGGAGTAAAAAATACCTCACAATCTCAGCCTTTAGAAAGAAAGCTTAATGCAGAAATACAGATGATTGAGGAAAAAATCCTACCCCCATGTGTTAAGCTAGCAGTAGTGAATAAGGAGGCACCAGTAAAGGAAGGTGACCAGAGTGAAGGATGTACAAAGGATGTTGTTGCACTCAAAGAGCAGTATGAAGGCAAAAAGATTGATGATCTGAAGGAAAAGAATCCTTCCAGAGGGTGTTATCCGGTTGGTGAAATATTGCAACAAAACCAGACTCAGAGATGTAGTGAACCATGGGGAGTAGTTTCACACTTTGTTGAAGACCCAAATAAATATTACATTCTCGTATGCCACCGATCCATATATTCGATCGACCGGTGCAATAAGCTCATCCCCATGCCCATCACCATAATCATTCCACCGATCCCGTTATCCCTCCGACCATCGCTATTTTTCTATCCCCACGCCCGTCGCTATCATTGTTCCACCAATGATAGCGCCGACCCACTCCTGGTGCATTGATCATTATCCCGTTGACCCCATTATCCCTCCGACCATTGTCTTAAACTCATCCCTACATCCATGGGGATACCACATGCATCTTATCCTGCCAAACACGTGGACAAAATAAGGATCTGCAAACATAGAATGTTTCTTTATTCGGAACTTCTAAACTTTTGAATCAACAACTACTAACAGAGAACTGGTATCCCGTCTATATGACAGTTTCAACTACTAGCATACACGCTTTAGAAGCGGTTGCTCTCTAACTACCCCTACTAAGGTTTTGCATATGCTTTCTATTACTTATCAAAATAGATATAGTCCATGAGTACCCAAGTAGCATTTGGCTACAAGTTGCTTCTTCTCATTGCATGTCTGTCTATATGTCTTGTTTTTCAATGGATTTGATCCATTTCTGCAAGGGTAGATTTATAGGAGTGTTGCATGCAAGAAAGTCCGACACCCTGATAGCTGAGATCCCCACATAGCTTCAAACGATAGCAACTACCTAGATAAGATGATGGATACTAGAAAAGAATGTGTAAATCTAGGTAATTTTTCATATTCTTCCAATGGGGCTCAGGGGAATGCAAGTTTAGCATAGGTGACTGCTAGCGCTGCAACGTGGCTTTGGCAGCAATTGTATGCCTTTGCATTCAAGTACAAAGGCTACCAGAGTTGTAATTTGGTTTGGCATTGATTGTATGGCAAATTGGCAATTGTATTCAAGTAGGTGTTGTAATTTGGTCTGCATCCAATTGTATTGGTGGGATTATAGCATTGGCAGGAACACATGCCAAATCAGTGTTCTTGTAGCTCGGCATTTGGGATCGCTTGCTTCAAACATCAAGATCCCAAACCCGTAGGTGAGGATCCCACTGATGTCTCGTTTGAACATTTCAACAATTGAATGGGTTCTTTGTAATCACCTCCGCACAATTCATCAACTTGATGATGGTTTCTTGGCACTACGAGGCCGAGGAGCCATTAGTTCTCACTAATTATTCTTTGCTATGTGACAATTAAATTGTGATCCTCATCTTCCCATCATTCTCGAATGCTCAAGGTAAAATTTTATTCCATATTGGTTTTTCTTTTGATAGAGTAGACTAGCCAATTGCATAAACTATGAATGCAAAGTGCTATTTGTTAAATGCAGATGCGAAATTCTCTCTGCTAGTTGCCAAAGGCAAAGTGGTATCTACCAAATTTAAATTTAAACACGTATATGCAAATTGCTATGTGCTAAACACAAATCTATAAAGGAAGGACACGTTCCTTGGTCTTATTATTTTGGAGGGGAAGGGTGCGAACTCTCACTGCACACAACTGTGTGTTATGTGCTAAATGCAAAGTACTATAAACCAAATGTAAAGGTGTTTTTGCCAAATTCAAATTGTTATGTGCAAAATTCAAATTGCTTTTTGCTAAATGCAAGCTAAACAGAACCCAAGGAAGGGCATGTTCCTTGGTCTTATAATTTTTGGATAAGAAATGTCCCAACTTGCCATAGTTTTTTTTCCTGTCCACAGCCACCAGGAAGTGGCTTTCACCTGGCGAATGCCACTTTCTGGGTGTGGCATACCAAACTTCAAACTACCATAACTTTATAAATTGAAAGTAGGTCATCTAGCATATCAAATTAATCAGCAAAACACGGGCAAACTATTGATGCTATTGGATGAGGCAAACTCTTTCTTGAGCAAAAGCCAAAACAAGCTTTTACCATGTGAAAGCCACTTCTTAGCTGTGGCGAATCCAAAAAATTTTGCCTCAGAGGCAATTTTTCTAAATTGGCCACAGCCAAGAAGTGGATTTCTCTTTGTGAAAGCCACTTCTTTGCTATGGCTAAGCAAAAATATTTCCCTCAGATTTAGATTATTTTAAATTGTATATCCTATTACTATCTTTCAAAATTACTTCTTGTATTCTTTCCATAATTGAAACACCCCCTTTGTATGGAAAATTTCCCTTTTCAAATTGAAAAACCCCGTATGTATGTATATTTTATGTAACTCCACAAACTTAAAAATCTCCTTTTGCTGAACTTACATGCTATCTTACATAATTTTGAGTTGCCTTTTCCAATCATGTATGGGTGTGTTGCTTAGGGTTGATGATGCATTTGGATTATTGTTGAATGGTCGACTCTTCCAATGTGAGCTCAAGGTTGATCCAAAAGCTACTTGGGGGAGGAGATCAAACCCCTATATATGGGACTAGATCATGTCTATGCAGATCTGGAGTAGTTGATGAGATGCTTGATTAGACCAAGATCAAGTATCTGTGGTGCGTAGAGACATGATGCCATGTGATTATTAATTTTGTCTACATCAATCTTGGACCCAGTAATATGAGGATATAAAGATAGGGGTCAGGCATGGCACCAAGGAAGTGCTTGTGGAAGTCACTATAAAAATTGCCTCTAGATCTAAAATTTGAAACTTCAATTGAAGTTGTAACTTTACAAAAAACTAGCCTTGCTTGAAATTTGAGTCTAAATCTAAATTTAAAAAGCTCACCAAAAGTTATAAGCTTACAAAAGGCTCACCTTGCTTGAAAATATTGCCTCAAAATGCTCGCCAAAATTTGCATTCGGTTGGTTGATAGACACTACATTCACCTAGGAGACATGGGCATCTATCTCTATGTAGCAATGCTTTAGCATGACTACATCTCAAGTCATTCAAAGCTTTCCAGGTTAGGTAAAAGTCTATGTGTATTTAGTTAAAACCCACAGTATTGTCGTTGAGTCTATTGACCATATCAAGGTTTGCAATGCTCAAAGCTCTTCTTCCCAGCCCTTACATCAAGGTTCTCAGCAATAAATCTAAGGTACAACTCTATCTACTCATCCAATAAAATATACGTAGTACATTAATAACATGCACTTTCAAGAACATTCAATGTGTTTGCAATATCCTTGCTTGAAATTATGTTAAAGCTAGATGAAAATGAACTCTTAGCACACTAACTACATTAGTTCACTACAAGAAAACACACAATACACATGAAATATATTTATCAACTAGCAAGCTTATTATTTTAACCATTTTGCTGGTCCCTAAATCAATAAGCTAGCTAGACAATCCAACAAGGTTGATGTCCCAACCACGTGGGGTGGCCATGTAGCTTGCTATTACAACTACCAAACTAGCCAATGTAGCACCTAAACTAGCCCACTAGCTGCTATTACAACTACCAAGCTAGCTAGTCAATGTAGCATGGTGGTTGTAATGAGCCTAGTGATTGGTCTAAATTAGCCCATTAGTTAAAGAGCTAGTAAGCTAGCTTGCTATTTCCACAACCGGGCTTGTCACTTACAAACAAATATTCTCTTTCTCTCTCTCTCTCTCTCTCTCTCTCTCTCTCTCTCTCTCTCTCTCTCCCTCCCCCCCTCCATATGATCATACAATTAGATCTCCTCTAGCTTCATTTGTCTCGGAGTTGGGGGGGGAACAAAGATCCAATCTACTATGACCACTTTTTGAGAGTGTTAGAGGATGGGCTCATCATTAGACCCTAGTATTCGGGGACAAAGGAGTCTCACGTGCACTAAGGATCGCCATTGGGCAAATATGAGTCTCATCACAATAGCTAAGGATTGAGACAAGGAGGGTGCTAGGGATACCAAGGGAGTAGCAGCTCTGCAGGCTATGCACATTGGGTGAGGTCGAGACTGAGGGGCATTTTCTACGCACCTTCCCACCCTACTATGAGATCTAGGTACAATACCACTACCTCTTTTGGGAGGGACATGGATTTGACCCCGGCTGTTTATGCTCCCTCTTGCTTGTATATACTTTTTGTTGCAATCAAGTGCATTCTAGCAACCGTTTGACACTCCATCTAGTACCGTCTTGCAAGTAACATCATGATGCCATCTTGTGGGTTGTAATCTTGCGGTGCACATTGAAGCGCACGCACGAGAAAGCAAAACGTGGGAAGGGCTAGAGTGCACGTGAAAGTGAGTAGGGAACGGTGAGGGCCCCCGCATTCTCCATACCATTGTAAAAACTATGAACCGTTTGGTACCGTTTCGGAAGTAAGCTGAGACTCGTGGTGAGCCCGAGGAGTCAAGCGTGCCGACCCACGTAAAGGCCGCTAACCAAGAAGGAACCACTTTCAAGGCTGATGTACTTCCATGACCAGGTCTACATTAGACTCTATCTGATTGAGATGCAATAGCACAGAGAGACAATATTGCAACAGATTAAAGACCAACAAGAGGGGACCGTGCCACAGCTCTGAGGCAAACTAGGCACATATGCATGTTAGATACTACAATGCATTTGAGTCATCTCCAGGACACAATGGGGTGGAGGAGGAGGTGCTGGCTGATATGAGGGCAGCATGGATTTGTAGAGAGAGTTGTTATGATGTTCCAAAGGGAGAGGCACAGAGACCACACCTGATATGGAGAGGGACCAGAGCACACATGATAGAGGTCAAGCCTATCTTCGCTCCCCTTAGAGGGGACCATCAAAGACAAGGCATCACCCTTGATATAGCCCATCAGATCCAAAGATTGAGGCAACCACATTCCCCGCCAGCACAAGACAGCTCAATAGACGCATATCTGAGATATCCTTGCAGCCCACCGGAGAGTCACTATAGTGCCTAGTTTCTGTTTGAGTATCAGCTTTCAGCTTCAATTTGAGCTTTGAGTTTTGTTTGAGCTCTTTAACATAGTATAGTTCTTAGCAAGGGCCCTAGCACCCTTTGCTTCATCCCTTCAAGGCTTGTATGAGTTATTTTTTGCTCAATGTACTTTGTCCCATAGGCCCTTGAGGCCTCCTGAGGACATTAAGATATTTCTCTTAATGTCCTCTCTCTCTCTCTCTCTCTCTCTTCCTTCATGTTGGCAACAATGCAAATGAAAAGAAACCACCAAAATCTTTTTTTTTGGGGGGGGGGAGATAGCAGTATCTACAACATTGGTGGGCCAACTGTGTACTAACATATGTTGTGTTGAGCATGTGTATGATGTGCTCATGATGTTGATTGCATCCCTTCCACAACCTATAAATGTTATTATTTTTTTGGAGAAACTCATGATATTATACCAATACAATGTCATTGTAGTGATGACTTCCTCACTGTGGTCCTCTCTCCTTTTCTTGCGTTCTATTGATGCCCATAGGCTTCTCACATTGAGTTGCATTGCTCCCACTTGATGGTCAATCATCATGGTCATGTTGTTTCTTCTAATTGTTTACATTTTTTATGTTGTGCACTGTTATGGATAAATTTGTCTAAGGAAAAAGGCATTAATATGTGTGTGTGTTTGTATGTGTGGCAATAGTATAATAAAATATGTTGTGCATAGGGCCCAGGGTTGAGGTGGCAGGGCATGACCATGTGCCACCCTTCCATGTAAGAGGACCCATAAGGTGTGATGTACATAATCCATGGTAGTAATATTATAAAATGTAAGGTGGCATGGCTCCGCCATGTGCCACCCCTCCACCTAGGCTACATTTAGTGAGATATGGCTCAAAGTCCATGGGAGAAGTAATATAAAATAGGTAGAGATGGATATTATATTGGGTTATTCCCTCCATATAGGATAGGCTCATGTGGGGGAGGTATAGAAGGTCCAAGAGAGCAAGTAAATAATGGGGAAAGTAGGATGAGGTGGCAAGATTCCTTGTGCCAACCCTCCACTTGTCCTCCTAGAGGTTTGAACATATTATAAAATTGGGGAGAGACCAAGGGAGTATCATAGGCTTGAGATATGGGGCTTGATTTATGTGGAAAAATGAGGCAAAGGGTTGTCGCACACAATTGAGAGTGCGTAACCGCCTAGCCCACATGGGAGACTTTTCCACACACACCATACATATGGGAGGATACATTTATTGGGAGAGAGCCCCTCTCTTGGCTATAAAAGGAGGGGGCTATTCCTTGATGAGACACGCTCATTCTTGTAAAGCCACCTAGCTAGTACTTTGATTTCTCCCTTCTCTTCCTTTCAAAATAAAGCATGGTCCTCTTCCCTTGATGTCTCCATCTTTACATTCCTCCTCCCATCATGTACATGCTTCTCTTCCCCCACTCCCTTTCCCCTTGTGTCATAGTCTCCCTCTTCATTCCCTCCCCTTCTAATTCCTTTTCCCCTCCCATGATAACGTTTTGCCCTCACGTTCTCCTTTCCTCTATGGCCCTTGAGCGTCACCATGCTTAGCCTCTAGCCTCTGGTCCTGATTTCTTTTCCAGCTAATAGCACCCAAGCCCTTTCACATTTGTTTCAGAGGAAAACAACATAGCTACTTTTGATTGATAACATTTGTGATGTTGTGCACCTAAGCCATTTCATATTTGTTTTAAAGGAAAACAACATAGCTAATATCGCCCTCTTTACCAGCTAGTAGATCTAAGTTGTGTATTCCTTTCACATTGCTCAAGCCCTCTTTCACGTTGGACTATAATCTCTTGGGATTACAACTTCCGAGGTGTTGACAGAGTTGTCATTCAATAAATCCTCGAGTGCAAGGTAAAATTTCTCAAAGATACGAGCTTAGTAGGAATGAGAATGACTTACTATTGTTGCTTTCACATTGCTCAGTCCATTTTTCAAGTTAGGCTAAAGTCTCTTGGACATGCAACTTACGGGGCATTGATAAAGTCATAATTTGATAAATCATTGGGTGTAGGGTAAAGCTTTTGGAAGATCCGATTGCTGACTAGAATGCTCCCATTGGTTTTAAAACCACAACTCATGTTCTTCGCTTAGATGGCAACACTATCTCCAAGGCTTGCTGCTCTATGAAGAGGTGTTTTTCTTGGAATTGTTTCCCCTTCTGTAAATATTGCAAATGCATCTTCTGTTCTCATTTGGATACTATACCATATGTTTCCTCCCACTTTAACGTCCTATCTTGATTGGGTTTTTCAAATTTCCTATCTCTTAGCCTCTGTATACTTCTCTTAAGCCATGACTGGCTACATCATACCATAAGATACCTTATTTTGAGGAAAGTGAACTAAGAATATAGACTAGGTAGCAAGTTCCTCTTAATTAACGACCGGAGTTTACCTCCATATCATCAAATTGGACTTCCCACTCCCCAAAGAAGTGCCAAAGAGCTAAAACCTTTTTAAAAACCCAAAGACAAAATGGCACACTAACAGGTTTGATACTAGAGATTATGAAATATAGGCATCTTTAGCATGTTCTATGGGCACCATTGCAAGGAAATGCATGGAAAAGGACATTATGCAATATGACAAATGGGGTGACAAAGGAAATGCATAAAGTCACTTGCTGATGGTAGATGTATGGAGAAATAGTCTATAAATCCATATTGGGAAAAGACATACTATTCCATTAGTACATTAAGATTACATAGGAAAAAGACATACTATTTCATCAACACGTTTTGAAAACAAACCCTACTGTCTAAAGAGCCATAAACTTATCCAAATTTAATATTAACTAATCACAATTAATCAATACTTAAACTAAACACTTGACATTTGGGCTTTGACGAGCAAAAATCCCACTATCACCCATAGGGCCTTAATAGGGCTAAAAAGTGTCATTCAACCCTCCCAACAAATAATATTTTTCATGGAACAATTGTATGTTATTGATCTCCTAGTGGATTTGCAATAAGGTGATATTTAACAAGGTTTTAGGTCACCTAGCTTGTTGATGACTAAATTGATGCTCTTTGATGCTCTTGTTGACATGGGGAATTAGTTTTTCCCATAAAAATGAGACTTTAAATTATATTGCCAATGGACATGATGGCACTATGTATAATGCTATTTTCCAATCACAAGACACAACCACATCATCATTTTCATTATGATTTTGATCAAAAGTGCCAAGTTGCATACTTTTTTTTTGTTTTTTGGGCGAGAACATGGATCTTATGATTTTGATCAAAAGTGCCAAGGTGCATACATTTTTTTGTTTTTAGGCGAGAACATGGGTCTTATATTAATGGGGAGGTCACCCCAAAAGAAAGACCAACTTACAAAAATTGGCCATCTATTCTCGGCATACTGCCTATCGCTTATGCTACTAATGTAGTAACTCATAACCCAAATAAACGTTAACTCTAATAGACAAGAGCCAACCGAAGGTATCCTTTCTACAAACTGTCACCCCCATGTCAAACAATAGGGTCTTTCAGAAGACCAACAACTGCATCCTCAAGTAATCCTAATCCAACAACCTGATCAAAGTACAAACCATCCATAGATCATAGCATGCAGATATGGCCAACATGTGAGCAGAGTCCAAGGAAAACCCATCGGACCCATCGGGTTTCCAAAACAAATCGTTAGATCAACGAGAATTGTACCACCAACCGCGTCTTCCTAAGAGAACTTATCGCTCTACGCCAAATTCTTCTAGTAACCCTAAGGTGCAAACTCTTTTTTTTTTGTTTTTTGGGTGAGGACCTACGTTGCATGCAGCAGGACTTGAAGGAAGGCACGGCGTCGGTAGGCAGACGCCCTACCGCTTGAGCTATTGGTAGGAGGAAACTTGAAGTTCCTAGTCCTTGAACTAAGGATAATTTGGACATCCGTGTCATTGCAACCCATAACATTGGCAACTGATATGAGTGGAGTATTATGCTCCAGCTGGATTCCTTTTAAATCCTTAGAACTCTAACCACTAGATTGCTGCCAACAACCACACCTCATTAGGATATGAACAACCGTGAAGTTTCGCCTTAGGAGGTACGTGGTGCATCTATAGCCGTGCAGAATCATTCCAGCTGTGATATCCTAAGAAGGGCAATGTTTATATCAAGAAATGCTTAGCATTGTGTTTGATGTCATTTGTTTGTTGACATAATGTATACCGTATGCTCTGTTTAATGTGTCCCTTTTGCTGTCTCTATGCAGGAGTCTCATGATGTAGTACAATTGGTTTCTGAGTCCAAGCAATCTCGTGCGAGGCCTCTCGTCTTTTACTTTTTGGAATGATCGGGCGTTTGCTTTTAGAGTTAAGGTGCTAAATATTGACCATGCTCCGTTCTCTTGTACGAGCTGCAAGAGATGCAACTCGTCGAGGTAACTTGCAATGAACTGACAGCTCGTCATTCTTCTTCAACAAGAGAAAAATCGTTTAAGTTAAAGGATGCGAGGTTTCTTACGTAAGAAAAGAAATGTTTGATAACCACCCACAACCCTAGCAAGACTCTTTTAGACCTTTTAACATTACATGGATTACAAATCCAGCAACTGATCTATATACTCCTTTTGTGTGTTACCAAGAATGTGCTTTATTGTTCTGAGTGATCCGATTACTTTCTATGCCCATTGTAACTTGTCAGTGAGCTCTGGTTTTTCACAGTTGAGTATAGAGGCCTCACACTTTGGGTCAAGTGAAAGTGATGAAGTCAAAGGGAATCGTCAAAACATAAGAAAATGAATGTTTGCCAGAATGCGGGCCATTGAAAGGGAGTACTATGGAGCGACAATCGGGGGGATCACAGCAAGGTTAGTGGGAAGAGGGGGTGTCTTAAAGAAGCCATTTTGAAAGTAGTAATTAACAAGAGGAAGAAAGGACGCTCGATCAACAGGCAGAGGAGAAAAATAGCCTTAGCTAACAAAGATTATCCAAAAGATGCAATACACAAGATCAATCACACTAATAGAGTTCCAAGTGCATTAGCAATCCTGTCTAGAACACTATCCTGTAGCAAGGTAGTGCCAATAAAGGTATTAATAATAAAGAAGTCCATAGGAAAACAGTAACGTTTGCTACAAGCTAGCCTGAATGACAATGCACACATTTTAAATCATAATCTGTCCCAATTTTCAATGGGAAAACGCTGCAAAAGGAGGATGCTTTACAGATATACAAAAGAGTGAAGAGAGGATTGATATTAAGGAGATGTATTCGTTTAGTACCTTTTTTGTTATTCAGTGTTTTCTTTGCACTCAAACTTTTTCAAGCATTGCTTTCGTCTTCTATCTCATGTAGCGTATTTGTGACTGTGCATGCATTGCAAAGTTTTCAAGTTTTTCTTTTTTAAACGTTGAAAGGTTTGACTGGACAAATCGTTTAAGCTGGCTTGTAGCAGACATTTACCTAGTACTTGTCTTATTACTGCATTTTTTAAAGTGGATTTTATTATATTGGAATCAATACCTTTCTAGTTTTAACCAATGTATTGAAACTTAGAACAAGAATGTGTTCTTGAATCATGTTCATGAAAGGACAAAATTTCAAATCATCCCTGCCTTAAGTTCTTCCCTTATGCCAAACTGAACATCTCTTGCATCATAAGCCTGCATGCATGTGACTACTCCTAACATGGAGGGTAGCAGACTTTTATTATTACTGCTCTGCAGACTTTTGACAGATTGGTTTTATATGGCCAGCAATGGTCCCACATCCCGTGAATGACTTCGACTGTGTTGGGGTCGTATCAGCAGGGCTAGTATTCTCTCTCTATTTTGTTAAGACTTGGCCAAGGGCTAGATCTGACTACCTAGGGGCTGGTTTACGGTAGGAAGAGGGTCAGCCAGCTAGTTGGTTCTGCAGCAGGTTTGCCTGGGTGAATAAGTGCTCGGTTAGTCCTAGATCTGGGTCAGCAAAGCCAACCTCGGTCAGTTTTCTCTAGTGGAATGGTCAGCAAAAAAGGTTTAGGGGAGGACAGACTACCCCTCCCTCACTTATCACTAGGAGCCACTTTGGCTCACTGCGTCACCCATCCATCGAAGCCTGCCTTAGGCACACAGATGAGAGTGAGTTTGCAGCAATAAAAGCAGCAGGTATCTTCACTCAGTTTTCTCAGTTTATGAAGCCATTTGGGGCTATAAGTAGGCCAGGATGGAGCTTACTTGTGACAATTTTGTCCTTGACCAGTCCACACCTTTGTGGAGCATGGTCATGCATTTTGGTTTGCCTATCTTGCTCTGGATATCCTCTGGTCTATATCATGTACTTGTGTGCACATGTTTGGAGTGAGATCTAAGTGTTAGTAAGGGCTTGTGGAAGTTAAACATTATGCTGTGAGGATAGTGAGGTGCACTGTCCTATTCTCCGACAGAACGCCAGCTCAACTAATCCTATTCTCCAACAGGAAGCCAGCCCATTCATATCGCAATAACTAGCATGACAACACAGCACGTAAATGCACATCTGTAATGATCAATGATGATTAATGTCATTGTAATTGCTGGTATTGTGATAATTCTTTCTATCTTAAATGGTGCGTTGCCCTATCATCTAGATTTAGATTTAGATGCTCGTTGGGGAGAGACTAAAATGAAAATGTTTAGACTTCACAAGCAGTTGTAGCTTGAATGAAGAGATTTTGGACTACCTTTTGATCAGCGTTCTCCTTTAGTGCTAGCCTTCGTCATGGCTGAGTCTGGCCTTCACCTCCGGAGTGCCTACAGAAACTCAGTACGAAGACTTTGTATAAATGGATGCTCAAGTATGTGTGGGTGTGTGGATTTGTATGCGTGAGAGCATATTTTTATACTATGGTCTACACCCACTGTTAGGCGCTGATAACATCAGTGGGGATGTCATAGTAGCTAATCCCTGCTATGCATGATAGAGTTTATGGTTTTCAACCTTGTGAGTGACTATCATGAGATTGAAATTGCACTATGTTGTGTTTTTAGAGATGAGTTTGGGAATGTTTTTGGATTCATCTAGGTATATGCTTCTGCCGTATTAGCAGACATGCAAATTTCACCTTGTGAAGTTTTTGTCCAAGTTGCGGCCTGCTAGTATTGTGATAATTCTTTCTATCTTAAATGGTGCGTTGCCTTATCAGCTAGATTTAGATTTAGATGCTCGTTGGAGAGAGACTAAAATTAAAACGTTTAGACTTCACAAGCAGTTGTAGCTTGAATGAAGAGATTTTGGATTATCTTTTGATTAGCCTTCTCCTTTAGTGCTAGCCTTTGTCATGGCTGAGTCTGCCCTTCACCTCCGGAGTGCCTACAGAAACTCAGTACGAAGACTTTGTATAAATGGATGCTCAAGTATGGAAGCAAACATGCAGGTCTGAAGAGCTATGTGTATCATATCAGACAGTATACTGCATCAAAATGGGACAGTCTGTGTACAAAAGCTGCACTTGTAACATATCTTCACTTTTTCCATGGACACTTATTCCATTTATTTCATTTTTCAGTTGATTTATTTATGGTACATGCTGTGCACATCGTACATGTGTACCGATCTCTATGTATTGAGTTCTCTCTATAGACTTACACTCCTGGCCAGTTATCTGCATCACATTATATATATGTGTGTGTGTTTGTGTGTCATTGGTCATTTTCGGCTTCAGAGAGATTGTTTCCATGGTTCATACACCATGAGACTACACCATCCTGGTATGATGGTGGCATTTTTTGTGAGGGTAGCCACTGATACTTCATATAGTGTACAACCAGTAACATCCCGGTAAAAGGATGTTGAGAGCTAGTGTGTGTGCACTGTGCATATGGAGTTATTCACAACCCGTGGGGTTGTCTAGGCCTGCAGGGCTTGGCATTTTACTTTTTGTATCACCCTCCCCTTGTCAGCATGCCTCACGAGACTGGGATGCTCTGCACATCCTCAGGGTTTCTGGACCAGGTGCCTAGAATACTCTCTCACTAATTGTGCCTGTCCTTAGCTATGGAGATGTGGAAGCGTGGAATGATGTCGGTGGAGAGACGGAGAGAGAGCTACTGTGATCATGTATGAAAACATCACATCAGATACTTATGGTTAGGCTAATCACTAACTTCATTCCTTATGTTGGGGCTTGGCAATTACCAGTAATACCCTTCTGTACAAGTGTTGGTTCCATTATTGAGAGGGCATGCAGCTGGTCCCCATTGAAGGGCTAGGCTGAGCTATGAAACTGTCCATGACTGAGGCTATGCTGCAGAGTCTAGGGAAGGACTGACCCCATGAGAGGAGGGTTACTGTGAGAAGCTATGGCATCTGCTTCTGAAGGTCTGGTCCATGGCCTGTGGCTGCCTCTGGAGCTGTAGGAACTGCTGCGACTGCTGCTGGGGATACTGTGCTGACTGCTGGAGATGCTGTTGGATGCCTTGAGCTGGCCGACCAGTCTGTGACCAGTCTGTGAGTCAGACTGGGTCTGTGGGTCTGGAGACAGCCCACAGAATGCCCCGACTTGCAGCAGGCTAACCTGATGTGGCTGAAAACTGTTCCGAGTCCACCTGTGCCTGCACTGACTGCCTGCTCCTGCTCGTGCTTCTGCCTGTCCTGGGCCTGTCTGCAGGCTGCTGCACAGCCTGTATGGACTGCTGCACTGTTTTGCAGACCTGCTGTCTGTACAACCCTGTACGGCTGCTGTATGCAGCCCATCTGTCGCTGTTGACTGTACGAATGCTTGTGTGGCAGTCCATACCTGTACTGCTGGCTGTACCTGTCTGTGGACTATAGTGCTGCCATGTGGACAGCCATGCCATGGGCTGCAGATGCCCAGTACTGTACCTTCGGAAGGGGCCTTGGGGGTATGCCTTTGTGTGATGCAATAATGCTTCGTTTCATGAGGATAGATGAGCGTATATAGATTAAGCATGAGTGTTGGACGAAACCTTTGAGTGAATTCATCTCCAACCTGACCACTCACATGTATATTAAGTAGTAGTTCGGATTATATAGATTAAACCTGAGTGTTGGATGTAATCTTTGGAATCAACAAGTTTTGAGCATATTAAGTAGCACACAATGAGCCCTAACTGCTAGTTGCAATTTGAGTCAATTCTGAGGACTATCCTGAGTTATGGCCATAGTAAGCCTAGGATACATTGAATGTTCATTAATTGTGTGCATGGTAGAGGGGGTCTTGGGATAAAATGTTGTGGCCATAGTAAGCCTAGGATCCATTAAATGGTCCAAATGTGTAATTGATTGTGTGCATGGTAAAGGGGGTCTTTGGATAAAATTTTCAAAAGAAAGATTTAAAAAACTTTTAATTGACCTTCTTAATGGTATTCCTAATTTGTTAGGCTAGAAATTGACTTTAATCAACCTAAAATCTGTTTTTAGCTTTTTAGTTGATTTTTATATCTTATCAGCTTTTCCTGATTTTGTTTTTGAGATGGGGTGTGTGTGCCTGATCCTACTTCATTCTTGCATGATTCTGTATGAAGATGAGGGTTACTCTTACAAAATCAGCCAGCCACCTTGCACTTCTGCCATAGCTTGTGCAGTCGAAGGGCATCTTGCTGCCTCTTCTCCTATTGCAACTTGCTTCTAGCCAGCTGGTGCGCATTTGACCTTGAATTCCACCACCACTTGCAAGATCAACTTCTAGGCACTTGTTGCTTGCAGCACCAATGCCAAAAGCTGATTGTGGTTTACTCCTAGTCTAGCCCATGCTTGACGTTGTCATAGTTACATTTCCCAGGCCCTCTGTGCACAGCTCTAGCTTACCACACGTAAGTTTGCCAGTTTCCACCTGTTCCGTGCTCAATTTGTACCTGTGCTGATGGAGGAGCGATTTTTGCACTGATTGTGGCATCTAGCACAACTACATCCTGTGGCCCTAGAGTGAATTGTGATTTGCACAAGTTGCTCAATCTATGGTTGCGATTTGAACATGAGCTTGTTCTGGCTATGTTTACTTTTGTGGCACTTTCTGGCAATTTTCCCTTGACGTTTTGACAAATTTTGACTGTTTGGGCATCGATTGGTTCTGGAGGATCTGCATTCCTACAGTGATGTGTATCTAGTTCTTGATTTTGGGATTGAGATTCTGGCTGGACTGATGTGGATAGTGACTGTGGCAGTGCCTTCATGGAAGATTGGTGATAGAACCTTGAGTTCAACATTTTCAGCCTGGTCTTTGGCTGGGTTTTGGCATTTTACGACGACTATCCATACTACTAATTATTTCTTGGCTTTCGCCATGATATTTTGGCATGTTCTATCATCATCTTTCATTGAATTCCTCCTAAAAATTTGTTGAAGGAGAAGACATTATTCTTAGATTCTCATAGGGTTCGCTATTGGCTCCTTTGAGAGTTTTGGAATACCGTTGTATTTGAAAGCCATGCATCATTGGAATATAGAAATATGCCAGGTATTAGCTGTGCAGGGGATGATCCTCGTTGGCACCATAGACGCTTTTGCTTTTGTAGTTCCAATCTTATGTTTTGAACCATGTGATGGAAGTTATTGTTGTTATTTACTTTTGGTTTATGACTATTTTGATTTCAGCCGTTAGTTAAATAAATCTTTGGAAATGTGCTATCGCCAAAGCATGTTTCTTACATGTGGCCATATTACCTGCAGCACACTGCTGCGATGTATGGCACCGAGACTGGACTCCTATGTTGCTCCGAAATTCTGCCTCTTCCTTTGTTCAGCTGCTTGCTTTCTGGCAACTTCGGTGGCATAGTGGATGAGGGGAAGTAAGGGCTGGTCTACACCCCTTCCCCAAACTGGCTGACTGCAGTTTTCTTCCTACAACATGTCTTGGCTGATCAAATAATAGCATGCTTACTCTTTCTTGCCCTCACTATCTGAAGAGTTTCCATCTCATGAAGAATCTTTTGGCTTATCCTGATCAGGCTTGCCCTTCCTATTACCCTTCCCTTTGCTAGTAGCAGTAAACAACTTGTCGTTGCCACCTTTGTCCTACAACTTCAACCTTGCTTTCTCTTTGAGTAATAGAGGAAAAAAGTCCTCAAAGGTGAAAAGCTTTGACCTTTCTCCAGTTCTCAAGGTAATCACCAGCTCATTGAAGCTGCATGGAAGCTAGCTTATAAATATCAAGGCGAATTGATTACCATCAACCTTTTGGCCAACTGTTGAGAATCTCCACCTTCACCAGATTAGGCTCTCCCTCATCCATCTGTGTCACATTGTTGGTCTCGTACATGTCTTTAAGTATCTTCTAGGCCTCACAAGCTGTCTCTGCCAATTGAATATGCGGAAGCACTAGATCTGCAGTCACCCCGATGATCATCTGTAAGCATCCAATCTTTGACCTGCATTGGATCTGCAGCCGACATGACCTTTGCCCGTCAGATCCAATTGATCCTTGGGCTTGGTCTCAATACTGTCAACGATCTCCCATAAGCTTGTGCCACCATCTGACTTTGTGTCTTTATCTTCCACATAGGATAGTTAGTTTCATTGAGCATCCCCTTCTGACTAGAGTATATGCATATGAGACACCATGGATGCTTATGTAGATTCCCTGTTAATTTGCTCAACCAAAAGCATTTGCACTTATTGCAAACCTCACTTGATTACTGCACACTTGGCTGAATTGAAGTCACTCTCCTTTCTCAGAGCAAGGGCCTCCACCTTCAGTTGTAGAAGCAGATCCCTGGAGTAGACTACTTGGGCTTTTATAGCACAACTATCCCAAATTGACAGCCTAGCTTTGATACCATGTTGGAGACACAACAACAATGTTTCATTGGCTCTAATACCATGTGGGAGATCTCAACAAGTTTCTCTAGCTCACAACTCAGACTCCATGTAAAAACAACAATGATGTTGCATTAATCACCAACCTTGAGCATAAGCCATCCTTATCTCACTTCACATGCGTGCACAAGTAGATAAAGAAACACTTTCAGATCTGGAAATGATGAAAATACCAGGCAGGTATGGCACCCCTATTGACACTGTATGCAGCACCTAGTAATGTTTCACTAGGTCTAATACCACATGGGAGATCTCAACATGTATATCTAGCTCACAACTCAGACACCATGTAAGAACAACAATGACCTTGCATCAATCACCATTTTTGACCACAAGTCATCGAATGCAGACCTTTAATATCCATGATACTACTACACACTGCCACCTTATCTCACTTCACAGGTGTGCACACAAGTAGATAAAGAAACACTTTCAGATCCGGAAAGAATACATGCAGTTGTGCACTCAAAACTCGATTTATGGACGTATAGAATCAAGTAGAAACTGTTCCAATAGTGTACCACTACCTGCTGCAAGTACCCCTATGGACACCGTATGCTGGACCTACTGCTGTCTATAACTCTTTTCTATTGCCACATGCCTCTTTGTAGGCTTCAGTCGTTGCTCAAGATGAGCTCTTAGTGCTCAATATGCTGACTGTCTATGCACCTTCAATTGCTCTCCAACAGAATGTTGGTATGCAAAGTGAAGTGCTCTAGATTGCTGCCTTGCATATGCACTGCTCTTGAGCCATGTGTTGTTACACACACTGGATGTCCTTGAAGACTGCTTGGCTGAGTGATGCCCCACAGTTGCTCTCCAACAGATGTGTTCGGTCTGCACACTGTGGACTGCCAAAGCCCTCCCCCAATGGGTGGCTTTGTAATGCACAAGGCCCTCCAAAGTAGCGGACCAGGGGCTTGATCTGGATGACCACCTGTGGTATAAATCACCTCCCCCCCTCCCAGGGTACTGCTGACGAGTCCTGAGTGAGTCCCAACCCCTGCTTGCTGGCCAACCTGCAGCAGGCCTATATAAGGCCCTGCCCAGTTCCTAGTAGCCTGTTTGCTAATTTAGCCCTTTTTTAGGCCATTGCCAGCCGTATGTGTTGCCCTGTGCAGTCCATGTGGCTGTCCCAAACAAAGACTGGAAGGAATATCTGTTGCTGCTCATGTGGCAGTCTGTTTGCTATCCACATGGAAGCCTCTCTCAATCACTCCTAGTGGTGTCATTTCCCTTTGTCTTCCTCATAGGGGTGAGAAGTTTGACCTCTACATTCCAACAAGCAGTATATTTTGAAATGTGCTGAATTCAGAGAGAGACATGTGGCTTGTGAGATAGTGGATATAGAATGTCAAGACTATCGCACCCTTGTGCCTTCACCGTGAAAATAACAGTTATATGTTGTGATGCTGGCATGAATTTCGACCTTACCACATTGTTCTAGAAATTGAATTCCAACAGAAAGGTGATCAAGAAACTCTGAGCTCCCAAATGGGGTCCTTTGGTATCCACCATGAGAAATTAAGATCGCCTTGCCTGCAATTGAACTTGCACTAATTCCAAATGTCATGTCCTTGTAGGATCGAATGAGAGAGAGAGAGAGTGCAGATAGCAAAGCGTCGCACAAGTCTTAGCCGTCACGTCAAACTTGGATAATTGGAATAAGAGAAGTACAAGGTACAAGTACCTAGACCTAGGACTAAGTGTCCTATGTGGCCTAAAAGGCACTAACTCTACAAGTGCCTATATTTATGCCTACAAGGCACATACCATGGCCTATAGGGCATCACTAGAACCACCAGAAGATGGCCTACAAACCCCCCTCCATGGGATGGGCTGAAATACTGTGGAAACGTCTCAGAATACCTGGTATTTTTTGGTCATGGTGGCACATGTTCATCCAAATGAATATAGCCACCTATGAATGTACAAGGGATGTCAGATCATGTAACAAAGGGGACCAAGTGTAAAGCCTGTCGAAAGACTTCGAACTTGGGACGAGGAAGTGCATTTGTAAACATATCTGCTATGTTGTCCTCTGTGGGAAGATAGGACAACTCTATGTCTCCTGCTGACAACCGCTCCCAAACATAATGATAATGAACTTCAATATGCTTGGTACGCGCATGAAACACTGGGTTACGCGCAATGGCCAAAGCACTCTGGTTGTCAGTGTAGACAATAGTGGAGGATGTCTGGCGAATACCAAGATCTGTAAGTAACTGTTGAAGCCAAACACACTCTACTATAGCGGTGAAAGCTGCCCTGTACTCAGCCTCACAGCTAGATGTGGCAACTGTTGGTTGCTTCTTGCTGAGCCAAGAGATACATGAATTGCCAAGCAAAAAACAATTGCCAGTATGTGACACTCTGGTGTCGGAACATCTTGCCCAGTCACTATCCGTGTAAGCTTGCATGGTAAGTGAACCCTGATCACCATAGAAGAGGGCTAAATCTTGAGTGCCTCTGAGATATTTGAAGACTCTCTTCATTGCCTGCCAATGCTGTGAACTGGGCATGTGCATGAATGTGCTGAGCGGAGATACTGCATACTGTTAAGTCAGGCCTGGTGTGACATAAATAAACAAGGCATCCAAGAGCCCGCTGATAAAGAGTGATATCACATGGTGGGCTCCCATTATGAGCTGAGAATTTGAAGCTAGGGTCCATTGGAGTAGAGATTGGCTTGCAATCCTCAAACTGAAAACGATTAAGGACTGTCCAATATTCTTGGACTGAGACATCATGATACCCCCCTCAACATGAGCAAATTGAATCCCCAAATAATAGTGGAGCTGTCCCATGTCTGACATTTCAAAAAACTGCTGCAAATCAGCCTTGAAAGCTGCAATTTGCTGAGTATCTGGGCCTGTGATGAGCATATCATCCACATATAAAATCAGCGGGTTCTGTGGGACTATTCTGAAAACCAAGGGATAGTAAGTGTGCATGAATTTTGGCATACCATGCCCGGGGTGCCTGCTTCAAACCATAAAGAGCTTTTCTAAGCCGGCATACCTTATTTTCAGAATTAACAACCTCAAAGCCAGGAGGTTGTGTGACATATACCTCTTCCTGCAGATCCCCATGAAGAAAAGCAGTCTTGATGTCAAGTTGGTGCACTTGCCAATGACGATGGGCTGCAATGGCAATGACACATCTAATGGTAGTAATCTTGGATGTGGGAGCAAAGGTCTCCTAAAAGTCAATGCCTTGTTGTTGGGCATACTCTTTTGCAACAAGATGGGCTTTGTATCGATCTGTGCTGCCATCAGATTTCCTTTTTAATTTGCAGACCCACCGAGTACCAATGGCATGCTTGCCGGGAGGGGGATCTACTAATTCCCATGTGTCATTTTTAGCAATGGAATGTAACTCAGCCCTCATTGCATCCATCCACTCTTTGCTGTCAAAAGCATCTTTATGGCACAGAGGCTCTTCATTGCAAGCTGTAGCAAGGAGTGCAAACTCAAGAAAGTGACCATGCTGTCTATTCCCTGATCTTGTCCGGGCAGCAAAAGGCTGATCTTGTTTGCTGTCCCTCAATGTATCAAGAAGCCATCTGGGAACTTGCCTTTGCGACATATTGACAGCTCTTTCTTCAATGACTGCATCATGAATAGTGGGATCATTTTGTGCCGGAAGAGAAACCTGCAAATCAGCATGAGGTAGTGGCTGATTATTGCTTGGTGGAGGGCCTGTAGGAGGCTCATGTTGCTGGTCAAAGTCCTCTTCTGAGGATGGCAGAGGTAACCCAGATTCAAAGGCATCAAACATGTCAACATCTGGCTTAGCTTTGCTGTCCACAAGAGGAGAAGCTGAATGTTCAGCAAAGATTACATCTCTACTGACAATAATCTTCGCAGTATTTGGTTGGTATAATCGATACCCTCTGCTCTCCTAGCTGTAACCAATAAATATGCATTTGATTGCCTTGTCATCAAGCTTATGTCTCAGCTGAGACGGTACATGAACATATGCAAGAGACCCAAAAACTCTCATGTGTGAAAGTGAAGGCTTCCTGCCTTTCCATGCTTCATAAGGTGTAACAGTCTTCAATGCCCGTGTAGGTGATCTATTCAGCACATAGTTGGCACACATTACTGCATCAAGCCAAAATTTATTGGGCAAAGACTTGGCCTTAAGCATGCATCTGGCCATCTCCATTGTGGACCTGTTTTTCCTTTCAGAAACAGGATTCTGTTGAGCAGTACATGAGTGAATAATGCCTCGTGAAGACAGAAATGCATCAAACTCCTTTGACATATACTCTCCCCTCCTATCTGTGTTGAGGGTGACAAGCTTGCATCCTGATTCATTCTCAACCATATTCAGCCATCTCTGAAAGCATAGGAAAACTTCAGATTTGGCTTTTAAAGGATATATCGAGCAATATCTTGTGAAATCATCAATGAGAGTCATGAAATACTTGTACCCCCCAATGGCATTTGTCCTCATTGGGCCACAGACATCATTGTGCACTAGCTGCAATTTCCTTTGTGAGAGTTTTGGACAATTCTTTTGAAAAGGAAATCGATGCATCTTATCCAAAAGACAACCCTCACACACATGTTTGGAAACTGTGTGAGTTTGAGGTACATTATTTGCCATCTGTTGTGAATGTAGCTTTGCAAGAGCTCTATAATTGAGATGGCCCATTCTCTCATGCCAAAGATGAGTTTCAGCAAGCTGTGAATCTGAAATAGCCAATGCTTCAATAGAAAGTACAGCTGAGTGATGATCAAGGTGATAAAGCCCCTTTTGCAAAGTGCCAGTGAGAACTATGGCATTGTCATCACGAAGATCATAAACTAGGCATCTGTAGCCATAAAAAATAACTCTAAAACCTGAAGTGGCAATTGCTGAAATTGAAATCAAGTTGACTTCAATTCCAGGCACAAAAAGGACATTTGTCAGAGTAACAGGATGGCTTGAAATGAATGTGAGCTGCACATCTCCAATTCCTTTTACAGCATATGAAGCATTATTAGCACCTGTGACAGTCCCCCCTCGAGGTGCATCAGCTAAAGAATGAAACAACTGTTTGCAAGATGTGACATGTTTGGAAGCACCACTATCAAAGTACCAAGACTGAGCATTATTAGCAGTAAAGAATGCATCAGCTTTGGAGGGATCAACTGAGCAATGGACAGCCCATGCCCAATCATCCTGAAGAGCATGTGCATGTGAAGCATCTTCTGGCTCATGGGATTCAATAGCATGAGAGGCATTAACTGTCAATCCTGCTTTCTTTTTCTCCGAAGCAATGCGCTTCCTGCATTCTGAAATGTCATGTCCAGGCTTGTGACAATAGTTGCATCTTTTCTTCTTTGACTTATCTGCTGTATTTTTAGAAGCATGGGAGGAATTGCAGCTACTATGTGCAGATTTTGGCAGGCTTGGAAGCCTTGCCTCTTCCTGTCTGCTGTGAAGCAAATGCATGATCAGGAATAATGGCTTGTCTATTAGCTCTACTTTGCTCTTCCTGCAAAAGCAAAGTCACTTCTGAACAAAAGAATAGTGGTCTGGATTACCCATGGCCACTAATCGAAGGGTTGTAGCAAACCCTTGATATGTATCTGGCAGTCCATTCAATGTGGTACTGACAAGCTGTGAATTTGGCACCACCTCATCAATGTTGGCAAGTTGTTCCATGAGGTCCTTGACCTTTGTCAGGTATGCATCCATAGAGTCACCTTCATTTATGCTGACTTCCTGTAATTGCCTTCTCAAATATGCAACACTTGCCTCATTGCAAATCTGATAGAGAGAAGCCAATTTATCCCAAGCATCCTTTGCTGTCCTGCAAGACCGGATGTGTGGAATAATGATTCTCTTGCATGATAAAGCAGTACATGAATGTGCATTTGCATCTCTTGCATCCCATCTAGACTGTTCCTGAGTTGGAAGAGCAGCAGTAGGAGTGCTAGAAGATGAGGCATCATGAGGAGTACCCCCTGCAGAGGGACCAGTAGTAGAGGCAACCACTGTAGCATTCGCTGGCCTCAGATCAGCCCCAGAAACAATATTCCACAAATACTTTGCAACAAGAATATGTTTCATGAGATAAGACCACATCAGATAGTTGGTGCCATCCAACTTATCATCTTCACGAAGAACTCCAAATAAATCTTGATTGTCCCCAGCCATAGCAAGTGTGATACCCTGAAAGAGACCTGAAAACCCAAAAGCCTCAAGGCTATCACTGCAAAAAGCTGGCTGTTTAAAAATGACAGCAAATATCTGCAAATTTTCGACCCAAATCAAAGGGCAAATGCAGATCTGACCCAAATGTGACTGTGGCAAGCAATGTTCACTGCAAAGGCAGCAAATCTAGCAAAAGCCCCAAATTTTAATGAGGGCAAATAGGCCAGAAAGAGGGCAAATGCAGAAAAGCCCCAAATTTTGCTGAAATTTTTGCAAATGTGACCCAATGTTTGCGAAGCTGACCCAATGTATAGCCTCAAGGCTTGAAACTGCAAAAATATGAGTTATTGTCCCAAACACCAATTGAAATTGAGCTTCCAACACAAAAGCCCCAAATTTTGTTGACTTGAGTGATGACGTGGCACAATGTGACAGTCCTGAACCTGAAATTAACTGAAAACTTCAATTTTTGGAAGGATTTCAGTTGTCAACCTTGTCAAAAGTATTGTATTGACAGGTTGAAGGTCCATATGTCAAAAGCCCTAAATTTTATGTTGGAAATTAGGGTTTGACAGTAAAAACTGTCAAAAAATAGTAAAAAACTGCAAGAAATTTAACACGTGCCAAATGCTGTACCAAATCCCGGAGTAAACACAACTGTACGGATGACAATACGAAAGCAGTTACTATGCCTGTACGGAGGCAGTACGATGCCTGTACGGAAGCAGTACGATGCCTGTACGGACGATGTATTGAACGGGTACAGTGCTGGTATGTTGTACGAAAACTATATGACACAGTACTGTCTGTAGGTACGGACTTATGGAAGGTGCAACGCAAGGGAGTACAGTACGGCGTAGTACTGTGTGCAGGTACGGACGTACGACACAAGTATGTTGTATAATAGTGCTTGTACAGGAGGTACGGTGATGAGCAGGTACGGCACATGTACAGCATGTACCATTGTAGGATCTCAGGTACGACGCTGAGCAGGTACGACAGATGTACGGGCAGCTGATACGCAAATGTACGGGGCAGTTGTACGGACTGTACGGGGACAGGAAGCAGATCCGAGCTCTGGTACCACTGTAGGATCGAATGAGAGAGAGAGAGTGCAGATAGCAAAGCGTCGCACAAGTCTTAGCCATCACGTCAAACTTGGATAATTGGAATAAGAGAAGTACAAGATACAAGTACCTAGACCTAGGACTAAGTGTCCTAGGTGTCACATAGGACTAATTGTCCTATGTGGCCTAAAAGGCACTAACTCTACAAGTGCCTATATTTATGCCTACAAGGCACATACCATGGCCTATAGGGCATCACTAGAACCACCAGAAGATGGCATATAGTCCTTGGATTACCGGTAGAAACTTCTTTTAACTAGTGCGCTTTAAGGATTGAACAAAGGTAATTTCCAATCCGCCAAACTTGTCTGCTGAATCCTAAGAGTTTATAATCACCACAACATTCCCGGAATCTGCTTTGGATATTTTATACATATATGGCAACCTTCACACTATGGTGATAATCATTTGTATTATTTCATGCACTTACTGTCTTGAAGAAACATTGCCATGTATGACAAGTGAAACAAGGTAGTCAATGCCAGGCATACTATTTGTATAAAGAGCTAGGCTTCATTATTGTGAACTTCCAAATGTGAGGCATAGTTGGGAAATAAAGGTATAGTGGATTTCTAATATTTTCTAATTCATTAATGATATTGTAATTCACGTTGTTATATTTACTATCCTTTGCAGCTCTAGCATGGAACATTGAGGATTTAAGTCTTCCTAGAGAGCAGACTTTATTCAATTTTGCAAGCCAAGTGGATTTGAATAAATGGGTTGCATACTCTGATTCAGAGCATGGTGGTAAGAGTCCTCAATTCTCTGTAAACTTGTGTAGTTGGAAATTCCGCATTATTTGTCATATTGAATTTGGAGCTTGCAACAAGTCATTTGGTTCCCTTCGATTCAAATGCGCCTTTTTGTATTGCTCCCAATGTTTAATTACTCTTTTTGCGAGTAGCACACTATTGCATTTTTCAGCTCATAAGAGATTCTTGCCATTGAAGTCTAGTGTTGTTGAGGTGTGATCTACGTCTTTTCAGGGATCTGTAAAGCTTTGGCAACTTATGCTTGGGTACTGATGAGAAGATAATGTAGCTTTGCTTGCTAACATTTAAATTTACCCTTTGCTTTGTTTCATGCCTTTTCTAAAACCCATTCTTCCCCCCCCCCCTCGTTCTCTCTCTCTCTCTCTCTTCCCACCCTTTCCTTGTGGGGGGTGTGTGTGTGTGTGAGTGATCTGGAAAAAGAGATCACACAGTTAGATGCTTCTTCTTACTTGTCTTATAATGTCATTTTCTGATGTATTAGCATGTTTGAATTCTGCCCACCACATGTGCAAGGAAGGGAAGTCGTCCACTAGAAGATGATGGCTGCAAGGAATGGTAGAGGAGAAGGAGGATAGCACAGGGGATGAAGAATTCAGCTGGGAAGAACAGAGCTTGCGTTGAGAAGAGACGAGTAGAATGGCAAATCGCAAGATAATCTCATCTAGAGGAGCTAGCAATGATGAAGAAATCTAAGAGAAGGATGCCTAGGTCTAGCAGTGGAGAGGAGCTGTAGATTTCAGTAGGGTTGCGATGGAAAAAAAAGTATGGTGAAGAGACCTGGCTGAAAGCACAGTCTGGTGGTTCGCAATCAACCTAGAGCGTGCAGGGGCTCTAGACAACGATGAGTAGGAGTTTCAAAGCTGCTGGCCTAAGCTTTTGGCTCCAGGAAAGCTCCCAAAGCTAATTTCGTTTTTTGCTTTTGACCCAAAAAGCATATGCTGTTTTGGAAACCATGGCTTCCCAAAGAAGCTTTTTCTTTTTCAGCCAACCCAGGCTAAAACAAGGGTTCTTGCTTTTGGCAATTAAAGCGTCTGCAAAAAACAAAGTTACAAAAAGCAAATCCCAAAAACAAGGCCAGCCCATTGCGCATCATCCTGCCTCCTCCTCTCCTTGACTCGACACCCCACACGTCACCTTCCCATTACGATTTGCCTATTCAGGCCCTGGTCACTTCATCGCAACACTTTATCACCCGGGTTTCTGCAATCTCCATGGCTCCTCTTTGAACGGTGGTTTCAAATCTAGAACCCATGTTTCCAGGACAATTCAACTTCTCTCCTGCTAATTCCCAATCAGACTTCTCAATGACTCCGAGCTATTGCTCTTCTTCCCCCATATTCTTGGTGAATTCCTCTCTCTAGTTCAATCTTCCTCTCTTGTACTACATTCAGGATCCTCTCTCTCCAATCATGACATCCCTAGTTGATGAAATCACAAACTACTGCAAAATCTTCAGCAAACTGCGAATTGGATCCATACCTTGAATTCGCCACTCCAGCATACCTCGCATCACTTTGACCACGATCGAGATCATCCATGATAGGGCAGCTCTGATACCATCTGTCACGCCCTCACAAAATCTAACCCTATCGGAACCATGGTCTACAACATTAGAATCATGTGCATGCTGATCTTGACTCGATCAGCCCGGGCTAGAGAGGCTCGTGGAAACTGCCAGCCCTGCAAGCCAAACCTCACCCTTGGTGTCCCATACCGCCTGGTGAATAGCTGCACCGGTAGCTCCTAGCTCTGCTCCCTCACTGGCCGATGTGTGCAACTGTGGCCATGGCCCACCCTTTACAGCCTCAGGGAAGAGCGCTCACCAAGAAAATCCAAGAAAAGTACACAAGCGCCAAGAAAAGCGAAAAAGCAATCTTGCTGATCCATGTTCCCACGGATAGCACTCTAGCCCGTCATCTGTGTGCACATGACAACACCTTGGTTAGCATAATGTTCTTTTATCTACGAGCGGCCGGGATGACTATGGATAATACTTTCTTTTTAGTTGAAAGCTCTATGAGCAAGAAGGTCAAGGTAAGATCATAAGAGGAATCTGACTTGACAAAACAAGGAGGTCAAATGGAGAGCCTGTCATGAATAAAGGGGATCCGTCAAAGAAGACATGGCCAAATACCTGGCCAAATGACTCAATAAAGCATTGGAGGAGTTTTGAGTCACGTCCTGGAGATAGTGGTCAACAGCCAGGAAAGGGTTGAGTGCTAGAGTACTAAGAGAAGTAAAGGAGGGGGCTGCTACAAGTGGCTTGGGAAGGATGAAAGTGATGGGCACAATCCAAGTAGAGGCTGGACAAAGGGGAGGGGCAGCAGTAAAAGGGGGGGGGGGGGGTGAGGGGATTATGACAGGGAATCGAGGTGAAAATCCTTTCTAGTTAGGAAAGAAATCAGTGAACTAGTCCGAGTGTTGGTTACGATCATGAATAGGCATACATGTTCATATAGGGAGCATAAATAGAATTGATTTTTATTGTTTATATTGCGGGACTGTATGAAAATGTATGGTTTTTGGTCCTCTATGTTATGTTGTCTGAGTCACCTAATTTGCAAAGCTTTTATTGTTCTAACAAAGATGAATCTTCCTGCTACCTTGATTTCTATGAAGGAACATAGAATGGCTTAGTCGCATTGAAAGTTTTGTATTGGCATTTGCAGGTGTTTCCAGTGCATCGTTGGCATTAAATGATGATGGAACCCCAACTGGTAGTGGTCGCAATCCACATATGAAGGGGATTTTTGAGCTTGCATGTTTTTTTTTGGGGGGGGTGGGGTGGGGGTAAATGAGTTGCAATATTGAGAAACCAATTTTCTGTTTTTGTGCAGCTGTTTTCTCTGGTAATTTATCAGTAGAGCTTGCCGAACATGGGATTGGAAGGGTGATTCGCAGTGGATTTTCTGGCATTCGTACAAGGCAGGTCCAGAACTTCCACCATATTCATATGCTCATGTCGACAGCTCTAAGATATGAATTTGACTTAAAATGAAAGTTAGTCTCAATGAATCTTGTTACTTTTGCTTACAGTCCTACATAAGCACTATAGTATATTGTGGAACATTGTCACTATGGCATAAGGAGATAAAACTTGTTATGCCAATTGAATGTGGTTGGCGCTTAGCTGACCATATGAAGCTCCTCATAACTTTGATGCCCAACTAAAGGGTTTGAGTCGTGAGGCTGGTTACCTCTTTCATTGGTAACACTCAGGCTATTTGTGAGCTGATAACTTTGATGCCAAACTAAAGGGTTTGAATCATGAGCCTGATTGCCTCTTTCATTGGTAACACTCAGGCTATTTGTGAGCCGATACTCAGTGGGTGTGGTCTCTCAGTTCACTTCACAAACTCACAAGCGTAGGCTCTAAAAGAGATGTCTCCTCCTAGCCATAAGTGACAGCTGAGCCAGCTTGCAGCCTTAGTTGCAAAGCTAGACGTTGGGTTCCATTCCTCATGCACGCCAGCCGCTTGGCAGCATGTGGGCGTCACAACAAGTCAGATGCCCTTCTAGGACTTCTAGATCATGGCATTGACCTCTGAACTAGCTCCTCAGGCAGCACCATTAGCTATTGCTAGGCATTGTGGACACCAATCCTCGGCATCCCACACTGAGAACCTTGACCAACAATCTTGGACCCTTGGTGTGGCATCGTAACCCATAAACATCTCAGATTTACACAGATACTTGCAAGAAATATTTCCATGCAGGAAACGTCATCCTAGAAAGGTTTCTGAAACAATGATCGAATGTACAGGAAATGGCAGGGGTAGGCTAATTTTAGTACAAGCAGCGGAATATGTAAAACAAGTCAGATTAAACCTAGTCAGCTGAAAGTTCATCAAATCGTGTGTCTTGTCATTACAATACCAAAGCAGGCCATACATGGTTACGATATATAATTGATCATGCTTCTCATGATAACAGTGCCTAGACTGAATACAAGCACCCTGAAACATTCAAGCATTGGTTACATGAAAATGCCCTACAAGTCTCCATGATACACAAAATGGTCACATGGAACTTGTGTTGTCTACATCCTCCTGCTCTTGAACATCCCGTCCTTGAGCTGGCCTTGACTCGTAGGATGGATCCATCCTTGAGACTACAGTGCACATATACGAAATTATCTGCCATCTCATGTCCAAGTTGATTGCCCTTTATTCTGTGCTTCGTCAAGTAGTATTCGTGATGATAAATTTTTAGAAACACTATCCATATCTAGTAAGTGCATTCCCAATTATATTCAAAGAGATATTCCATGCCATGTAACTAGTACCAAGGTTTTTTTGGGATTGTAACCTAGTATTTAATTGCGGGCTAGGATGAATTAGTGAATGATTTGGTTGTAAAAGCCCTATCAAGTAGTAAATAGGACATACTAGATGTAGCTTGCAACCTTTGTGCTTTGCCTATCCTTTTCAGAATAAAAAATGACCCACCATAGTGGGGTCAGTGTGTTGTTTGTTGGCAAACACTGTAAGACTTTATGCAAGGAACATTTATAAGTCTTTTTCCTTTCTTCAAAACACCCCAAGATTTCATTTGCATAAGGTTTAAGCTTTAGCTTTGTGGCCCATAGTTGGAACCGTACGTGTATGATCCTCCACACCGTACGGATTCCGTACCGTAAGCATACAGTACGGTATTCCATATGCGTTTTTTTTTGGCTCCCAAAAAGGGGCAAAACAGTGAGGCCCTCGTACATTTCCTGCTTTTCAACCATCTCTGCGCGTACGCATCTATGCCGCACTGTCGTGGCCCGTGGCCCCGTACACCATACACGGATGACCAGCCAACCGTCCAGTCAGCCGTACAGCCAGCCAGCCAGCCAGTCAGCCAGTTCAGCAGCCAGCTCTGTGAGTTGTGATGCTGGACGGTGTGACCTTAGGAATCGCTTGAAATTTGAAGGCGGACCGAGGTCACTCCCTCTTATCTCTCGCATGTCTATTGAAACTTGAATCTTGAGTCTTGAAGTTTTCTTCTCAGTCTAAATTTCAGATTTTTATCTCTCTCTTTCTCTGTTTCTCTCTCTTGCAGATGGGAAGAAAGAAAGGAGAAGAATCAGAATTTGTGGAGACACTGAAGCCTTTGGGAAAGGGGCAATTCACTTGTAAATGCAAGTACTGCCCTCACAAATGGGATGGAGGACCTACCCATATAAGAGCACACTTTCTTGGGCTGACATGCCTTGGGGTTGACCCTTGCTCCTCCCCCCTTGAAAATGTGAAAGACACTTGCAGAAGGTTGCAAGAAAAGGCAAGTAAAAATAAATCTGCAGAAGAGCTTGTGGCTGATTTGCGAGATGCTTGGGAGAGTGGTGCTGCGAGTGCAAGTGCATCTATCTGCACATGAACCAAAATAGAAGAAACAAAAGGTGTCAAAGGGAGCCTTGGCCAAGGCATGGGAGTCCTAGGCACGGAAGGATGTTTACATTGCTCTTCGATGCTTTTTCTTTGCAGAGGACATTCCTCATTGGAAGTTGAGGAGTCCATATTTTTTGGAAATGGTCCGTGCAATTGGCCAAGTTGGGCCTAGCTTTAAGCCTCCATCTTATAAAGCCTTGCACACTTCGGAGCTGAAAAATGAGGTGGTATGCATAGATCAAGAGTTGCTGCCGGTTCAAGAGAAATGGAAAAAGTACCGATGCAGCGTAGTGTGTGATGGCTGGTCTGACACTTGGCATAGGCCTATCATTAATATCATGGTCTCATGCATTTTTGGCTTAGTACTCTTGAAGTCCGTGGATACTAGTGGGTAGTATAAATCAGGGGAATACATTTTTGGATATCAAAAGATGCCATTCTTGATGTTGGGCCAGATAATGTGGTGTAGGTTTGCATGGATAATGCATCTAACGGTGCGTGAGCAGGAGAATTGGTAGAGGAGGAGTGGCCCCATATTTTCTATACTAGATGCACATGTCATTGCCTTGATCTCTTGTTTGAGGACATTGGGTAGCTTGCTTGGGTGAAGCCAGTGTTAGCACATGCCAACATGATTGTGACGTTTGTTACTCGAAAGCACACTGTGTTAGCATTATATAGAACTTTCAGCAAGAAGGAATTAGTGAAACCTGCACAAACTTGGTGTAGGAAGAAAGTATCATGCACCGTGAAAGCACAACAGGTGTCTTCCATTGTATTGGGGTGCCTCATTTTGGCAGGAAGCAAGAGTCATAGTGAAGATATGTGCACCTATTCTGAAGATCCTTCGTTTGGTTGATAGGGAAGGGGCTACCATGGGACTTTTATATGAGCTCACTGATTGAATGGTGGAGAAGATACTCCAAGTTGGCTGATGTCAGAGCCTTGTGTGTTAATAGGTGGGATATGATGCACTCTCCTTTACATGCAGCAGCTTTTGTTCTCCATCCGATTTGGAGAGAGAAAAATTCCAGATGGTGATAAGGAGGTGCATGATGGGTGGATGGATGTCATTGAGCGGTACACAAAGTATGATGTTGAGAGGCAGGGCATCTTATTTGATGAGTTTGATGTTTACAAGTCCATATCAGGCACATTTGCTTGGGCAATTGTGAAGGATGATAAGAGGATGCACCAAGGGGTGAAGTGGTGGGAGACATTTGGGGCTCACACTCCAAATTTGCAGGAGTTGGCTATTCGAGTGCTCTCGTAGGGGACATGTGCTTCTCCTTGTGAGAGGAACTGGAGCACGTTCTCTCTTATACATACCAAAAGAAGAAATAGGCTGCCTCCAAAGAATATAGAACAACCAGTATACATCCATACTAATTTGCGATTGATCTTCAAAATCAAGGAAAGGGGATTTGAGAAGATAGAAGTGACCTTGGAAATGATTAACAAGGAGAAGGATGATGAGAGGCTGCTTGCTTTGCCAGAGACTACAAAGGGAGGAGGAGATTCCAGCCAGACCAGCCTCTCTTGTTACAGGAAGGATGAATGTTGCTGCAGCTTCAAGTAGCTCCAGTATTTTGGAGTCCCATGGCGAGGCAGATGAGATTGACTTTGATGAGGATGAGGATGATGAGGAGGAGGAGGAGGATGGCACTGATGCTGCTGATGATGAGGATGAGGCACAGGATGAGGATGCACCTTGAGGCTTGAGCCTCATCAGTTGTGATGCATTTCAGTTTTGTTTCCTGGCTGTGGCAGCCTGCAGGCTGGGAGCCTTTTCAGTTTGTGATATGATGTTTTCCAGCTTGTCTTTGCAGGCTGCCACAGCCTTTTCAGTTTGTTATATGATGTTTTCCAGCTTGTCTTTGATGTAGTAACTATAGCCTACAGGCTTCTTTCACTTTTCTAGTTTCTACTACCTGCTACCTTTGATGATTGATCATGATGTTTTGGTGTCTATCACTATGTATTAGATGACAGAATCCAGTCTGTGAACTCTTCCATGAATCATGATTCATGATTCACGACTTTAAAATCAATAAAAGTTTAAAGTTTGAAGGTTGAAGTCGAAAGTTTTGTAGTTCTCTCTCAAGTAAATGTGTACAATGTATATTTTCCTAGTTGTTTTTGGGTAAAATTAGGGTCACGTATGATTCAGCCCCAGGGGCTGAACCATACTCCAATCATACTTCCGTACCCGTATGATGTATGCGTATGGTAACGTATGGAAAAAAACTAGGGTTCCAAACAATCATTTCTCCCCATTCTAGGATATGCTGACCTACGCTCTTCATTTTTCTCTAGTTCTGTAACATAACAATTCCATTTATTAATAAATCAGTAGGTTGTTAAAATTGTTTTAACAAACATCCATGAAACACTAGATGCACCTTTCAACCTTGTGGTACTTCTAACTGATTGCCTACGTTACCTATTCTCTTTAGAATTAACCACGGCCCACAATAGCGGGGTGATAATGCTATGCATTGGGCCCTAAAGGGGAACAAGCTGGTTTGCTAATCCAATCCTTGAGATTGAAGTAGTGTGCAATCCATTTGGTTTTGCATGCTAAACCAATCCCAGGGACTAGATTAGCATGTGGTGCATGCTAATTTGATTCTCAAGATCGGTTTAGTATGTAAAACCAAATGGATTGCATGCTAATCCAATCCTGGGGATCATATTAGCATGACAAAGCATGTTAATCCAATCTTGGGGATCAAATTAGCATGTGGCCTTCCACAAGGTCGCATGCTAGAATTCGATCCCTAGGATTGGATCAGGGATCATGTAGATGCTAATCTGATCCTAGGGGTTGGATCAGCCACACATATGGTTGCATGCTTCATGCAGATTTGATCCCTAGATCAGATCTAGATGAGTGCATTACTTTTTTTCCAAAAAATATTTTTTTAATTACAACTTTTTAATATCATGAATTACAATGAAAATGTAAAAGCATCCAAAAATAATCTAAGTATTCCACTCACTTTTGGGGGTTTGTTGGCATTTTGGATGCTGGGGCTAGGAATATGTAGGCTGTCAAAGCTGGGAGGAGGGAGGTTACGTTTTGGGAAATAGTGAAAAATGAGAGATTAGGGTTTAGGATGTTGATTTTATAGTGTATGATTTGCGACTCTTGTAATTTTTGGGGCGCGAGGGTCCGGCCATGTGTGCGAGAATTGGGGAACTAAAATTCCCTAGTGGGCCCTTGGGAATTGTGAATGTGCGCCCAGTTACTAGGCAATTGATTCCTGGGGCCAAAGTGTGCAACAGAGGGCCAAAAGAGTGGTGCAATTAAAAATTTCTATTTTTAGCACAGGGGCCTTCTTTTGGATCTAGAAGGCCAGTAACAGCCCCAGAAGGAGCCAGAGAAGATTTCGAGGTTTGCCAGAGTCTGCTAGAGCTGACAGAGGAATTCGCCACCTGCTAGAGCCTGCCAAGAGTTGCCAAGGAGCGTCACCACCTACTAGGAGCTATCTAGGGGCCTTTCTGGTGATTTCGCAATTGACAAGGAGCTTGTTTGGGAATTTCGCAACTGACTAGGAGGCTGCCAGGTGCTGGTTGGGCTTGCTTGGAGCTGCTACAGGTGTCGTGATCTGCCTTCAGGCTGTCAAGGAGCTGCTACCAAGTGCTGCGAATTGTTTCTGGCTGAACATGAGCTGTCTACAGGGATTTTGACATGTTTTCTGCTTGCTTTTGGAGATGTTGTTGCTGGTTTTGCTGTTCTCTAGGATTGGAAGACTTCTCCTAAGCTGTTTCTAAGGCCAAGCCAGAGCTGGATCTACTATTTCTCGCTGGTTTTAGGGTTTTCCAGCCCGGGTGACCTGTTTTCAGAGGATTCTTGGCGAAGGAAGACTTCTCTTTGTCTGCTTTTGCCGTTCCTGGACTTGTTGCTGGCTGATTATTGTGTTTGGAATTGATTCCTTGCAGGGAAGGTGGATTTATGCAGTGATTTGTGGCCAGGAAGGCTCCAAGTTGATTTCGACTTGTTTTGGGATAGCGATTTGGTTTGATTGCACCAGAATCTAGCTGTGTGGGAGCTGTCTTGCAGTTGTGCAGCCGTGTCTGGCTGGTTGGGCACTTGGTTGTGCAATTGCAGGTGTGGCACATACAGTGGTTGCTTTTGGGGTCTCTGTTGCATGCTTTGGTTGGTTGAGGACAGAGGGTTGTCTAGTAATTGGATGCGATTTCACCATTTGGAGTTGAGCAGGGAATTAGAGGGTGGGTTGGACGGGGAGTTTGCAGGCGTTGGTTTCCCTGTGGTGCAGCTTCCCAGAGACCTTTGTAATCAGCCGCTTGGCTTCAAATGAATGTTAAATAATTACCGCAAGTGGCGCCAACGTCTGGGGCCCAATCGGTATCCTTGTATCTGAGTAGGAGTGCTGTAGCTCCCTTGCGATTTAATCTGTGGTGCATAATTATTTGTCAATTTACTGTGTATGTTGTAATTAAGTGGATCCTACCACCCTTTACGTTGTTAAGGCTGGTTTCAGTGGTTCCATTGCTGGGATCCGCCTAACTTCTTCAAGAAGGGAGGCTGTGGTTGGCTTGGTGCAAGTCCAGCAGACTAGGCGAAGAAGACAGCATACTATTCAGCAAATATGTCTCACATGGAGAGACCTATGAGTCTTACTGGAGAGGAAGAGGAAGAGGAAGAGCGGATGTTTCAGACTCATGATGATGATCAGGGTGCAAGAGAGGAGTCCCAGCATGTTGCTGTACGTTAAGATGATTGGACTGATTAGGAGGATGTGGATTTATTTAGGGCACAGATGCACAAAGTTTCATGAGTGCTTTCATGCAGTTCACACAGGATCCTCGCTTCCAAAAAATGCTGAAGTTTGATGTGCAGCCGAAGAAAAGGAAGCCCGATGATGTGGATAAGGATGTTGAAGCTAACAAGAGACCGCATGTCAACTTTCAGGATCAACGCTCTCAAAAGCTCCATGGTCTGCAGCAGCCTAATGTTCTTCCGGGGCCAACTCAAGGTAATAATTTTCAGTCCATGGTTTCCGGATAGCAAGGAGTTATGGCACACCCGGTGCAACCAGGTTATTTTGGTGGTGGTTCAGTGTTTTAGGCCATGGTCAGCCCACAAGCCCAATTTTTGGGTATGTGTGCTAGTCAAACAGTTGGGTTTCAGCCTAGTTTACAGCCCATGGGACATAATATGATGTATGCAAATGTTGGAGCAGGCCCAGGGATGCAAATAGGTATGCCTAGTGCAGCAATAGGTAACCTGGGTTTGGGAAATATGCAAATATGGGTGCTGGTCTGAATAATACAGCTTTTCCCTATGCTGGTGGTGTGGGAGATAGACTGAGTGCTGCTGTCCCTTTGCCAAGGCACTTGTATACGATAATTTGGCACCTGAAGGGAAGATGGAGGACTTTAAAGAGGTTAGTGCAGCAGTAAAATTTGAGACATTCAGTGGGGTGCAGGATAAACTTAAGGCCTTGACCTTTTTGCAACAATTTGATGCAGCCTACACAGGAGGGAATTTCACTGTCATCCAAAATATTTGAAAAGGAGAGGCTGCAAAATCTTGTTCATGAGTGCCTGGAAGGTAGCTGGTGCATTGGTCAATGCAAAAGGCATCACCTTGAACTCATACAGTCCCCTCTCTGTGCGAAAGGCTGTCTTGTGCTCATCCTCGGCTTTCATTCTAATTTGATGATAGCCGGACCTCAAATCAATCTTAGTGAAAAATTGAGCACCCTTGAGTTCATCCAACAGGTCATCTATCCTGGGGATTGGAAACTTGTTTTTGATGGTGACCTTATTCAAGTCTCTGTAGTCAATGCACATACGGTAAGAACCATCCTTCTTTTTCACCACCAGCATAGGGGATGCAAAAGGAGAAGTGCTATGAGTGATGAAACTCTTCTGAAGTCCGTCCCTCACTTGAGCTGCCACTTCTTCCCGTTCTACCTTAGAGAGTCGGTATGGGGCCTTATTGATTGGCTTATTGCCAGGTTCTAGGACTATGGCATGATCTACATCTCTTCTCGGAGGTAATTGTGATGGCAAATCAGCAAACACATCTGCAAACTCTGAGAGCAATCTCTGCATATCACAATCATCAACATGGGGAGTGCCACCCTCTTTAGTTATTGACACATTTAATGCATATATGGCTCTGCCCCTCTTGAGCTCTCTGGCCAACTGCCTTGCTGAAATGACCTGCAATTTAGGAGCTGCAATACCATGCAATGTAACTGATCCATCCTTGTGGACAAAGCTGAGTGTTAAGGCATTGAAATCCATGCTGATTTTGCCGAGTGCAACCAATCATAGCCCTGGACAACATCTATTGGGCCCATGTCAAGTGCCAAGAGATCACCTGCAAATGTATAGTCATCAAAGAACTTAATCCTTGCATCTTGGCAACAAGATCTACTGATCATATGCTGTCCATTGGCCACTTCTACTCTCAGCCCATGGTCTATCTTAGTAGCAATCACTCCCACCCTCTGTAAGGTCTTGCAGTTAACAAAACTGTGGGTGCTACCGCTGTCCACCAACACATGCACAATCCTGCCATTAATCATCCGTGTTAATCTGATAGTATCAGCACTTTTGGCACCCATTAGGGCATGCATGGAAATAGTATAAAGTGTTGGCTGGGCATCCCAATAAACCTCATCCTTGTTCACAGGAGCATTACCACCTGCATCTTCTCATGCATAAAAAGGTATCGCATCGTGATGCTCCACAAAAAAGAGTGTTGGCCTACGGCCTCTCATGCCACCAGTGGGCAGAGTCTCATACGAATGCGAAGCATGAGTGTCATGCGCAGGAGCACCACCCGGATCAAAAGGAAAGTCAGTGCCCTTCGTGGCTCCAGTGTCAGGAGCCTCATCTGCATCATGTGTATTTGCCATCTCATCCTGAGACGTATCCAAAGAACCTGGGGCGTCAAACAATTCCTTGTCATTTGAGAGGTCAATGATCATGCTAAGCATGGTAGGACTACTGTTGCGCATCTTGCACACATTCCTATGCTCAGGAGTCCATTTCTCGCCACATTTAAAACATAAGTTGGCCTTCTTTCTGCTGTCCATTATTGCCGGTGTATGCTGTTTTATCTTAGCCTGCTCATTTCCAGTAGTAGGCTTGCCTCCAGGCTTGGCATCAAGATACCTGTAAGGCCTGACATACGGCATCTTACTACCCGAGATAGTAGGAAAGCGAGGAAATGGTGCTGCTGCAGATTTCTTGTCAGTCCACTCAGCAAACTTAGGCTTCGACTCAGCATCATACCCTGTAGCATGCGAGCTGCCCATGGCATTTCTGCGCTCGCCAGCATATTTAGGCTCGAATACTTCTGCAAGCTGAGCTGCCCTCTTAATTGTTTGAGGGCTATGTGCCTTCACATCTGGAGCGAGAGAAGAATTTAACCCATGGATGAAACGCAACAGCTTTCCCTTTTCAGATATGTCCTGCACAAATAGGGAAAGCCTCCAAAAGCGTTGCAAGTACTCTTGGACCGTACTGGTCTGTGACAAGGCATAAAATTCAGCCAAGTATTGATCCAATACAAGTGGAGATACAAATGTAGTGACCATCAATTCTTTGAAACCCCTCCAAGTGGTTGGTTTTTGAGGCGAGTCCCTCATGTATCGCCACCATGTGTGGGCATAGTCCTGCATATGCATACTTGCAAAAATGATGCGCTCCTCCTCAAACTTGGGGCACTTTGAGTTTGGCCTTGATATCCTTGGCTGCATAATTCTTGTGTGTGTAACCTCCAAAAGTGCGGGCATCATCACGCTTGAGGTTCACATAATCAGAGAAGGGCATCTCAAGTTTGATGGCCTCAGGTAGGGCCCTGTATGAACGCAAAGAATCTGCCAACATGTCATCAAAAGTGGCTTGCTGCCCACCACCAACCCCCTACTGCGTAGAAGCCATTGCCATCTGATGCATTGGTTGCATCTGGCTATATGTGCTCGTTGGCGGAGCGATAGGTGCATGAACCTTGGGCTCGGTCTCTTTGCCAAATGCATCTCTCCGAAATGCTGGCATACCAAGGATGTGGGTTGCCATATAAACCCAAGCCAACTCCAGGCATAATCGTTGGTGCGGTTAAAGGAGCACTAGCCGGATGCACACCGATGGGTCGGCCCAAAAGAGATGGCTCAGCCTGCATAGATGCAGAAAGCTGAGAGAAAAAAAAAAAGGCCTGACATCTTGCAAGAAGGTGCTCTGTGGCACAGAAAATGCATCATCTATGTCTAGATAATCCCCAACTGGGGTACATGCAATGGTCCAAAAAATTGATGCTCATAGGCACGACGGGCATCTGCCATAGAGCCCCTGCGTGGAGTAGATAAAACATCCTGACTGTCTGAATGGTTCCCGTGCTGGGGTGCGGGCTGCTTACCCTTATCCTGCATAACAATGGCAGATGTGATCAGCTGACCAATCTGCTGTCCCATCTGGATAAGAGCCGTATCCTACATAGACATGGTTGTGGTAAGCTGCTGGCTGAACTCTTGTCCTATCTGACGGAAAGCACCTTGGAGCATAGAGGAAAGGGTATCTAGAAATTGAGTCTACGGTGCCTGCAGTTCCCAGGATGCAAAAGAGAGAGGCTGAGTGGAAGGAACCTCTGCACCACTAGTGGATGCAACCACTGTGGCAGGTACTTGCTCATACTGAGCAGCCTCATTAGTGTCATGCGATATATCACGAGGGACACACTTTGGTGCCATGGTGACTGGCCTTGGAGAGAGGAGCTCGATTGTAGGCAAGGAGAAAACCCTGCTGTAATGAGTCCCTGAGATAGTGTGTGAAAAACATGAAAATGTCGATGGAGAGGCTCAGAAGAAAGGTTGTCGAAGAAGCTTCGAAACGGAGCCAAAATGGCTCCAAACGGGCTCTGAAAGGCCTCTAAAAAGAGGCTGAAAGTGAATTGTTTACCCTCTTCTTTTTTTTTTTGGGGGGGGGGGGGGACCTAAGTCACCTAGGACAGTTCTAGCCTAAGACCTTTAGGACTATTAGGGCACTGTCTTAGATCGACCTAACCCAGCCTTTAACCTTAGTTAGTACTAACCTAACTTAGAGCCACACTAACTAAACCTAGCCTAACCTAATCTACTAACCTAACCCACTCCACTAACTAAACCTAACTAAACTAGCTAGACCTAACCCGACCCAACTAACCTTGGCTGTTGAAGCTAAGGTTTTTTGTTCAGGTAAAGGCGACGGCGACGCAGGGCATGGCGTGGCTGGTGGCGGGGGAGGAAGCAGTGACGCATGAAGGATGGACGCGGAGGGGATGGGTGACTAGAACGGATGGGGGGGGGAGCAGAGCAACGACGACGGGGGGGAGGTCGTCCGACGGGGAGCGCTGGTGGGACGATGGGAGCAGGGACGTGGGGGACCAGGGACAACCTACGTGTCGTTTGATGGGGTGGGATTTTGGATGAGTAGGGACAGCCGGAATGGACGGGCTCATGGCGTGGGCCTGATGGGAGAGCTCCGTTACGGTATGCTTGCAGACCGCCCTTCAAATCTTAGCCAATGGGGGCTTTCCTCGTTGGCGACCTGTTGACGATGGCGGCACAACGATGGCGTGGCATTCTTGGCTGGCTCTGCTCCATAGTCAGTAATTGAATGAGCATCTTTAGCTAGCTCTGCAGCAGCTATAGTAGCGTAGGTGCAATCCACTGCTTAGCCCTCTAGCGTCAATGAGTCATGGCTGCCAATACCTGAAAGTTGTGTTGTGGCCCTGTCTGGCGTTGGAGCTGGCGGAGGAGTTGGAGTGAAAGGTGAAGCAAACGTGCTAGAGTCGGTGCTCTGATACCAATGTAGAAAAGGGGGTAGGGACAGATTTGGAAAAGGGGGATAGACTAGTAGAAGGAGAGAGAGATAGGGGAAGGAGGGAGGAGAAGGGGTAGGAGAGAGAGAATGAGGTAGGAAAGAGAGGGAGAGATTGAGAGGGAGTAGGGAAGAGAGAGAGAGAGTGAGTGAGCGTAGGTAGGAAGGAGGAAGGGAGAGTAGATAAGATTAGATGTCACATCAAAAAGTACATAGTAGGGGGTGGATGGAGACTTATATAGTCCCTCCACATTTTCCACCAAAAGGGCCTCTAACTTGGCCTCTTTTTCCCCTTCATTACAAATTGCTACCTTTAGCACAGGGGCCTTCTTTTGGATCTAGAAGGCCAAAAACAGCCCCAGAAGGAGCCAGAGCAGATTTCGAGGTTTACTAGTGCCTGCTAGACCTGCCAGAGGAATTCGCCACCTGCCAGAGCTTGCCAGGAGTTGCTAGGGAGCGTCGCAACTTGCTAGGAGCCTGTCAGGGGATTTCGCAACTGATCAGGAGGCTTCCAGGTGCTGGTCGGGCTTGCCAGGAGCTGCTATAGGTGTCTTGATCTGCCTTCACGCTGTCCAGAAGCTGCTACCAGGTGCTGCGAATTGTTTTTGGCTAAATAGGAGCTGTCTACAAGGATTTCGATGTGTTTTTTGCTTGCTTTTTGGGCTGTTGTTGCTGGTTTTGCTGTTCTCCAGGCTTGGAAGACTTCTCCTAAGCTGTTTCTAGGCCAGCAGGCCAGAGCTGGATCTACTATTTCTCGCTGGATTTAGGGTTTTCCAGCCCCGGTGACCTGTTTTCAGAGGATTCTTGGCGAAGTAAGGCTTCTCTTTGTCTGCTTTTGCCGTTCCTGGACTTGTTGCTGGCTGGTTATTGCGTTTGGAATTGATTCCTCGCGGGGAAGTGGATTTATGTAGTGGTTTGTGGCTAGGAAGGCTCCAGGTTGATTTCGACCTGTTTTGGGATAGTGATTTGGTTTGATTGCACCCGAATCTAGCTGTGTGGGAGCTGTTTTGCAGTTGTGCAGCCGTGTCTGGCTGGTTGGGCACTTGCTTGTGCAATTGCAGGTGTGGCACAGACAATGGATGCTTTTGGGACCTCTGTTGCATGCTTTGGTTGGTTGAGGACACAGGGTTGTCTAGTAATTGGATGCCGTTTCACCATTTGGAATTGAGCAAGGAATTACAGGGTGGGCTGGATGGGGATTCTGCGGGCGTTGGTTTGCCTGTGGTGCAGCTTCCTAGAGACCTTTGTAATCAGCCGCTTGGCTTCAAATGAATGTTAAATAAATACCGCAAGTGGCGCCAACGTTTGGGGCCAATCGGTGTCCTTGTATCTGAGTAGGAGCGCTCTAGCTCCCTTGTGATTTAATCTGTGGTGCATAATTATTTGTCAATTTACTGTGTATGTTGTAATTAAGTGAATCCTACCACCCTTTACGTTGTTAAGGCTGGTTTCACTTTCTCCTTCTTTAAAATCTTGAAAAGATCTTTTCTCATGCGCATATATCTTAGCTAGAGATCCATAGCTTAGCAAATGTTTGATTTAGCAAGGTCCAACATCCTCCGCATGTGGACTAAATAATTCGCAACACTAGGTACCTTTCGTGTAACTCCCATTGTAGTTGGGTTAGCTGGTCTAAATTCATAATTTAGTTCAAAAGGACTCATCCCTTTGGGTGAATGGTTTTTATCATTATAGGCAAATTCCAATAACGGCAACCACTTGTTCCATTAACTTTTCCTTAAGGAAACATATGCTCTCAGCATATCTTCCAAAGTTTGGTTGACTCTTTCCGTTTGACCATCCCTCTTAGGATGATCCCCACTACTCATCCCCAACTTGGTCCTAAGTGTGTTAAATACAAGAATCCAAAAATTGACTGGTAAATCTTGTATCCCTGTCTAATACTATGGGTTTCGGTAATCTACGCAGATGAAATATGTTTGTTAGAAACAAACCTGCTACTTGCGGAGCACTTACTGACTCTCTAGTCGAAATGAAGTGGCCGACTCTCTAGTCGAAATGAAGTGAGCCATCTTAGTAAGACATTCAACGACCACAAGGATAGAATCATACCCTTCTTGTTCTGCGGCATATCAACTATAAAGTCCATGGAAATGCTCTCCCATCTACTTGATGGTATTTCCAATGGTTTTAAAAGGCGAGGTGTCTTCATCCATTTTGGCTGACTAACCTAGCACAGAAAACATCATGTCACACATTCATGAATATGTTTTTCACCTTGGGCCAAAAGAAATCATGCTTTACGAGCTCATATGTCATTTTAACATTTGGATGTCTAGCACATGGGCTATCATGGTACTGATGGATGATCTTTTGCCAGAGATCATGCCGATTCGGTACAACTGTGTTGCCATTTCTTTTCAGCATACCATCCTCTATGGCCTTCTCTAGATGCTAGGTCATTTTATAACTGGGGGTACATACTCGTCCACCTTCTTTGTTTCCTTGACTTCAATCATTAGAACACTTTTCTACTATCGTGAAACTCATACTATGCATAAATAGTAGGCTAGTTGCCTTTGAAAGCAAGAAGTTTCACTTTCTTAGAAAAATTGGCCAACTCATGAACAAGATGCCGTGATCCACGCTTTGAAACCATGGAGACATTATTTGTATGGTGCAGAGTTTTATGTTGATGTCTACCATGATACTCTAAAGTAACTTTGTAAGCAACTTGATTTGAGTGGCATCAAGCAAGGTGGACAGAACTTATGCAAGAATTGAGATTCAGTATTGAAGAGGCAAGGATAACAAGAGTGCACAAGTGCACATAGGCACTGCCTCCTAGTAAAGTGGTAAAGCAAGCAGTTTGGATGTAAAAAAGAAAGCAAAAAAAAGGGTGTTGGGCTATCAAAAGACAAAATTTTAAAGGATGACCTCCATATATATATTTTTTTCAAAATAACACATGGAAATTTACAAAGGAGTTTCAATCCTTCACTACAGCACTACCTCTAAGGAGACAGTGCTAATAAAGTTGCTGATGCTTTGTGACACATAACAAAACCGCTTCTATCACAATGCCGCTTTCATCAGTTTCTATGAAAAAAGACTTCTAGGGATAAATAAATTTTAACATAGGTCCTTGAGCCATTGCTCTCTTTACTGCGTCAAAACTTTCTTGTTGATTCTTTCCACACAGGTAAGGTACTTTGTTTGAGGTCAACTCAGTCAATGGAGAGTGTCATGACAAGAGCAATGACTATTTTGTAATTCATAGACATACGAGCATTATTACATGATGCACTGATTTGAGGGTGTGACATGTGTCTGTATTTATGATGGACGTGGACCGATATTGTTATGGTGGTTGGTCATCTGTGTAGATAGGGCCTATTGAGCTAGAGCCACTACATCTGACGGCACCAAATTTGGACATGTAGCACGTATTTTATTAATAAATATGTGCACCCACGTGTCTAGGTCCTAGGGGTAGTAGGAAAGAAAAGGGTGCATTAGAGTGCATGGAATGGTAGGTGCATGGGTCATAAGCTAAGGGTAGGTGCAAATGGGAAGATGGACCTTGAGTGATCTCAAGGGACATTAATGAAGGGTATCCCCTTCATTGTGTTCATACATAGCATTCTCTCTAGCACCTTATATGCATCCGCAATCTCTCTCACCTTCTCGCACCTTGCATGTAGTTCTTGGTAGAAACAAGTACTCTCATGAAGGTGCTCTTCCCCCAGTGGAGGGCCCTCTTTGATACACTTGTGATACTAACAGCAATGTATGCAGCACTCTTCTAGGGAGGTGACCTCTCAACGACAGATTGGAAGAGATTTGAGAGATTGCAGGTGGTTATGGGTTCCCGAATGATCCAGAGTAAGCCCTCAATTCCCCATCAGATTATACAGGCAGAGGTCACCGTGACACCTTTCGAGATTGATGCTATCTTTAGACAATGACATATATTCCCAAGGTTTGGGCTCTACCTAGTTGGAGACTGTTAAGATTGGCACTAAGTCGTCGCGAGATGACTTGCAGGCAAATGGGTCAGTACAGCTTGGTATGCATGTGTTTTGAGATGGTTTGATAGCCAGGGGGTGTCTAGATGGATCGACTCTCACCTTTTCAGTACAGTCTGGAGTCATGATGCCTGTCCTTGCGTTGAAGCCCCCACCTAGGAGGACTTACCCGCAGCTCAAAGAGTCGACAATGGACTGATAAAGAGCTGCATATGGTGATGTCTCAGCCTCCTTTGGGATATCTTGAGCAAAGTGGGAGGTCTCGGGAGAGAAGTAGCATACTGCAACGAACAAATCCCGGCTGTCCATGTGTCGGATCCGGATCCAAAGAAATCTGGAGTGTGTATCTCTCTGCTCTACTGAGATGGTTCCCAAAAGGGTGGACCTATAAAGAACTCCTACTCCTTCTGATCCTCGCACTCCCCCTGTGTCCCTCGTCTCATCTCTGTAAGCAGACTCCCATGTGCACCCGTTGACTACTGGTAGTGGGCGCTCTAGACTCTGATGTGTCTTTGTATAAAAGACTATGTCACGACCTATATAGGATTCCGAGGAGCTCCCTGGTCTGAGTCTCAAAGACCCCGCCTCCCTATGTGGGAGGGGAGGTGGGTGCCCGACGGGTGCCTGTAAGTAGTTGTCCATCTTGAACCACCGCCCACTTCCCATCCTTGCGGGCCTGATCCCGCTGTTGTAACAGTGTGCGCCTCTCCTCAACCTGTAGGGGGGTGAGATCCTCATCCATGGAGATCGATGGCTGATCCCGTAAGAATGACCTACGTTGTAGAGCTGAGAGTCGTGCGTGAGCGCCATGGAATCGTATGATAAGGGGCTGCTCTTGGTTGGGGTCTCTCCCCACCCGCCATGCCCTGTGCTCAGCTACCCCCAGAGTAGTGGCCACAAATGTAGTCGCATCACTCATCGATGTAGCCTCAGTGCATGGGATGCCATGGTCTCTGATGTTGAGAGCCTTACTGGCTCTCTCCTGTTGCTCCATGAGAGTAGCCAAAACGGTTGCCTTCGCAGGTTCCCGTTTGGCCACATCGACCCATCTGGAAGTCTCCTCAATTACAGATTGCATGCTCGCAATCTGTGCCTCCACTACTAGGTACTCCTTGGGAGTGTCTCTATGGCTGTGACCTCTTGTTGGAGTTGTGAAATGTCCTGTCTGAACCTCTGAATAAGGGTACCCTGCTTGTGTGTGATACAAGCCTGTTCTTGGGCAAAGCGGGCCTGCTCCTGTGCGAAGGGGGTCAACTCCACCTCTCGTACTCGAATGCTGTGCACCTCCATCAAGAGGGACTCCCAGGCATCAGGTGGGGTGGCCCTAGAAAACTCGTGGATCGAAGGCGGCTAGTACAAATGAACGCGGATAGTGCTGGATGATGGGCGAAGCTAGATTGGGCTGAGTGGGAGATGACGGTGAAGAGTAGCTCTGGAGTGCGGGGGTAAGGCCAGATGAAGCAATGAAGGGTGGCTGCTTCAGGGGCAAGGGTGACAGGAATGAGGCGTACTCATAGTTGAGGCACCATAAGCTGTCCCTAATGATGGAGCTGCTGTAAGGCCTGACCCCTCCATGGATGGGGTGGATAGCGAAAAAGAAGCTGCTGTCAACAATGGTGATGATGATGTGAGAGCCGAGGTGGGAGCTGATGTGGAGGTGGATGCTGATGTAGAGGCTGATGTGGAGATTGCTTGCGTGGAAGCCCTGGTGGCTGCCTTTTGTGTGGCAGTGCTGTCCACCTGTAGGCCACTCCGATTGCTGCGTTTGTTGACATCCTCAAGCGTGAGTTGTTGCCTTTGTTGTTTATCCTCTTTTTTGTTGTTGGGTCTCTCTCTTTCCTCATCTCCTTTGTCTCCCTTCACCATTTCGGGGGTGGACTGAAGTGAGCTCCTGTTTTTTTATCCTAGTGGCAACACCTAAGTCCGTGGGCAGGTCGGGGGGCAAAGAGGTTGGGCCATTTCTTGGTTCTTGATTTCCGACAGGCTTGGAGCAAGATGCTGTGGCACAGAGAGCTGAGAGCTGCTTGGAGCTGAGAGCTGAAGTTGAGAGCTGAGGGGGGGGGACTGAGGGAGTAGAGCTGAGGGGTGGGACTGAGAGCTGAGGGGCGAGAGAAAGAAAGAAAGAAAGAAAGCTTATTAAAGTCTTCGGGAGACTGTGAAGGTCTATGAGACTAAAGATAACTGATACAATGAGCATAACGGTGGCGGTCTCAAAACGGACCAGCCAACCGTTTCTACAAAAAAGAGGTTATGAAGGACGCTGTGTCTAGTCTTGATACAAAAAATATGTGTCTACCTCCAGATGATACAAAAAAGAAGGGGGGGGCACCAAAAATGGGGCAGAGGGGGGAGATACAATATATATGTGCAGGTGGTGATCGTCAGAGACCAATCATAAAGGGGCCGTCAAATGGGAGGCCGGAAAAAACCCTGCGATAGATGATTGGCCTCTGACGTCATGTGGCCTAGTCGAGCTCGATCGTCGGGGGCGGCGGGTGGCCCTGTGGATGAGGGCAACAGTAACCCTGGTGGGGCGGGCAGAGGGCAGAGACGAGATGTCATGGACCCGGATGTGTGAGTCTGTCCGCTGGCGCAGTTGTCGTGGCTCTGGCTCTCGCTCACGTCCGCGTCGTCCCAGTGAAGCTTAGCTAGATCATTGCTTACATATCACAGATGAGGGTTTCATTGATCCACTAGGGTACACGCGGATCCACTTACCCCACTCATTGAGGATCTCTATTGGGCAGTTTCGGGTCTCTTCACATAGACTTCCTATAGAGAGCGGCAGGGCAGAGCGTCTACCTAGGGAGAGGTGCTTATGCACATTTTGCGATATGCAGGAGGTTGAGACAGAGGAGCACTTCATCTTCAGGTGTCCCATCTATTATGAGATCCGTAGGCATTTCTACTGTCTCTTCAGAGATAGTTATGGGGCCCTGTCCTGATTCCTTTCCTATCCAGATCAGAGATGCTTGGCAGGCTTCATTCATGAGGTAGTTAGGCACTGCGAGAGGATACTTCGATCACGGAGACAAGAGCAGACTTCTTCCTTGGCAGACCCCTCCCAGAGCTCTATCACGGAGTTCTTTCAGCCAGATCTCCTGGACCCCCTTGAGACGAGACCTCGACATGATCGGCACTCAAAGCCGGTGACTCGACAGCTCAGGCAGAGAGCTCAGGCAGAGGGTAGACGCACAGACTACACTCGGGGATATCGCCTCCATGTTCACCATCGGAACCCGTTTGATAGGGGTTACTGTAGCCCTTGTTAGGCGTAGAGCTATGACCAGGAGACGTCATAGGACCGCACCCTCGAGTGGCCGATAGCACTCTATCGCCGATTTCTTGCCTCCAGTGCCTCATCCACCTATGATGTCCTGATGAGGATGATGATGATGATGTGACTGATTTGTAGTTCGATCACCGACATGACTATGTTGTACTTAATACTTAGAAGTGTCATTCTGCATTATTTTTACATTATGCATCGGTGTGGATGCTTGTTTAGTAGCTCCACCCTCCCAGCTTGATTGTACCAGGGTTTCACAGTCTTATAGACCCATCGGTCTTCCGAAGACTTTAATAAACTTTTTTTCTTTCTTTCTTTCTCCTTGGAGTTGTAGTAGCTTTCTTTCCTTGATGTGTACCTTTGTCTCATAGCCCCGTGAGGGATTCTGCAGTCGTTACTCTCTCTCTCTCTCTCTCTGTGTCTCTCCTACTACAAGATTCGGGGACACTACCATTGTCTCTACCTAAAGGGGAGTGGCTTCGGTCCTTTGTCACGACTGATCCATTTCAATGACCAGGTCTGTATCGGGCTATATCTGATGGAGATGCGGCGACACAGGGAGGCACTTCTACGACAGATCAGAGAGCAGCAGGGGATGGTTAGACCACTACAGGACATAGAGGGTGACTAGGCACAGCGGCACGTCACAGACTTCTATACATTTGAGTCAGTCCCGCGGACATAGTGGAGTGGAGGAAGAGGAGCTAGCCGATATGAGAGCAGTTTGGATGAGCAGCCGGCACAGTACCACCGAGAGAGAGGCGCAGAGGCCACATGTGCGACAGAGAGCCCCTAGAGTACACTCTATTGAGGTTCGACCTATCACAGCTTTCCTTAAGGGAGACCGACAAAGACGAGGGGTCACTCTAGACATAGCCCCAAGAGTCTAGAGAGCGAGGAGACCACACCCCCCACCACAACGCGAGACAGCTCGACAGACGCAGATACAAGACATTTTTGCAGCCCACCTGAGAGACATCATTGTACCAGGCTTTGGTTTCATCCTAGCTCCTGGATAGATTGATTGATATGATTATGATTATGATTATGATTATGATTTTGTTAGCATAGACTAGTACTTAGCAAGGGTCCTAGCATACCTTTTGCTTCAGCCCACTGAGGATTGTATGAGTTCGCTTTTCTGTGCACTTTTTCCCATAGGCCCGCGAGGTCTCCCATGGATGTTAATATCTCTCTCTCTCTCTCTCTCTCTCTCTCTCTCTCTCTCTGTCTCTCTCGATAGTAAGGGAGGCAAGAAAATGGGCTGTATATAGAGATGGTAAAGTCATTATCCGCGAGAGACCAGCCAGAGAAGAGAAGGAAGATGGGGAGTTATGACGGTGTCGGACCAATGGGATGAATGCACATAATGAACACAAGATGGAAGACAGTCCAGAGAAGGACTGCCCACTGTGGCAGGATATACATGGGAGTCAGCCCACCAGAAGGAAATGAGGGGACACAGTGGAGTGCGTGGCTTCAGAGGAGTGGCCATCCTCTTCAGATCACATTTGAGACCCCTTATTTCAGTGGTTCGAAGAGAGGAACACGCGCGACACATGTGGGTTTGTGTCCAAATACCTAATGCCCGACCAATCTACATGGCAGTGTGCTACATTCCCCGAAATACATCACCTTATGCACACGCAGTCACTACGAAGGGACACATCCCATAGACGATACATGATGATCTCATTGAGTTCTCCAGACTAGGAGACAGCCTCCTTCTTGGTGACTTAAATGCACGCACAGGTGACAAGCAAGTGGGCCTACTTGACTTTACATCAGACTCTCTCATAGTACCAGAACTAGACACTGCAGAGCTTGAGACAGTGAGACACTCAGCGGATGCACCACACGTGACGGGATATGGCCGGCATCTACTTGACCTGGGGGCTATCCATGACCTAATCCTACAGATATGGCCATTATCTGGTGGGTTCACTAGTACAGTGGATTACCTACTCGGTCCCCTATCCTTCACCTCACGGGTACACGACTTCGTTGTGCCTCCTCCCGTGCTAGGTGCTAACCACTCATACCTATCGTTCAGTATCTCCACCACTAATGATCCGTGATAGCATGAGCACCTGTAGTCGCTCCACCCGTGCCCACTCCGTATTGGATAGATCTGGCCCCCAACAAGGGCTGCCATACATGCCCTCTGGGCGGACCAAGGAGTCAAATAGCAGCCCCTTGGTGTGTGGATCTTGGAAGTGTGAGCGGAAGCACTGCCTCTCTAGTCTGGCCAATGATGCGTATCCTTTGCCCAAGCGTGCCTGCATCGCGGGTCTCATAGTGAAGATGGGGGCCCGGAGAAGAAAACCCCTAGATATGTGTATGATGAAACTATCTCAACAGGTGACCCATCAAACGTGAACTGCTCCTAGCGCATGATGGCTTGAGATGTATTGAAGATCATAACCTTGGTTTTACCCAGGTTGACCTTCAAATATTGAAGTGCGTGAAGGTGTCTTTGAAGTCCCTCTGCAGAGGAAGACAGAAGGGCCACATCATCTGCATAAAGAAATATCCGGATCAACGTGCATGGGCAATGGGCTGAGGCGACGAGAGAGAAAGAAAGAAAGAAAGTTTATTAAAATCTTTAGAAGACCGATGGGTCTATGAGATTGTGATTATCCTGATACAAACAAACTGTCGGGGTGGAGCTACTAAATGAGCATATCACACCAATGCAGAATGCAAAAAGCTAGTTCTAGGTACTACATAGTCATGTCAGATTGATCGAGTACACATTAGTATCATCATCATCAGGTCATCAAGGTGGATAAGACAGCGGAGGCATGAAGTAGGCGATAGAGTGCTGTCGACTGCTCGTGGGCGTGGTCTTGTGTCCTCTCCTGGTCATAGCTTTGCGCCTAACAAGGGCTATAATGACCCCTGCCGGTCGAGCCCTGACTCTGAACAGAGAGGGGATATCCCCAAGTGTAATCTATGGGTCAACCCTCTGTTTGAGTTATCGTGTCATTGGGTCTGGATCCCGATCATGTCGAGGCCTCGTAGTATGGGGGGCCATATGCTCTGGTTGGAAGAACTCCAGGATCGAGCTCTGAGAAGAGTCTACCAAGGAGGAGGTTTGCTCCTGTCTCCGTGATCGAAGTATATGCTTGCGGTGCCTGACTGCCTCATGGATGAAAGCCACCAAGCAACTCTGGTCTCGATAGGAGAGAAATCGGGACAACATCCCAAAACTGTCTCTGAAGAGGCAGTAGAAGCATCCTCGAATCTCATAGTATACTGTACTCCTGAAAATGAAATGCTCCTCCGACTAGACCTCCTATATGTCACATAATGTACACATGCACTTCTCTCAGCGTAGACCCTCTGCATTGCCACTCTCAATGCGCAGTCTATGTGAAGAGATCCGAAATTGCCTAATAGAGATCCTCAGTGAGTGGGGTAAGTTGATCTGCGTATATCCTGGTGGGTCAATGAGACCCTCCTTTGTGATATGTAAACAATGATCCTTGTAGAAGCTGAGCTTCATTGGAAGCTCGCTCAGTCCCAACCATGTTCGGAATGTGTGTAGCTGTAAAAGATCCTCGTGGATGACCTGGTTGACCTTGTGTGACAGGAGAGGAGAAAACGGTGCATCAATGCTATACTGGAAGAGAGGGAGTCTATCCATGTGGAGCCCCAGCCGCTCAAACCATGCCTCTGAGCGTGCATACCAGCATCTCTCGTCACCTGTTGCTGATATTGCCATAGAAGAGAACAATGCTAGCCATGGTAATCTGCTGCGCCCAGAAGTGCAATCCCTGTACCCCCTGACCCGGTATAGGTAGGTGATAACCTGAAATACTGCATTCAGTTGTAGTGGGGATGACCCAAACTCAGCCTGAATGATTTGGTGAGGGACGTACGTCTTACCACAGATCATGGGCGATAACATGAGAACCTGTAGCCGCTCCACACGAGCCCACTGTATATCTGACAGATCCAGCCCTCAATAAGGGCTGCCGTACATCCCTGTTGTGGATGGACAAGGAGTCAAACAACAATCCCTTGTTCCGCGGATCTTGAAAGTGTGAGCGAAAGCACTGCCTCTCTAATTTGGCCAATGAAGCGTAACCCCTGCTTAGGTGGGCCTGCATCGCGGGTCTCATAGTGAAGATAGGTCCAGAGAAGACAACCCCAAGGTATGTATATGAAGAAACAATCTTTACAGGCGACCCGTGGAACGTGAACTGCTCTTGGTGCATAACGGCTCGAGATGTATTGAAATCATGACCTTGGTTTTACCAAGGTTGACCTTCAAATCATGGGACTCACAAAAGGACTGTAGTGCATCAAGGTGTCTCTGGAGGCCCTCTGTTGATGAAGACAAAAGTGCCACGTCATCTATATATAGCATATCCCGATCAGCGTGCTAGCAAGGGAGCATCCATCCCCTCCCAGTGTCTGGATAATTGTCTCAAGCTTGCCAATGTAGAGGCCAAATAGGGTGGGTAATAAAGGACGCTCTTGTTTGACCCCAATAGTGCTCATGATCTCATATGTCCACCCAGATCTTGCTTAGACTCTGCCTGAGACTCTCTCGTAAAGTGCCATGACGGCCCAAATGATTTCCTGGTCATACCCCAAGTCCTATAGACGCCGGAGGAGGCGGGCTTTGGAACCGTATCAAAGGCTTTGCGAAAATCCACAAAGCAATAATATACCCTTTGCTTCTGCGCCCGATGATACACCTGAGTGTGAGAATGTGATCGATGGTCCCATGATCGCCTCGCATCGCATCGCGTCAAGAGAGAGTCTCTATTAACGTCCATGGGAGAACAAGAGGTCTTTGGGACAATGTGAAAACCAACTAGTACATCAGCTTAGGGAGGGTCAGGGCAGCTCCCAAGAGTGCAAAGACAGCTCCATTTTATGTAAAGTACCTACGTGTTAATATAGATAAAACATATGTAGATATAGCTGGCCATACATCAGTTTAAGGCTGAGAGTCTTTTGCTTTTGATTTAAACTCTTTAATGAGTGCTACTCCTTCACGATAGCCTGCCCATTTACCGTTCTTCCTCGCAGCCCGAACCTTTGCTAATTCCTTTGCCTTATCCTTTAGTTGAGATCTTGTGAGTTTTTCGGCTATCCATATCTTAGTCCCTTTGAGCTTATGAGATTGTCATAGTACATCACATGACTTTACAACCTCGTCAATGACTCCTTACCAGATCCTTCCAAAACTTGAATTCTAGTTATGGCGTCTGCCAATTGCATCTTCAGCTCTCTCACTTGATCTTACAAGAAGCAAATCTGTTCATGATACCCGATAATTGGTTGGTCAAACCACCTCAATCATAGATATGCGCATACGGGGAAGGCGCCCTAGCTGCAACTGTGATGTATTAGAGGTTGCTGGAGTAGAGGGTGATTTTGAAGAGGAGGGTACCCCCTGGCTGAGCTAACCCCCTAGTTGAGCTGTGGGTTCAGCCCAACTAGGGGTTCCTAGTTGGTGAGGCTAGGCGGGGATAGGCTATTAGAGGTTGCTGGAGTAGAGGGTGATTTTGAAGAGGAGGGTACCCCCTGGCTGAGCTAACCCCCTAGTTGAGCTGTGGGTTCAGCCCAACTAGGGGTTCCTAGTTGGTGAGGCTAGGCGGGGATAGGCGGAGGGCTGGTGGGGCTAGGCAAGGGTAGGCGGAGCTGGGTAGGATTAGGCTGACGGCAGGCGGGGCTAGGTTGAGGGCTGGCAAGGCTAGGCGGGAGTGGGCGGAGGGCTGGCAAGGGTAGGCTGAGAGGCGGCGGGGTTAGAGAGAGAGAGAGAGAGAGAGAGAGAGAGAGAGAGAGCACATGCATATATGATATACATACATATTTAAATATTGTTAGAAATCAACCAACTGAGGGTACGCACAGCGGAAGACTGATAGAATAGCCCAAGAGCTCACATGGTGTGATGTGTGGAATCATAAACTTCTTAACTTTATGTGCTTCACATAGATGTATTGTGCAGACTAGCAAATAGACAGTGAACCATGCTAGATGTAGAATCCACCAAAAGAATATGTTTCTGTCCAAAACTATGGACACAATACAAAAGATAGATCCAAAGTCCCACCAGGATGTGGTCCTCTGACCTTACCAAAGAGATCTTCTACTAGCTGCTAGTACCTCTAGATCTCTGAGCCCGTGTCCTCCACCTCGAGCGTATGTAGACTCTCTGTCCAAAGACCTCAGCACCTTGCTGCCCTAGAAGACAGCCTAGGTTCCAGCCCTGTGTGAGCTCACTCTGCAGCAACACTTGCCCTTCCTTGCTTCCTGGATGTAGGCCCAAAGGTGAGGCTGGCGCTGCTCCTTCTGCTCCCTGAACTGCTGGCTTGCTAGATGAAGTTATGCTGCCCAAGGGGCCCCTTTTATAGGGGCTGGTAGCCCCCTATTTCCACTGACCAGCCTAGGGTCTGCTGGCCGACTTTTGCTGCTCCCACCGACCTGTGGGTTTCATAAAACTGTCCCCTCTAGGGCTCAAAACTAGGTCCTTTGGCCCACAAAACAAGGGCACTGGTCCTCACATCAAGGCAGGGGCCCAGCCCCTAGGTCTGCCCTATATAAGGTCTGGTTGGCTGGCTCCAATGTGTGCCTCAGTGTTCCTTACAGATCCGTATTGCTGCTGGCATCATCCGTGAGCTCATCGCCTTTGCTCTTGTGTTCCTGCTGCTGCCCTCTGCTCTGCTTTATGCTCTTGTAGGTCCTGCCTCCTCTCTTCTCTGGGCATATTCCCCACGTCTCCCTCCCCTACTCTCTCCTCATTTTGGGGCTTACAGATGGGGAGGAGACATTTCCAATATCCCCTCTCATCGACACATCTCAGTCCAATGCCAACATGTCGATGACGTTGCCCCAGCAACTCCCATAATAGAACCCTATGGAACAATTCAGCGTCAATCCCAGTTTTTCAACCAGCGGCTTCTGCTCCTCTAGGTTTGGTCCTACATAAGCAAACCATCCTGGTACATAGGTCCATCCATGGTAGCACCAGATGGCACCACCACCTTTAGTCACTTTCCCACCTTCGAACTCGAGCAATCCAGATGCCACCATCTTTCAGCTGCCCCCCTCGTAATGAGTGAACATCCTGGAGTCTTCTAGGCACCATGCTCTCAGGGTCTATTTCAACCCGTCCTTCCTCCGGCAAGGTCCGCAACCAAAGAACCATCTCGAGAAATGAAATCCCAAGAATATCTCCAGATAGATAACCTGGACCATGCACTCTCATTGAGCTCTCAAGCAGGTACTCTTCTGGCTTCAGTACACCTTGTCCATAATCACCTTCCAACAACTGCTTCCGAGATTTGAAGAAGCACCCACCCTTCCCCTTCTGCCTTTTAAGAATGCCTATTCCTTCCAATCTCGAATTACTTGAGGCACATGAAGATCAGATTCTCTCCATAGCATGCTATAAAGGCACGCATTAATGTCATCAAGTACATACCAGAACATCATACTCAAACCATGCACCTCAAGGAGGCAGATACCAATAACTAGTGTAACCTTGTAACGCCCCCTTTTGAATTACAGCAACATTTGAACCTGAAACCCAAGGGCACTCCATGGAATCCACCCTCGTGTCAGTATCAACAGCCACGCATCTGGAACTTGGAAGTCCAAGCACTCCATGCTGTCCTTCACCTTCACAAAGGTCTATGACTCCCCGTCGGCCCACATCTCAATGTCAGACATCTTCACAATGACTTCTAGGTCGGCATATTTGACCTCAGTAACAAATGGAGATAGTCACCAAGAACATCCAGGTACCCTTGTTCTTTCATCCTTTGTTCTCTGGGCATATGTCCTAGGTCTCCCTCCCCCATGCTCTCCTCATTTGGGGGCTTGCATATGGGGAGGTGACCTTTGTAATATATATATATATGTGTGTGTGTGAGAGAGAGAGAGAGAGAGAGAGGTGTGTGGAGTGTGTGAGTGATGACGAGCTCAGCCCCTCCCTCACCCATCCCTGTACCTTGCCCGCAGCCTGCTATTGCTGCTACGCCTGCATCTGTACCCCATTTGTTAGTCCCTGTACATCTTCCGTCTGCACTTGCCCCTTCCTTTGCCCTTGCGCAGGCCGTACCTACTGTACAGTCGTCCGTACAGGCTCCCCCCTCCGTACAGGTTCCTTTACCCGTTCTTTTTTCTTCTTTTGTACCTGCTCCCATGTCCGTACATCCAGATTCCGTACCAAATTCGTCTTCCCCTCTGTCACTGTAGCCTTTTGCTCTTCTCACGCCGAGTCTTGTACAGTCTTTTCCTGATGTCTCTTCCTCCCCTCTTCCTGCTGCTCCGATAGATGGTTCTTTCGTTTTCTCTGCTTTAGCCCCCCCTTCTGCCTCTGCTCATCTTGCACGTGTCTTCTTTCGGCGGAAGCATGGTGGTTTGCCTCCTTCCACCTTGGTTAAATCGGCAAAGTTGGATATCGCGGATGGTCCTTCGTCTTCCCTTCAATTGGACCTTCTTCGCCAGATGTGTTTTGCTTCTGTCACAGATGTTCCTTCATCGGGTTCACAGCTTGTTTGTTCTTTGGACTCTGCCCTTCTGGTTTTCGGTCTTTGACAGGCTCAGTAGTTTGGGGTCTGTCTCTACTTTATGGGCAGGGTTTTATTTGCAGCTTAACTTCGTCGTTGGGCTGAAGTTGCAGTGGGTCAAGATTGCCTTTCCTCCTTTGTCTTTCTGGGCAAAGGTTTTTATTATGCCCACTGCTCTTCGACTGATGTGGTGGAGCGACTTGTCAGTCGTGCTGGTATTCATGGGGCTGGTTTCTTTGCTTATGTGATGCCCTGGGATCCACTATTTGATCCATCTGTCTCTCTTCTGACTCACTGGCCGGTCTGGATTACCCTCAAAGCGTTGCCTTTGCCTCTTCTTCAGCATCTTCCTACTCTTGCAGCTTTTTTGGGGAGGCCTCTACATGTTTCGAGACAGGAGTTTTTGCATGCTACTCGCGATGTTCGCCTTTGTATTTTATGGGATATGATGCAGCCCGTGCCTCTACTCTGGATCTTGATTTGGGATTTGCTCATCCGATGCGCATTAGGTTGCATTTTGCCTCTTTTCCTATAGCATGTTATCGGTGCCGGCAGGTTGGTTTTTTTCACGTGCTTGCTCTTCGGCTTCCAAAACCACTCCTCCTGCTTCTTCTTCAACAGTAAAGTTTACTCTTCCTTCTCCGGTTTTCGCTAAGGCTTTATTGGATAAGCCTTCTTTTACTACTCCGAAGCATTACTAGAGGAAGGTAGAAAAATCACAGGTTAATCTTTCTCTTGTTGAAGAAGTTTAGGATCTGACTCCCGTTGAGCATCATCAGCCTCCTTCTCCTCTAGATATGGATGTGCCCCTTGCAGAGGGGATCATACAGGATGCTGCACATGCTCTTTCTCAGGTTGATCCTTGAAGTGAAGCTGAAATGCCGAGTCTTGCTTTATCAGATGCAGCTCTTTCGTCGGAGGATACAGATGTTGATCTAGCTCCTTTGCCTCTGATGCCTGTGCCAGAGTCTTCTTCTGTTTGGGATGCAGAAGGGCCTTTTTTACTGGAATCTTTTCATCCCATGTTACAACAGGTTTTTCACCTTGTGATTCATAAATTTCGGGTACCAGCCTATATCAAGAAGAATCACAAGGGCAAAAAACAGCTGGTTTTTATTGATGGTGTAGTTTCATCACTGCATCAGTTTTTACAGAGCAATAATTTGAAGCTGGAGGATGCTGTGTTTGATCCTGCTCCAGCTTGATATGTAACTGGCTGCCTCATGACTTTTGCTCTGAGGCTTTACTTGTAAATGTTTTTCTTGTACTTACTTGGTGGGTTTTTACCTCTTTTTGAGGTTTCCCACACAGAAATGTAAGATTTCACTTTAAAAAAAAAGTACGTATGTATGTATGTCTCTGTGTGTATGTGTGTGTGTGTGTGTGCGCGTGCGTGCACGTCCCTCCCCCCTCCCCTCCTCCCACATATATATATATCTACACACACACACACACACACACACACACACACATACACACATTTTGGGTAATACTTTATATTAATGCGTGGGAAAACTCAAAGAGAGGTGAAAACCCATCATAAGTACAAAAAAGAAAAGTACAAAAGGAACACTTGTCTAGAAGAGATAGGGAATGGAGTTAACAAAAAACCAAAAGCCAGAGGAGGAAAATGTGAATTTACACACACCCACACCCACACATTTTTTAAAAAAAAGTGAAAATTTCGTTGCTTTATATTACAAGAGAGCTTCCCAAAAAGGGAAACCTGGACAATACATCAACAAAAAATCTCAGTACAAGAAAGATATACATCAGAATCTATGTAGTGAGTTTGCAGACAATCAAAGAGAGATTGCTGTAAAGATCTGCGGGAAAAAAAGAAAGTGGATAACTGAGGATCACCAAAGACCCTATGATTGTGATCTAGAGTGGCCAGTATCTTACCCAAGTAAAAAACAAATCAAACTTCCGTCGCCGTGGATGAATGCCAAAGAGCCAAAAGAATTTTCCAAAAGCAACATTTGGAAAACGAGCTCTCAGATACTGTCCAATGATACCCAACAAATCACGAGTATGCGGACAAAGCTAGAAGAGATGAAGCACAGATTCCCACGGAGCATGACATCGCTGACAAACAGCAGGAGCAATATGTATGCGTGTCATAAGTTGCCTAGACAGGAAAACTCCCAACAAAACTCGCCACAAGAAAATCTGTTGTCGAAGAGGAACTTTCGAATCCCAAATATAGCATAGTCTCTTTTGCAGGTCGATGCATATGCCAAATCTGATTTGTTAGGTCCGAAGCCCAAGGTGAAGGCAACAGAACTTTATACAATGCCAATACCGTAATATGAGAGTGTCAGTGGAGAGGATGTGGACACAGAAGGCTGAATAGTCTAGTCTTGAAGTTTGTCTTCAATCTCGAGTGGAGGAATCGGCACAAAAAGCTGAAGCATAGAATCAATGGTATGCCACATAGGACGATAATGCATCCCCAGACCATATTTGCAGCTGCCAAAGGAAAAGAAAGGAGAGTACCATCATCATGGATGACATCTGCCACCGAATAAATACCTTTGAAAGTGAGAAAATAGGAGCGTCTAGGCTCCTGTGCCGTAAGAGGTGGATCAAAAGCTCTCAGCTCCCAAAGAGTTGCCTTGCATAAAATCACGACCATGCCATTCCAAATGGGAGAGAATCTGCTTCCAATCCAACACACACACACACACACGCACATGTATATATATTTACATATATATTTATATGTATGTGTGTATATGTGTGGTACACACACACACACACACACACACACACACACACTTTTTTTTTTGTGAAACCAGTAGCTATAAAATTAACATCACACAAACACACACACACACACATATGCGTGTACACACACACACAAAATACATTTTGAGAGCAAAAAAGGACAATGGTATTGAGAGTGTTAGGAGACAATGTGTTGGGTTATCAAGTTTGAGTTAGTGTCAAGGGACAAAATGTAGGCCAGACAAGGCATTAACGATAAAGTGTGAGAGAAAGGGTTAGAGGTGGGAAGCAATGGTGGAGGGGTTGTTAAGAGTTGGGAGCGGGTAGGGTGCCACTTCTCCGATGTGGACTATTGAAGCATTGGCTTGTCAAACTAGTAGTGAGAATTCCATTGCATATGAGTCATACAAGCAAGGCAACATCTATAGGCACAAAAAAGCAAAATTTGACAAAACTTGCTCTAACAATTTCTTGCTCAAGAAATTCTGGCTCTGATAATGGACTTCTGTTGGGTTTGGGTAACCCATGCGAGCAAAACACATTACTTGTAAAGCACTTCTATTGGAATGAAGTGAGACAACTTTGTTAGATAATGAATTACCGAATCATATACTCCTTGTGATTAATATTAAAACCATGGAAATTCCTTCTCATCCGCATGTAAGTATCTCCAATGGATTTACAAAGCTAGGTGGCCGCATCTGTTTTGTCTTACTCTATAAAACATTAATTAATTTTCTTTCTTACTTTTACAAAAAGAAATTACTTTTAAAAAAATCACTATTGATTGCAATAATTTAGATTGCACTGTTGATTCACTGTTGATTTTTGCAGCTGTGATTTGTAAACTGTTAATAATGTTTTTTTCCCATTTTTTGGTTACAAAAAGGCAAATCTAAATACTTGATTTATGAATCTTTATTCGTGGCACGTTGGTGTTTAATGTGAATATTTAAGCTTGTTGAAGTAATCTCTGAAGTTTCCATTAAACTGATTAAGTTAAATATCAGTAAGCAAAGCGTCTATTAGAAAGTGTGATTGCACAGTCAACCCATTTTTCCCACTTTTGCAGTTATTTTTGGTAGATTGTTAATAATATCGCTTTTTGCTTTTTTGGTTACAAAAGGCAAACAAAAGACTTGATTTGGGGCCGTTTGATACACTTGCGATTCGATTAAAGGGTGATGGACGGTGCTATGTTTCAACTGTAAGCTTGTTTTGCACTTGCTGGTCTTTATGAACCTTGTCTTTGTATTTTTATGGTATATATGCTACTAATGTAATTTGATAGTGTCCCCCCACCCATTTTTCTCTCCTACTCATTGTCAAAAAAATGCAAGAACAAAGGGATGGTTGTATTTTGTATAAGTGGATTTTCAAATTAGTTTTCTTAGGGTTCTAGCAGAAAATTGAAAACTGTCAACTTGTTGCGCGTGGTCCACAGAACATGTGGGAGTGTGTTTGTGTGTTCACACACGTTCATGTGAAAAGAGAGATAAAACAAGCCCAAAATCCCCAAATTTTCCCAATGCAATAGAATGATGGAGTCCTTCGGTAGCTGATAATATTGAAAATAGGTCCCAACAATGCAAAGAGGAAAACAAATACGAAACAAATCATAATTCCCTATAGAGCCTCTTTCAAAAGAATTACCTAGCCTAGGGGGAATCAAGCTCACTAGTTTGATTTATTGTACTAAAGGTTTGGAGAGTGGATATAGGGTAGAAAGGTTTTTGACAAGATGTTGAGTAGAAAGATGTTTGATCTTTCTTTTTGATCATTTATACTTGTCGATCCTTCTTGGAAATAAGACCAAAAAATGTAGAAGTGCTTTAATAACACAAGTAATTTTTTCTGCAATCCATTACACATATTGTGTGGTGTGCATGGTGATATGCATGGCATCATAGGCATGCGTACATGTATATAGAGGTTAGAAAGATGTCAGAACTTTCAGAGACCGCACAACTCTCTCTTTCGTCTTGCTCTCACCTAGGCTCATTTTTGCTAGGATTTAGTAATTGATTTTGGTGCATTTTCTTGATGAATGATTGCTTGTGGGACAACCACTAAATGCTAGGAGACAATGAGCCCTTGTACTGACCATTGTTGACTCCTAGTCATGGAGACCCATTGGTGAGCTGTCTCCTGTCTTGAGCATCCTCAAAATTGTTAGTTTTCATCCATATCTCATCCATATCATACAATGAACTCATCCATGCTGTATCAGCATAGGTTGCTCCCCTCGTTCCTCTTGAATCAGCCCTTGTCCCTTTTGAGAGGGGTGTTGAAAGCTGCTGTCCTGCAGAGTTTATAACAACCACCTGGGGACTGCTCTGTGTGTAGTGACTATCTCTGATAGTCCCTATTCTTGACAATGCACTTATGATTGTTAAAAATGACAGCAAAACCTCTTCTCCCAAAAGAGGAAACAGACATAAAATTCGTTTTAATTGTTGGCACATAAAGGACATTTGGAAGCCATAAGTCAGCCCCATTGACTGATGACAACAAAATCCTTCCAAGTCCTTTCACAGGGTATGAATGATTTTTTGGCACAAAACGCTCTAGCCAACGGAAGTAGCCTGTAAATCAGTAACTAAATTCTTCTTGGAAGCCCCACAGCATCACTTACATTGAGTGAGGTAATCTCATGGTTGGCATCATAATTGCTGACCAAAGGACCAATTTTCAGCGCTGAAGCACCACCCTTGTTTGCCTCTAATCCTGCATTCAATGATGTGATGTCTAGGCTTCTTACAATAATGGCAATTACCCTTCTTTTTGGGCTGACATGCATTATCTGATATTTTTTCTTTTATGGCTGAGCTGAATTAGTCCTACACTGAGTGGCCACCAAAATGAGGCTTGTTTCTTGCCACAACGCTTGATACTCCCATCACACATATAAACATACATGTTCTTTCTTGTTGGTTCTTCTTGCAATAACAATTCCACTAGTTCCTGTACTACTACCCTTATGGATAGATTTAGAGAAGTATGAAAAGACAAATAAGACTGTGGCAATTAGTTCAGAGTAGTGGACACAAGCTCATCAATATTCAGCAAGTGTTCTCTAAGATCTTGGATCTTAGTCAAGATTTGACATCGAATCACTTTCCTACATCCTGACACTATTAAGCGGTCTTTTCAAATAACAAAACCTTGCCTCATCCTTTCCTTGTACATATTCTCCAAAGTATCCCAAGCTTCTTGGAAGTCTTGGAGGAATAGATTTGAGGTGTAATAAACCTTTTGACAGATGAGGCTGTGAGAGACGTAGCCTGGGCATCTCTGGCATCTTGTTTACTCTAATCTTGAGTAAGACGAGTACCCTACTAGGTGGATTACCTCTTTGCTAAGGTGTAGCAGGAACAACGATTGCATTTGCTGTCTGGACCTTGTCATCTGTGACAAAGCTCCAAAGACTCTTTGCAACTAATAGGTTTCTAATTCTGAGCCATCTCAGATGTATGCACAAGTAATTGCCCTAAAAAATTCACTTGCTGTGAATGCGATAGCACCAACAAAATTTCATGCCCCACGAGCTAATGCTTGGCCAAACTATGCACAAACAAACTGAATTCTGACTTTAGTTGAAAATAAAAGTTTCCTTGGCATGGTGGCCAACAAAGTGAGCAATTTGAGAACCAAAGTCCCAATTCTGAGGCCAAGAAAACTCCAAATGCGAGCAAGAAATCAATAAATCCTTACCAGAGATTATCCACAAGAATGGGTAGCAAATATCTCGATTGAACTGAGCTGGTTTCCAAGTGACAAACCTCTTGATTGAGGGCAGCAAGCCTGCACTTGCTAATTTTGAGCTCATGTCATGTCTGTAACAGAACTTTCAGTTGCAACCGAGGTCGACCACATCTGGAACTAAACTAGTTCAGCCAAAACAGGAAAACTTTGTGGACTGTTTGAGCAGAAACAGGCGTTTCCTGGACTGCTCCTACAATATCTGAAGCAGAGGGTTCACCCAAAGCTGGCCAAATCAGAACAGCAGCCAAAAACTGCTCTAAATCTGGCGACAAGGTCTGTTTTAGTGGTGGCCAGTAGCAAATCTGATGACAACAGCTCAAAATCAGAGTATCTCCTCCAAAAGATGACATCACGGCTTAGGAACCTCCCAAACTGGTCGGTCCCATCTAAACTCAATCACTAATTGTGGTTAGGGGGAAAGACATTAGATAAGGAGAAAATTTCCCTAACTCTTCTAACTAATTATTACATTGGCACTGCCTTAATATACTAATATTTCCAACAGTAAGCAAACTCAGTAAAGGAAGCTATTGGGTCCCAAGTTCAGGCTGGTCATGGACACAGGCTCACAGCATTCCAATAATAGCTTTATAACTCCCATTTTGATCATCAGTTTGGGAATGTTGCAACTGGGCTGGTAGGTTCTCAAATAGAGCAGTCAAAAAATGGCTCAAAAACTTGGGAGGCACTGTTAAGGTAATGGTCTTAGGGTAAGCCATAAAGAAGATTTGTCAAATAAAAAGCTTAGCAGTTTAAGGTGCTGTAATGTCCTTTCTACAAGAGATGAAATGTGCTTGCTTATTCATATTTTCTAGGATCGAATCATAACCCCCCCTCTTTTGGAATCCCGAAACAAAGTCCATGGTGATATGTTCCCATTTCTCAAAATGAATAGGAAGAGGCTTGAATAAGCTTGGCATCTTACCCAAATCACTCTTTACCTTTCCACATTGTCCTCGAATACCCCTATGGCCTGCATATTGTAGCTTAGTGATGATAAGTCTTTGACAAGTTTTGGGTATAGAGATATATTTACCCAACAAGAGATACCCTTCATTCAATGAATACCTTTCAAGTCCCTCATTTACTGCAACTGTAATTTCTAATATAATTCAGCATAGTCTGCATCGTGAAGGTAAGCTACCCTCATGCCTCCGATACTGTTTGCTTGAATTATGGAGATTATAATTACAGTAGGCTTGCAACTCAAGGCATCCACCACTACAACAATTCTAAATTTGTACGTTTGGATATATTCTAATCTTACAAAGGTATATGTTTACAGTAGGCTTGCAACTCAAGGCATCTACAACTACATTGTGCCTTCTAGATTCGTATTCCCAGTATAGGCTATCCAAAAGATTGAAGCTATTCAGCCTTTTAATTTGTCTAGTAGACATGATTATCTGAGACATGATTATCTGAGAGAAGAGGTGCCTTATGATTTGATGGTCTGCCTTCACTTGGATGCATACAAATATGCTTCCAAATTTTGAGAGCATGCACAATTGCCAAATAATGGTTTCTCATAAGTGTTATACTTCAATTCAGCTCCTTTAAGCATCCAACTTTCAAAGGCTATTCGATGACCTCGTTGCAAGAGGACCACTCGTATAAGTTCGCTCTTATTCAAATTGGAAAGAACGAAGCATTTACATTCAATACTACATATAAACAGTTTAGTACTAAATCAACTAGCATAATACTAAAGTAGTTGTATCAGAGAAAGGATGTATTTAGTACTAACTAGTACTAAGTAACTAGGGACTCCACTTGAGAATACTACAAGGAACTAGTTTAGTACTAAACCAAGATTGCTACCTTATGTACTAGTCAATCACCACTACCAAGTTCTGATTGAGGAGAGGTTAATGCTCACCAAAGTATTGGAAGAGTTGAGTATTTTCACAAATCAATATGTATTTACCTGCAATGATATATAAGAAATAGAAAACATAGAAAAAAGAAAATATTAACAATGAAATTGATTTAAAGGAAAAATTATAGAAATGCCATGCTAAGATAACAGGGACTGTTTGTCACTTACAGGATTGGTATTTATATAGATCATCAGGCTTGAAGACTTAAATTGGTCTTTATGAACAGTTAAAAATGGGCATTGAATGGGTGCAATGATTGCCTTCCTGAACACTTAAAATTGAGGGTTTTCCATGGGGGACAAAGCATGTCGACATGCTGTGTATTTCTGCTAGGAAACCATGTATTAAAGACAAAAGTAGGACTTGAATCAGTGCAGAAATTGCCCATCTTACTGTGACAAGAACTACTTTTTATGCTCATGTGAATCAGCTTTCAGGATGACCATTTATCCTCTCTGTATGACCACCTAAAATTCTGCAAAATCGCCTGAGAAACAGCTATACAATCAGTGGATTGGTCCTCAAAAAATCAACATAGATTGCTATCAAGCAAACCTGCTTTAGGAACAGAGGAAATCATTGAAGACCACTAATCGCCGGATCGAGCTCATAGATACAAGTTCTTAGATCACATGTCGAATTGGCTAATGAGATCACAGAATCAAGACTAACCATTTTATGATGCATTAGGTCATATGCAACTTACTTGAATGTGTGGACAATAGAGTGTATGGACAGTGCATGCAAGCAATATGGACAGATGCAATGGTTGTGCCAGCAAATGCAGCTCTCTTGGGTGCATGCCAATTATGTAGAGCTGTTGATCTGTGTGCAGCCCTAAAACCTGCGAACAGTTGATGCAAGTGCAGTTTTGATGTACTCAAGTTAAACGACATATTCTAGAAGCCAGGGTGAAGGGATGAAAAAATGAGAGGTGATGATGGACAGAGTTAAAATTGGGCTTTCCAACTTGAAGTGCGACATGTGCCTTTTCATTCTAGTTGCAAAATTTACCCCAATTTATAACTCTAATGAGCTCAACTCTGATCCCAAAATCTGAGGGCCACACCCAGGAACCGATATTAAGTTAGAGGAATACATGCAAAAAAGCTTCCACAGGATTCAAAGGAGCTGAGAGGGGGGCTGCCGAAGGGAAGACAAGCTTGTGGATCACGATGACAAGGAGGATCAGGGAGAGAGTTTAGATCGTGGCCTTGGTAGAAGGAGGGGCACTGAAAGGTTTGGACAGGGAAGTGATGGGCTGCTGCTGCTGCTGCTGGGAGGTGGGAGATGGGTTGTCCATAGTGGTTGTTGCAAAGTGAGAGAGCTTGTAGGAGGCTAGGGATCTGCAAGGAGCATAGCTAGACAGCCACAGCCTTGGCCTCCTAGACCCATCTTGTTGCACTCTTTTTTCACAGAGTTTTCCATGTGTTTTGTGTTTTGTAATTCAATAACATCTAATAGAAGGGAAGGTAAGGCAGGAGCAGAAGGGAAGGGGGGAAAGAGGCAACGGGAAGAGGGGCTGCATGGAGTAAAAGCACTTGGCACAGTGGGAGGAGGCCTGCAGGATGAAAGTTGCAATGAGGCGGCTTCCCTAGCTACATTGAAAGGGAGGAGGAAAGAAGCAGCAGGGGGTAGCTGCGAGGGAGGAGGCAGCCAGAAGGTAAGATAAGAGAGACGGCACAGTTTGCTGCCACAAAGTGCATTCTAGAAAAAACCTAAGCATGTATCAGCACTTGGTCTGATATCATGCTAGAGACATGGGCAGCAGAATGTGGGTATGTGTAGCATTACTGCACTCATATGGGAATATAACAGCAAATGATCATAAAGAAGTGGCAGGATATTGGCATGGAGTAAAGCATATGGTTGCTTTTGCAATCTAGAGAGCACATCGCCATGCAGCAGCGTAGGGCATACAGCAGCAACATGGCCATGCATCATCATCATGTGGGCAAATAGCAGCAGCAGATGGCCGTAATGGATCAGCACCATGTGGGCATGGAGAAGAGCACATGCCAGAGCTTTGTTGAGCAAATGGGCATATGAAACACAACAAAATATGGGCTAATCGGCGTATGGGCATATGGGCATGGAGAAGCATATGAGCACAGGTGCTTGGGTAACAGCATCTGGGCATGGGTATAGTAGCAGGCGGACATGGTTAGTAGCACATAGCCATGGAGCAGCAACATATGGCCATACAAGAGCAGCAGGAGCATGGCTACCCTATGCAGTCTAATGCCAGTTGTGGCAGGCCATTAGTCTTTCTTTGAGGCCATGAAGTCATGGATTCTTTGCTCAAGGTGCCTTGGAAATGGTGAATTCACTAGGGCCTAGCTGATGGACAAGAATGGGTCATAAACATGGTGAACTTCACATGGAAGACATGGAAGACTTGGTGAGAGATAAGAAGAGACTTAATTGCAAGCCAAACGCAAAGCTTGACTAATAATGAATTGGGTTAAATGAAATCGAATAAATTTTTCTTAATGATTGACATGATGGACAGAAAACTATGGCATCAAGCTCTCCCCATTGCAAATGGCAGAGCATTTTATTGGGAGAGAGAAACATAATTTTGTCAGTTTCGTCTAAGAATGCCTTACAAATAAGAAAAATCAATCCTTTTTCTATGTCAACTCAGCCGCAAGTGCAGAGAGATTATTATATCAAAATAAGTGTTTGTATGCATATGTTGAGTTAATGCAGGTTTGCTGTTTACACTTGGGTATGGGATAGACACTCGCACCTGAGAGAAGCCATGCCCACATTAAATTGTGCACGGGGGGTTCCTATTTTGACCCTTCTATCTTGTGTTGTGTGGAGTTCATCTTAGAGGGAGTTGGTGCCGTATATTTATGTGAATGTTGGGTGTGTGTAAATTTAATCTTCAGTGTTTAGAAATTTTAGCAAGTTATTCAAGTAAACATAGGAATATGACATTGGTATTAGACATAGACACCTTAGATGGCTAGGTGTTGATGAGCTCTATCTATTTTTATGTGAATGTTCAAGATGCTACTCATTTAGCCTAAGGATGGATTCTTTTGGTCAGGCTATCCAAGGCCCTTCATTTTAATTTGTCAATCCTTACATTCTTTAGGCATGGGGATAATTATTTCCCGTACCAAGCTGCATTGTTTTTTAAAGGAGCTCATTATATCTTGGGGGTGATCTTCACAAGGTAGCTCATAGACATGTGGAGGGGATCGCACACCTGCAATAGAAAAAACTCGTTCCTTGCAAATCACATGGATTTTCCAGCTAGTAATGCATATAATAGCCTCCAGATGTCCTCGCAGAAATTGGAACACCACTTGAAGTTGCTCTTGTGGTCATACGAGACATGATGTTTTTCTGTTTTCAGCTACCGCCTGTCTTTGGCAATGCAATAACATGTGCTTTCTATACTGTGTGTCAGATACGCACAGAATGTTGGGCTGGTGCAATGGATGATGCAAACAGCTGGCAGGCATTTGTGTTTGCTCCCAGAGATGAATGGTTTGAAGTTATGGTAAGACCCACACAGCTGTCCGCAACTGCTTTGTTTAATGCCATGCTGAGTTACTGATCGCTAATGTTTTTGACATCAGATTCCTTTCAATCGCTACCTTCCTACATGGAAAGGGAAAATTATTGACACAAAGTCCGAAATGAACCTTGCCCGTGTTTGTGGGCTGACTCTCGCTCTTTCAGTAGATGGAGGACCAGAAGGTGCAATTGTTGGACCAGGAGAATTTCATCTTGAATTAGATTGGATTAAGGCTTTGCGCCGTTTTGATAATTGACATCTACCCACCTTGTATGACAGCCTCAAACAAGGTTAATTGTTTGACAACCTCAAACAAGGTTAATTGTTATATTTAGGAGATGTTACAAAAGTGGGCTCGAGTACAATGTGCAAGCTACTTTAAATCAGTAGAGCCTGGTTTGAATATGAAGAGTCTCACCCTTATCTGGGCTTAGATCGTTTGCCTCTACAATGGTAGATTGTTTGTATTTCTGAAAATGCGTACTAGACTATGACATCCAATGCAAACAATTTATTGTTGTTAAAATGCGTGGACTATCTATCTCTACATAATTTTTAATTAAACGATTCTATGACCATGTCGAAGCAATGTCAGACTGGGTAGAAGAACCCCAAGGAGATCTCTTAATTTTGACCGTGTAAGGAAAAAGGTTTTCAAATGAATTGGTGGTGCACTGGACAAAAGGCGGTTTCTTTTGATATTAAAGAAGATTCATACACTTAAAGGGTATATCTTCTATAGGGTTACCCATATATAAGGATCTAAACAAGCGAGGACAAGTACTAGTGAGCACTGCCTTATGTTCTGCAAAATGCAAATGATTGTGAAGATATTCGAATGGATGATTACTTTGTAGCACTTGCGATGGAAGCTTGTGTGTAGAACTGTTGGAAAGTTTGAGAGTGCGATCGCTTGCAAATTCAAAGTGATCTACAAACTCTGTGTGTGTGTGCGCGTGCGTGCATACGTGTGATTGCCTTCATTGTTTTGAATTTAAAAGCTTTTATGGAGCATTGGAGTATATCGATAGAGAAGGATAATGTTGATGAGTTAATTGGGGTGTGTGTGGGAAGAGAGAGAGAACTATTGGGAGGACACTTTTTTGCAAAACTCTCAGTAGAGCACTGTCCTTCCAAGGCATTGCTAAAAAAAGGTTCTAGCATGCATGTGACAAGGGTCCCTATAGTTTATGTGAATCCGTTGGGATGAAACCATAGCATTTGTATTGTGTTTACTAATGACGAATGGAGGAATGATTGTTTTAGTTCCTTAACCTTTGCTATAATATTTTCACACTTGTCCATACATCTAGCATTCCCATACATATATCTTTTCTTCTTGTAGGCATATGACTTAATCTAAAATGTTTATTTACATCACATTCCACCTTGGAGGTCACAACTCCACATGAGTTCTCATAGCACTTAGATTATGAGCAATCTCTCCATTAGTGCTTTGAATCTTAGGGGCGTTGTAATGTGCAGCATTGGGTCAGTGTAGCATTTATATTTTTGTTAATCCAGTTAAAGATTGTTGATTTCCTTTGCTTACACATGTTTTTGCTAGCCAATGGATGCTTGTTGGATGATATGCTAATCAAGGGTTCATTAGATGTTTGTATTTGAGTTAACCATCCACTACCAATTAAAGGAATTCATGATATTATGATCCAATTTTCCTAGTGGAAAGCTTGTGATATCTTTTTGTGCCCAAATTAGCATTGGACCTCTTATTAGTGTTGTGTGTTGATCAAAGGTTCATAATGGAAAATGTTGCCACCTCTTTTTTCTAAAGAAAAGAAACTTCTATGAAAAACCAACCATACAAATTAGTAATCCTAATGATGTTAATTGTGGAAAAGAAAGCAAAGAAAACTTAGTTGTCAGAAAGAAACAAACTTCTGGAGAGCCTAGCTCATTGCTTAGAACACGCGCTGATAGCCAAGGTGGTGCAGTATACATCTAGTGAATATGTCTCATTGTGAGCACATAAAAGGTGCTTGCAGCCCAAGCCTTGCAAGAATGCTCCTGCCTTTCGGTAATTGCTCTAGAACCCAGAGTCCTACGCTTCCAGATGGCACGCAGGGTGAAAATATGTCCTATTACATGGCACAAGCGTGGTTTCTACAGTGGGCAACCAAGGTGTTCCAAGCAATGATGCCCTAGACACCATCTCAGTTAACACTATCCTCTGGCGAAGGCAGGCGCACACGGGAAGGAGGTGTCACCATGTGCCTCAATCTTGACCATACGTTGGCTTTGAGTCTGGTAGGTTGGATTAATCAAGAATGCATGCCCCCTCTCTGTAAGCCATGCAACCATCCCATCAGGATTCTTAGAGAAACAATGAATTAGTTGAATTGTTCCTTCTTCACATGATGCTGTTTAAAATGATAGCAGGCATCAATGTGCTTTGATCTTTCATGATCTTTTGGATTCTTTGCCAAAGTAATGCCACTTTAGTTATCACAAAAGATCAATGTGGCACTATCTTTAAATGCTTCGAAGTCGTATTGCTTGACATGCACATCGTGCAAGAGATATGTACTCGGCCTCTGTTGTAGATAGTGCCACGGTGGCTTGGTTCTTGCTGACCAAGACACACAATGATCATTGAACATAAAGTGTATCTTGAAACTAGACTTGCATTTGGTGCCGCCTCCCCAATCTGCATCATAGAACCCCTCAAGCTGTGGTTCTTCATATCGGCTCTCTTTTTTATATGCTAGCCTATGATTGGTTGTCCCACTATGATATTTGAAAATTCTCTCTATCCCATTCCAATGGTGGACACATGGCTTTGCCACCATGAACTCAATAGCCCTACTGCATAGCAAATATAGGCCGTGATGTCATCAAGTAGATGAGCTAACAGCCATTTGTCGGTAAAGTGTAGGATTTAAAAAATTTGCACTTTGCAATTTCAGCATGTTATGCCAAGTCTCAATAGGTGTGCTCAAAGGTATGACATCCAACAGCCCAAACTGTTCCAACATAGAGTCAATGTACCTTGTTTGCTGAAAAATATGCCTTCCTCTGTTTGTGCTACCTCAACACCCAAACTATAATGCAAGAATCTCAAATCATGCATTTCAAGCTGTCTACAAAGATTGACCTTGACCTCCTTGATCAGCTTGTTGCTGCTATCCACATACAGTGCAATGATTAGAGCATCTGCATTCATCTTCACATACACCCCATGATCAAGTTAAATTCTCTTTAAGTCTTGTTGTCTGAAATAAGTGTCCATCTTGCTATACTAAGCCCTGGGGGCTTGCTTGAGACCATAGAGTGCCTTTTTAGCTTGCACACAAAGTGCTCAAATCCTTTCTCCACAAAAGCTTGTGGTTGCTACATATGTAGCTCTTCTTGCAGGTCTCCATTGAGGAACGTAGACTTGATATCCATCTGATGTAAGTGCAACCCCATACTGCAAGCAAGAGAAAGAATAAGGTAGATTGTTTTCATCCTTGTGACTAGTGCAAACGTTTCATCATAGTCAATGCCCTCCTATTGAGCATAGCCTTTTTCCACCAATCTTGCCTTATACTTGTCTACAATCATGTCAGTTTTTTGCTTTGTAGAACCATTTGTGGCCAATGACATTCTTTCCTTCAGGTGGTTCCACCAACTCCCAAACTTCATTTTGCAGAATGCCATTATACTCTTCTTCCATGGCATCAACCCATTCCTTGGATTTTACTACCTCTTGGAAGTTGACAGGTTCTTTGACCTGTGCCACACAACACTGTTTGCACCCTGCTAGGTGTTACGTCTTTGACAATGTCATCTGCCTCATCTATTAGCTTCTTTTCCCACCTTGGCATCTACTTGGATGATGTGGCTTCTTGGTCATGTTGACAATTAGATGCATTCTCCACTTGCGAATTTGTAGAATGTCTAGGCGATACTCCTTATTCCGTGGGCTGCTCCTACTCACTAGGTAGCATGTCATCAAATATTTCCATGGATGTTTGCAAATCTGCGTCTCTACCATTGTCAACCGCTTGATTCTTTGCTCTTCCATTTTATTCTACATAACCATGATGGCAAGTAGCTTGCTTTACCGTCTCATCAGATACCACATCACAGGTAGCAAATGTTTTATGTGTTGTAGGATTATACAGCTTATAAGCTTTGTGTTCCTCTGCATTACCAAACCAAAATGCACTTCTCACTCTTGGCATCAAAATTACCTCTGTTGTCCTTTGGCACATGAGCATAGGTAGTTGATCCAAATACGTTGAGATGTTGGATATTTGGCTTATGCCCAGTCCATGCTTCCTTTAGTGTCATATCATGTAAAGCATTCATAGAGGACCGGTTTGACAAATAAACCATTGTGCAAAGTGCTTCTGCCCAAAACTTGATAGGTATGTCCTTTGTTTACATCATGCTACTTGCACGCTCAACAATGGTGCGGTTCTTCCTTTCTACTACTCCATTTTGTTGCTATGTTTTAGGCAACAAAAATTCTCTGTGTATTTCCCATTGCTTGCAAACTCAGTGAACTCTTTGGAGCTATATTCTCCCCCATTGTTGAATCTAAGGCCTTTGATTTGACAACAATCAATCTAAGCTTTTGCCATAGTCTTGAACTCTTTGAGCTTTGAAAGTAGTTCAGAACACTTCATGGTGTAGACAAATATCTTCCTTGGTGTACTATTAATAAATGTGACAAAGTATCTCCTATCACCAAGTGATGGCATATTGGTCATATGTCCTGCAATATTATTTCGCACCAAGTCTAATTGTCTCTTGGCTCCTTCAAACAAATCACCCTCCTTGATTGAGGGAGCCCTTACATCATGTTCTTGCATGTAAGAAACTACATGGATATGAAATTTAGATGTCCATGACTTTGGTGCCATAATCGAGAATTCGTGTCAGCAACTATGCATGCTCTCTGACCAGGGTTTGTGATCACAAATTTGTAAAAAAAGCCACCTCTCTCCTATATCCAATGATCTCTTTTCGAGTGAACAAGAGCACCTTCTTATCATCAAAGAGCATTCTAATATTCTATTCAACACATTGGATAACTGACAATAAATTCATGGCAAGTATTGACACATAAAGGACATCACAAATAAACTTTACCTTTCCATTTGGAAGTTGAACTGGTATATTACCAATTCCGTTGACTAGTATTGGATGATTGTCTCCCAGATGAACATCTAGAGATCCCTTGAGTGGATTAATTGCCTTGAACCAATCACATTTGGTCTATTTTTCTTGACACACTCAATGCTATGCATAATTTGATATCCTTAATATATTTGTCGCTATATGACCTATCTGCGACAACTGGCATCCTTGTCCTTGGACATCACCATTTCTGGCCCATTAGAAGCATACCCAAATTCTACTACATGTGCCCTCCATGGTTTCTTGCCATTGTTGCTATTAGGCCTAGCTTTTGGCTCACATGGCATTCTGTAGCAATGTGACTGAACTTACCACATTCATAGAATTTGATTTTTCTCTTTGTAGATTGCTTCTGCTTAGCAAAAGGCTTGTCTTTGTTGGTTTTGATTGTTCTTGTGCCATCCAGGCTTGGACTTTGAACTTTCACCATGTTGTGTATTCCTTTTAGGCTTCTTGTCTTTGAACTACATATTGCATAGCTTTGCCACCAATGCACCCTCAACATGGTCATCCCTCAATCCTTTTCTTCAATCCTTTCTTGGATCAATAGGCTTATTAGTTCATCGGACTTGATAGCTGCAGCCTCTGGCAATCACTACCATCGTAAGGCTATCAAAGGATGGGGGTAAACTTTGGAGTATTCTTTTAACAAACTTTGCATCATCCATATCAAGACATTCTCAGTCAATCTATCCTGTTCAGATGTTCCAGCAAAGCATCACCTTCTTCCATAGGAGGTTTGCCAATTGTGTCTTCAGATTGAGGCATGTAACTAGTGAATTTTCCTCATAATTGGACGTCAACATTGTGCGCACCTCAAAGGTATTTGTCAAATGAATCACTTGGGAAAACACTATGTTCTTGAGGCATTTTGTGAAAATATCCATTGCTTTGCCATTCAACTCATCATAGGCATCCTTCTCTGCTTGTGTGGCATTTTGCATTGGCGTTGTCACTTTGCCATCAACAAAATCTCCACAACTTTCTAGTGATAAACATATTCTTTATGTAGCATTTCGACATGTGAGTTATTTCCATCAAACAGAAGAGTGTATACCACATGAAATTATCCCATTGATGTCATCCTAATGATGACTCAACACTCTCTGATCTGGTTTAGAACATTTTGAATTTGAAGTTCTGAGTAAAAAGTTATGATCCCCCAAAAAATTGATGCCTTTGGAATGCCAAAAATGGGCCAAATTTGGACCTTGGAGTACCCAAAAAAAAAAAACGTCGGTGTGGGTGGTGGAAAGGGGAAGGCGGGGGGGGCGCTCAAAGAGAGGAGGTGGGGGGGTGGAAACAAGGGGGGGGGGGGGGGGGATGGTGGAAAAGGGGGGGGCATGTGGTAGTTGAGGTGGGGGGTGAAAAAAAAGGGGTGGTGGTGGAGGGGGGTGGAGAAGGAGAAAGGGGGTGGTGGTGGAGGGGGGTGGAGAGGGTGGTGGTGGTGGTGGGGGAGCTTAAAATGACAAAAAACTTGGCAGAATTGGAAAGGGAGGGGGAGACGATGACCTACAACGCTCTCCCAAATCTTTGTTGATGTAACAGGATTGTTGAGGGAGATAGTGGATGGTAGGTGGATGGCTAGGCCATCGTAGTAGCAAGAAGGGCTCAAAGCAAACTTGACGATGAGGATGGGAGTAGGATGGCGTTTGATGGAGATGGAGGAGGGTCTTGCATGGGGCTCGGAGAGGATGGAGGCTAGATGTGGAGGAAGAATAATGAGGGGGTGGAGAGGGTTTCTATAAGAATGGAGGTGGGAGGGGTTTAGAATTTACAGTTTTATGACGCTCGTTGAGCAAAACTTGCAATGAGGATATTTTAACAACTTAGCCATTGTTGAGTGGTTATGACCCTCGTTGAGCAACAGTTGCAATGAGGATATTTTTACAACTTAGTATTGCCGAGAGCCTCATTAAGGCTAATTGATAGAACACTATACATTATTGTATTCACAGAGGCCAACCTAGCTTTGTTCGATTTTTTTGGGAGCAAACAATGGGTCGAAGACCGTGTATAAATGTAGGAGTTAGCATCTACCCCCAACAACAACACGATAAAACTCTACCCTAAAAATTCTTGGTTGTTCATCACCATCTCCAAGGAATCCATAGAGCACAGCCATAAAGAGACCAATTGCATGCATGCTATCCAAGGAGGTAGCCTAGAGATGTGGGGGAAATTGGTGGAGATTATGAAGACATTCCACAAGAGCAAGCATTTCAATTCTTTGTGAGTGCAACACAATGACCTTGTATGAGAAAGCATACAAGATTGGGATCATGTTGCATCAAGGGGGGGTAAGATTATTTGCAGTGTTTTGTGTGGTTCCTGCCATGGTGAAAAGAGTGGGTGAGCAGTAGATTGTATGAGCAGGGGAGAGAAAGGGTAGATGAGAGTAGAGGAGGGAGCGTGGAGCAAAGTAGGGGGGGTAGATGAGAGTAACATTCTCCATGTTTGGGGCCACAGTTAAATAGTATTAGTGGCACTCTAATATTAATGAGCCATCTTAAATAAATCAAAATTTGAGCCACCACGGTGACTGGAGTCCCGGTGGTGCCATTCAAATAATCATGATCCATCTTAATAAGGAAACTTAAATTAATCAAAATCCAAGCCATCGCGGTGACAAGAGGCCCATTGGTGCCATCCAAATAATCATGAGCCATCTTCAATTAATCAAAATTGGAGCCACTAATTAATCACATGCCTGGATGTTGCTCTGCTGGGCAGTGCTATATTTTGCAAATATTCTTTGCCACACAAAGATTCATCAGAAGGCCTTAAAAAATAGTAAAATTTGGCCTTCTCATTCAAGGTGAGGGCACCACGGCGGTGACTAGGACTAGATTGCTTGTTTTGGCCCAAAATAAATAGCTAGCATGCAAGCCCATCCAATTATAGAATTATGAGTTGCTATTTAATCTCATGCCACCATGGTGATTGGTAATTAACTACACTAAAAATAATTGAGAAATGTTAAATAATCGCATGCAAGCTTTCCAATTATTTAATCATGAGCCACTATTTAATCACATGCCACTGCGGTGACTGTTAATACACTACACTAAACATAATTGAGACATCTAAACAATCATGAAGGAGCCGCCATGCCAGTCTGATTGGTAATTAAGTGATAATTAAATCGCCATGCTAGTGTGTAATTAAGTGGTAATTAAATTGCATGCTTGCCAGTGACAAGTGCACCTTGGGCACTACCCACGGATCATGGACGGGCAAGATTGCCAGTGACATGGGCAATATTTCCCACATTGTAGATGCATTCAATGCACCCTTATATTGCATGCAAGCCTAGTGGTGCCATCCAAATAATCATGAAGGAGATGCCATGCCAATGAATGGTAATTAAATTGTATGCAAGCTCGGTGGTACCGTCACTGCCACATTCAATTAATCAAAATTTGAGCTGCCAATTATTCACATGCCACTCATCCGAATAATCATGAAGGAGCCACCATGGTGGATGGTAATTAATTTCACTCTACCTAATCATATACACATCAAATTTTTGGGGTGAAAAAAGACTTATGGTTTTGTTGCCAATTTAAGCCTTAGCGCCTTAGCCAACCACCGTAGTGGGCATCGCTTGAGCTAGACCACCACAGTGGACTTCACTCTACTTAAGCCTCTACTATTCCATTTCCTTTACCATTTTCAATTCCTTTCATTATTTTTTCTAGGCCGCAATTACTCCTTTTCCATTTTCTACTCCCTTCACCATTATCTTTTGACCTTTCTTTGTTGCACTCTTCTTGCAACTTTTATCCTCTCTCATAATGGATCCCCTTGGGCGCACCGAGATCCCAAATGTGTCATCCTACTCCTCCATCTTTGCAAAATTTGAGAGCGTCTCACACAAATTGTCCTCCCCCTCTGCACAGGGCGAGAGCTTCTCAACAATCTTCCCTTCCCTAGTCTTAAAATCATGACATGCGAACCTCCTCACAAAATCGTTCCTCCCCTAATCTTAAAATCATGACATACGAGAGCTCCCACACAGTTTTCAAAAGCCAGATGCAGATTCTCTCTCCAAATTCACCAAATTGATAGATGAAGTGAATGTGAAGGATGGATACATTTTTTGTCAAAGTCAAAAGATTAACATCAGTGAAAGCATGATTGAAAAGGTGCTAAGCATTCCTGGAAGTAATTGCAAGCACAATTCTTAGAGAAGTCATGGAAGAGAAATGACATTAAAGCTTTATACCCCAATGCCGATATTAGTATAGATGGTGGAGTTAAGGTTTCAAGCTGGAAACTGATGTTTAGGATGTGTTGAAATAGACAAGGCAATACTTTCCTAATACGAGAGGAATCGTGAAGTTCTAGCATGTTCAAGTAGTAGTAGAGAAATTAAATAGATGTACGATCTCTTTGTCATGGGCAATCTCTAGGAGCATGCTGAATAACTTGAAGAATTGTAAGGATGGTAAATATAAATTGTCATCTAAGTCAATCAGAGTTGCTATGCACCTAATGGAAACTTCCTTCAAATCAATTTTTGAGCAATATGATAGGAAGATGAATTTTCTATAATATCTTGGCATGCTTCTTTTGATGTCTTGATAGTGTTGAGCTCTCCTAGCATGAAATCTTGCACATTCTACTTGATTAGATGATAGCATACTTATCTTTCTTATCCCATTCTGCCTGTGCTCGGCCAATGGTAGGATCTGCTACAGGTGCAGAAACTGTTTGTGTAGTTGGAGATCTTGCTATAGATCCCACTGTTGGTGCTATAATAACAGGTGGAGTAGAGCTACTACTGGTGGCTGGATCATCCAATGGTCTAGGTGTAGATCCAGCAACATACTCCCATTTGTCCTAAAGTACAAGAATGGTCTCCATTTGGTATTTCCATGTGCCGTAATTGAAGTTGTCTACCTTAGCAGATGCCTCGAGATTGGGGTTGGTAGTCGTAGACATGGTGCAAGAAATGTTTTCAAAGTGTCATAAAAATCATTATTTGAATCAACTACAAAACACTAAGTATAGCAAGTGAAATCTGAACGGTCGGTGAAGATAAAACTGCAATATATAATCTGATCTGTTACAAGGCTTGTGGCAAATGATGCCGAGAATAGCCAAGAGGCTTTATAAGGTTGAAATAAAGTGCACAATGCCGTGAAATAGCCAAATAGGCTTTAGAATGATGGCATGTGTGTGTGAAATCAAATCATGTGCTATCTACCCACTAATCAATCAGCAATGCCTGTGAACACTCTGAAGTTTTCTCATTGAACTGATGAACGCCAGGTTTCAGGTAATGTGATGATGTGAAACCGTATGTGAGCATATGGACTAGGAACTAGTCAAGAATTTTGGGCATGGCTTAGATTGGCAGCTTGGAGAACTTCAAAGAGTCTCCTCTATGGTGATCTAGTCTACTCTGGTCTAGATCTATACCAATTGTCGATTAATGAAAGAACAGCAAATAATTTCTTTTCTTTGGTTCTTTTTATGTGCTGGGTCAGATGCATCAATGTAGAGGCTGATGTGTGTGTAGGAAGTGGATTTGTTAGTGAGACTCAAAAGTGAGTGATACTTGTGTTGAAATGTGTGCATGGAGGGGCAAAAAGGGTGCAAAGTGCTCAATGATGATGTGGCACTCAAGGTCACATGTAGGGGTGTGCCTACCAAGGGAATGTGCCTGTGGAGCACTGAGTGAGGTGGCAGGTAGGTGCACATGCAGTGTGTGACAGTGTGCCTGTGAAGGGGCAGGCAGCAGTGCCTAGTAAGCCACCGATGATGTGGTAGGTTGACTAGTCGAAGATGATGTGGCAGATGACATGGTCAAAGCTGATATGGCATGCTGACTTGGTCAAAGTGATGACATGGCATAGCTAATGTGGATGATGATGTGGCTTGATGACATGGCTTGATGACATGGCCTGATGATGTGGCCTAATGACATGGCCTACTGATGTGGCTTGATGATGTACAGTTAAATGTACCCAAGATTAGGTAACCCTAGGTGACATGGCCAATAAGGTTACCACATGGCAACCTTCTAACCACAGTGTGGTCAACCAGGGGATAAGGATAACCCCCTTATCTACCACGTGTCGCTTGTTTAGAGGCCAAAATCTTTGAATATGCCGATAGAATCTTTTGAAGATTTCGTCTTGGAGAGGACACCTGTCAAAGAAGGCGTAGTTGGTCCTATGAGCAGTTGACTGTTGAAGAGCTTGAAGGTCTTGGGTTGTAGCAGCGATGGCGCTGTGGCATTGAGAGCCGCCAAATCCATGCCGGTTGTCGCTCTCTGAGTTGGAGGCATCGCTAGTGGAGGCAATGGAGTGGAGTCATTGGCAACGGGAGCTATTGGCCCATTTTGGAGCTATTTGGAGTGGTCATCCAGTCATGGAGCCGTTTATAGCGCTGGTCGAGGAGAGCCAGTGGTGGCAAAGGTCGCGATGGATGGTTGAGCATAATAGTGCATGCAGTAGACACCAACAATTCCCATGCAACAACGAGCCAATGGCTGGCTCCCAGCTCTATCAATGCTCCAAGCCCCGATTGCTTGGAGCTATGGAGGTAAAGAGATGTTGTTGGCGGGGGTGTTGTTGATTGTAGGTTGGAGTCACAAGAGCTTGGCCATCGGCTAGTTGGAGCTAGCCCGTGGTCGGAGCGAGGAGTTGATGTAGTGCAGGGAAGACATCGCTGGAGCCAAAGATGCACTAAAGGCATTCGTTGGCAAAGCCGTACATAGTAGTTGTTGAATGAGCCGAGCATAAGCTGCCATTTTTGCAAGACCTCGCACTAAAGGTGCTATGGTGTAGATGGGCTACGGGTGTTGAAGAGGCATTGAAGAGAATAGCTGTGAGTCTGAGTCGTGGTTGGAGCTTGCTAATTGCTTTCTCTCACTGAATAAAAGACCAGAGAGATCTCTTTGTCAACAGTCTCGACTAACTTTCTTTCTATAAGAACCACTACCTTTCTCTCTTAGGAATCTTTCAAAGAGAGGATTTCCTCTCAGAAATCTCTTCCTATTTTTCTCTCAAAGCACTCACAAATCTCTCAAGATAAATAGAAAACCCTCCAAAAGAAGGAGCATCTCTCTCTCTCTCTCTCTCTCTCTCTCTCTCTCTCTCATGTGAATGGAAATATCTCAACTGATGAAAATATCTCAAAGAACAATGAATCAAATGGAAGGAGATTAAGGGAATGGAAGGAGATTAATGAAAATCTCTCAAACTTTGATGGATGGAATTCTCTGACCAACGGATAGAAATTTCTCTATCACTCAACGGAAGTGAAAGAACACTCAATCTCTCGATCGCTCAATCAATCACACTCTCACACAAGGATGGTGCCTCAGCGAAAGGCAGAATCATGCTCTGATACCATGACCAAATATGAAGAGGGGAGAGGAGAAGAGTGGAGATGAGGAGAGAGGGCACAGCTAGAGAGCACACCACAAATGACTAATTGTACACTAGATTAAGTTGAAAATGTAGAATATATACAACCCCATTTAGGGTTAGGGTTAGGGTTAGGGCATCTAACCCTTTCCTTATAGCACTCTATAAGTGTTAGTGCTATTCACATGTAATCACATGATCAACAACAGATTCCAATAATGTCTGACTTACTGCTAGCAAATGACATTATCCCTTCGATTTGTCATGGCCTCTGATAGCTTGTGCTTGGGCTTCTCATGCATCATCACATAGTATTCTATATTTTATGCATTACCCTCAACTGCACAAAATGCAAAGTTATCTCCCATGACTACACCATAAAAAAGTGTGGCAGTTCATGGAACGCATCAAAGATCTCTAGCATGCAACTTAGCAGGTCTAATAATGGTTACTAGTGTAAGATTCTTGAGTTGCCACGAACCAATATGGTGTAGGTTGGTGCATTGGTCGTAGTCCTTATCAATGCAAAATGGACATTGAAAGCATGAAATGGATATGAATAAAACTTGTGTTGGGTCTTTCTTGTTAAATTCATAAACTAAGTGGAAAAATTTGGGTACTGGCTAGCCTAACAATGATATCTTCTACATCTTGAAGCTTTTCCCCATCTTACTTTAGCTATCTAGCTGTTAGTGCTTCCATGGCCATTGTACTAATTGTACTAACTATGGTACTAGCAACATAACATAATTTAATGTGATAGTGGCACAACACTAAAAAAATTAGTACTTTATAAATTCTATAAGTATAATATATATATATATATATATATATGATAAGAACATACTATGTATTCAGTACTAAATGTATGCCAAAAAACACCACATATATAGTTAGGTTTTTTAGAATTAATCATAATCTAAACAATACTATATACATAGTTAGATTTGTTAGAATCAATATTAGTCTTACCTTTTATATATATATATATATATAGTATTCTAAAAAAGCTAACTCTATATATAATATTTTTTGGCATACACTTAGTACTGAATACATAGTATGTACTTATCAAATCTAACTTTATATATAGTAATATTTAGAGTACTACTAGTAGTAGTGAATACATTGAGTACTACCAGTAGTGAATACATAGGATGTACTTATCAAATCTAACTTTATATATAGTACTATTTAGAGTACTATCAGTAGTGAATACATGGGATGTACTTATCTAACTATTAATTCTAGCAAATCTAACTATGTATCTAGTACTATTTAGGAGTAATATTAGTATTGAATATGTAGTATGTACTATGCCTAGTATGTACTTAACAAATCTACATAATATGTATTTAATAAACACAATTGTATATAGTACTATAGAGAGTACTATTAGTATAGAGTACATAGTATATGCTATGAATAATACGTACTTATCAAATCTAACTATGTATACTACACCGTCTAGAGTAAATATTAGTATTGAGTAGATAGTATGTACTTATCTAACTTTAAATTCTAACAAATGTAACTATTTATATAGTAGTATTTAGAGTAATATCAGTACTAAATACATAATATGCACTATGCATAGTATGTACTTTAAAATCCTAATTGTATATATATTAATGTAGAGAGTACAAGTAGCAATGAACACATCATTTTGTGATGTGCATAGTATGTACTTATCAAATCTTACTATATATATAGTACTATTCACTCTCCCTATTCACTCCCCTTAAATAAATTCATTAATTTATCTCTTTGCTATCTCTAGTAACCCAATTAGTCTAAGGTCTTATCACCTCTAATTTTCCTCTGTGCCTTGCTTCACCGCCTCACCAACTCTACCTCACCCCTCTGTGTGTTGCCCTCACCTTGCCTCTCTCCCTAACACACTCTCCCCCTTCTCTTAGGCTTTGCTCCCCTCCCTTTGTTTGCTCCTACCTCAGCCCCGTCCCGCCCCTCCATATGTAATCGATCAGGGTAGCCATGAAATTTCTCGAATCAGCATCTTGAAATCTCACAAACTTTCTTGAATCAATGAGCACGTTCCCCCACTACCTTCAAATACATTAATCAACACTACACCTTAATTGACACTCATCAGCTTACGTTAATCGACACTTAGGCATCGGGTAACAAATACTAATGCCAATTTTCCAAGATCGTGGGCTCCTATTAGTATTGAATACTGTACTATGCACTTAACAAATCTAATTGTACTATATATATAGTACTATTTAGAGTACTATTACTATTGAATACATAGTATGTACTATACACTTAACAAATCTAATTGTACTATAGAGAGTACATATAATACTAAATACATAGTATGTACTTATCAAATCTACTTATATATAGTACTATTTAGAGTTCTATTACTACCGAATACATACTATGTACTTATCTAACAATCAATTCTATCAAATCTAATGATGTATATAGGATTTAGAGTACTATTAGTACCAAATACATAGTGCGTACTATGCATAGGATGCATATGTCTCAAATGTAGATGTATATAGAGTATTGTTTAAGATACTCTTACTATCTAAATACATAGTATGCACTATGCATAGTATGTACTCAATAGATGAACAATAATGCACTCAAGAAGAGAACAAAAGACAACATACCTCAACGAACTCTAGCAAAAGCAAGGGATGTTTTTTATATTCACGTACTCCGATCCTCTTTTGGCATATGTTCTTCTTGTTTAGAGAGACACAAGTGTTTTGATCCTAAAAACCAACTACTCATTGCACAACCTTAGGACTCAAAGCAATCACTTTTGCATTTGCATCCTCCAAAAGATGATAAAATGTTTTCATCATGTATATCCACCCTGTGCTTTTCAAGTTATGGGGGAAATGCCTAGAGACTTAGCAATTTTTACATCATTGTATGTCAACTCTCTTGTTGCACCCTCAGTAGTTGCAATCATGTCACATACCACCCTCTTTGCACCTAATTGATCTCTACTATGAGCTCCCTTTACATGTCTTAAAGATTTTTGAAACTTTTGGACAATGGCTATTGATACATCATCATGGTGTAATTTTGTAACACCCATCAGATCCTTTATTTATGGATGGCGTATGAATATGTGCATAATCTCAACCTTTTTTTCCCAAATTGAGATGTGCATATTATCAACAAAATATTTTACCATATCCAATGAGTATCTCCACATTGAAAAGTTAAAGTAATTCTCTCCAACTCATGAACTCTTCCTCTCCACTGATTCATCTTCATCACATCGTTTGTCACTGTGTTTGGGGTGTTGGTGCTTTAAGCATGATCAAATCCTGCTATGATCAGGACTTCATAAAGATACCGAGGCAAACTAGGAGAACTTGCCCTACTCTATTATGCATCATTGACAGAATATCCATGACTCAAAGAGTTTTAGAACCACAAATCTCCATCACCCAAAAATAAATGCAATTTGGTTAATACACAAAGCCATGCAAAATAGACGGTTCCTTTTAAAAACCTAAAGAGAGAAATGCATGTATCTCTTGCAAAAAACGGTTTCACAAATACTTTGAGAAGATTCATTGGTAAGATGAAGCTATATGTGCATCATTTTTGCCTAGTGCATGGAAATGTTATCCAGAGACACACACCAACACACGCACACATACACGCACATGCACATGCACACATCCCCTTATGGACCATTGCACTCCTTGGGGTCTATTAGCACTTTAATGATAGTGATAAACATTATTGACAATCCAAGATTTATATAGATTATGGATAGTGAGGTAACTTAATTGGATTTTTGAGAAATGGATACTAAAAACTATGTCAAAGGGGGAGTATCCATTGGTAAGTCTCCCTTGGAAAATATTTTTTGGGGTTCAGTAACAATTTGTGGACCCTTGCAAACATACTTGGGGAATGTTCGAATCTGCATGTTGACTTACTATTGACCATACAACTACATTTTTTATGTGATGGCGGTCAGACAGTAATGGGTATATTTGAGATTTAATTACACTTATGCCATGGCTTACTAAGGGATTAGAGAAGGGAAAATGTTTAGGTATAAGCACTCTATAATTTCAAATATGCGGACCTTTTATTTGAGGCCATGGATGAGATTGGACCATAAGAAACCGCTGATGGACATTTACTATGTTGAACTAGTTTTGGAAAAAGGATTATATATGGTTATACATATGTAATCCTCTTTACCTTACCCTAGTTAACTTGAAGACTTTAATTAAGACTTTAGCATTTTGTGGTTAAATATTACTTATATTATATTATGAGCTTACAGTACTTTGATAATTGTTAGCCAATGTGCACTACTTAGGCTACATAATTGTAATTAATGATGAGATTAACTTGCATTTTATGCTATCATATGTCAGTTACCCTATATTGGTTAGAATTGTGAATAGTACCAACATACACCTTGGACCACCTCATCCAATGTAAGATGGACAACCACCTCATCTGATGTAAGTAAGATGGAGGGCCACCTTATTTTTTGGGGGGTTAGTGGGAGAAACGAAATGAAAGTAATACCCACAAGAAATACTTTGTACAACTAAGGTCCAATTCCCACGAGGCTAGAAATGCACCTTTGGTGCATGTTCTCAGAAGCCTTAAATCTATTCTCTCACATGAACCAACCCCACTGCAAGCAAGGAGTCTTTAATGCATCTGTTGTCCAACTGATGACATGGATTGTTGCAGAGCAGTTTTTATTGGTTGCGTAGAGGCTTTGGACTATTGGAGCAACATTAAAGACAACGGTTAGAGCCAAATGGCAGTCCTATATTGGATGGATGCAAAATGGAGCACAAATTCTCAAGTTGCAACCTCCAAAATGAAGGTGTAAATTTGAGCATCAATGGCACTCCATCCTTGCATCAAAATTTGTGCCAACTCCATCAGTAGTGCATTGTTACCGATGTGTGCACTGAGCCTAACACCCCACTTATGAGCATTACATTTCAAAAAGTTTGGTTTTGTTGGAGTTTGAGGGAGCCTCTATCAGGTGTGGGCAGAGTCAATTGTCTTCCTCCACTCGACTGCACCTAGTTCACTACACTGTGAGCATGGATGACATCTAGGTACTCGTCGCTAGCCTGGTAGTTTCAAGTTTTGAATCATGAAGCCTACTACAGTAATGACCGTTATGCCATACCTGGCCTCCTTGATCCTTGTTTGCATACTTAGCTACATGATAGGGTCACTTTTGGCTAGAAGAGTTTTGCTTTTAGATAGATGGAAGCAATGACCTAGTTTATGGGTTCGCATGGGAAGGTTGTGCTAAATCATGGAGTTGAAGACAATGGGGACTAAAGAAAGGCAAGGAGAATCCATAGGAAATGCGACGGTGTGGACAAACAAAGAAGCGTAATGTGCTTGATGGTTGAAGATGAATCCATCAAATTTTTGGAAAATAAATTTGGCAACTTGGTCATTCAAGGAGCCTTGCTATGTGCCCTCTCTAGCATGTCTAGGGACATACTATTCAACTTTCCTCTCCCCTGCTACATGAGGTAGTAGATTGGCTCCATAGGTGCGACTACACTATGCGTAGTGTCCAGCAGGAGCTCACAAAATTGTCTATGTGTAGCGTGTAGGGTCATCTAATAGTATGACCATCAGGCTCCCTAAGAGACCTCTTTGTATGGACACTATTTGGTTAGTTATTGTGTGGAATGTGATGCAATAATTTTGCTTGGCCGAGCTACATAGAAAGCTGTATTGTTTGATATTTTCCAATGGCACCAAAGATGTACTATGATTGCTTACTCTTATAAAGTTTTGTCAAACTTCACACATTTCCGAGTTGCACTCCTTATTTTATCATGGATTAGCTTTGCCAAGAAATCCCAAGCAGATTATCTTTGCCATTTTTGACTTCTTGTCATGTAACCGATCCCAGGTGCATTAGCCAAAATCGTCGTGATGTGGTGCAGTAAGGTCCTGCAGATACTTTGCTCCAACATCCTATAGAATCCATTGCTCATAATAGTTGGAAGTTAGGATATATTTGTTTATATCGTGAGACATTGCGCTTTGTTTATACACAACCTAGCCTTTGGATTTCCTAGTGGGAACATTGTCTAGTGGGAACATGATCTTATCTGTGTGGGAACAACTATAGACAAAAAGTGGTAAGAAGAGTCGACTTTTTAGATGTGTTTTCCCCATGTAGAATACCTATTCAAATATGAGGGCATCATATTATTCGAAGATGAGGATTTGGATTGTTGTTCTTAGGGAATGATTAGCTTGATATATACTTGGTTCTTTACTTGGAAGCTTATGGGAATAAGATAAGCATATCCAACATCAACATACTTAGCTTATTAAGCCCCTATCACTACTTGTTTATGATACACATGATTGGGAGGGATTATTCTATGTCTAGAGTAGTCTACTATCTGGTTTACTTCCTACTCATGTTTATTTGGTCTTGGTGTATATATCAAGTTGGAATAGTTGGATAAAACAAATCCTTGATTTATGATACATAGCAATTCTTGTATTCGTCTCTTGTCAAGGATGTCTCATAGCATTCCCCTTTATTTAATTGGAATGCTACTTCAAAACTTGAATTAAAAGAAAACTCAAATTATAATTGGAGGGTTGGATTAGTGTGGATGTACAAGTGGATGCATTAGTAGAATTCATACACCATTGGCCTATACTTTGACCCCATGATATGGTTTAGCTTTCAAATTTCACTACTATATGGTGGCCCTCGGGGTGGAATAACTTTTTGATTTATTGTTTATTTTATCTTAATTACAAGTAGAGAGGGTGGATAGAAAGGAATTCTTTGATCTTTTGGAATTTGGATTTCCCTCTGGGAGGTCATGACTATTATTATAGGGAATCCCTTGAATAAACATGATTTTCTAACATTTAAAAGTCAAGCCTTTCTTGGAAGCTATGTAACTTCATTATTGTTATACGACTTGGTGACATTGCTTAGCACCTAGGGACATCTTTTGGCCCTTTTGCCATTGGAAGGTATCAACAATGATAAGATGCTTTGGACATGATCCTATGACATGGAAAATAAGAGTGCAACGTGGACTTTGACGCTAAGGATGCAGGTTATCCAACACACGGGGAATCGAGCCTTCCAAGCATCAAATAGTACTTCATTATTTTCATTATTATTGCCAACCTTGATTACTTTTTTGAGTGTATGAAAGCCAAGATTTGTTCATCGCTAATCTAGATAGAGTGAGAGGGATGACAATGGTATGCTGACATTGCATCCTAGCTTCCATAATAGTAATGTATCGTTCTAGCTTTCATTTTTATTGTGATGGTGCAAGGTGAGTCGGCATACTTCTCTCTAGGTCTTGCATCAATAAATATAAGGCATGAACATACGACTCTGGCACCTTCGAGGAGGACTGTATGGAAGATTATCTCCAACTACTAATAATTGGAGGCTAGTCATCATGAGCATTATTGTTACTTTTACAATTGACTGATATGAATGTGAGTATGTTAATGGACTCCCACTTGGACAACTTGTTAGAAGGGATGGTATAGTAATGGATTATTCTTAATTGTGTGGGGTTAAGGGCAATGGTATATGGTTGCTGTTGTTTACTTGTATATTGTAAATTGAACCAATAATGTAATTGATAGGACACACACACACACACACACACGCATGCATGTACACACGCTTTCATGCACACATGCACATGTATGTGTGCACATCACATGCACGTGTGTGTGTGTGTGCATGTATGCATGCACACACACACACACACACACACACACGTGTGCATGCGCACACACGCATGCACATACACACACACACACACACACACACACACACACACATACACACACATCTATCATATGGAACTTTGGGAAAATACACACACAATTGATTTATATCCTTAGACAACCTAACATACACAATCAGGCACACATTTATTTTTTCAATTATGACTTGCACATGGTTGTAGGGAACTATCTCATTGATGGAAGAATGACAAATTGTAGAGACCAATATTTAGGCTCCCTCCTTGTTTGTTGTTTGGGATCTTTTGCATCTCAATATTTATTGTAACTTTTTGAATGTTTATTGTGATGCAGTGGTCCTTATAAGAACTTTATAGTGATACTTTGAGTTCTTTTCTAATAATGTTTCCCTCCCTTTTCTAATACTAATAATAAAATTACTATGATGGTATTTTTTTTTGTAATAATGAACCTTATTTACCCCACCTTGTATTAGTGGATTTTTATCTTCTTTAATTTATTTGGTTTTTATAATTTAATAGATGTCATATTAATTTAATTATAACTTTCCCTAATTGGTTGCATTTTTTCTTTTAACATTGAATTAACCCCCCCCCCCAACACACACACACACACACACCTTTTTCAACATTTAATTTCTACACAATAATCCACCCCCCCCTGTCCCTGCCCAAATATGATGTCGTAACTTCTAATAACTTACTAAAACCCCCTCCTTGATCATCTTACCCACCTAACTACCCCTAAATTCTTCTTGATAACGACCTAAGTCCTTTTTGTTCCTCTATACCCCCCACTTCTTGCTTCTTAGTCCCACCGCCCCATGTTCTTTTCCACCTTTGTTTGTATGACAACTACGCAGGATGTAACAACCTAGTTCCTTATCTAACTATGTTTTTCAAAGGTCTCTTTGCTTATGATTATTCGATTTCCTCCCTACTCTACCTCCTTCCACAAAGTCACCACTGTTTGCCTCTTCCCTACATACTAGCTCTATGGCGGCTCCTCTTCCATAGTCCTTACCGTATGCCTTTTGCCTCTCTCTTTGTTGATCTTACATTGTTCTATGATCTCCCTTAGCACCCTTTGCTTTCACATATCTTGTGTGATGCAATTGTTTCCATCAGTCAATGTTGCTAGCTCAACCTTCTTTTGTTACATAATTCCCTTACTCGAGCTTGTGGCTACACTTGTGATCATCTTTTCCTTTAGTGACTCTACAAACTACCTTCCCACTACCTTAATCGGCTTCCTGGTAGTCCTCTTTACGTTGCATGACTAACCTTGATTACCTTTGTATTTTTCAAGCTCTCAACTAGGCAACCCCTTAGATCCTACTTCAGGTCCTTTTTTGTCCAACTACAAGTTGCAACTCCCTCTTCCTTCACTGGCTTTTAACCCAAACACACATTTGTACCATCGTCCCGTATGTACATCCCCTTGCATTATGAACTGAGAGTGTCTTGAGCATTACAAGTGTTCTTGTTTATACATTTCTTTCCTCTAAAAACCTTTGCAAGATCTTCTTTGGCAACTCGTTACTACTCCCCCCTTCCACACATCCTCTACTCTCTTGCTTTGTAGGCTTGCTCATGGCTCCATTCAACCCTCTTTGCTTAGTGTGAACCCTACTCTCTCTTTGTACTTCCCTTACTACTTCATACTTCCCTCAATTAATCTCTTGCAATCTCTCTGCATGGCTCCTCAGGTCTCTACTTCACACTCCTCTTCTACTCCCTCTTGTTCATCATGGCTCCCCCTTTTTACACTATTTTAGTTGTGACCTTGTGTCTCACTATGATCGCTTCACATTGCACTCTGAATAGTAGTTAATCAAAGTTCTTATTTACATCCTATTGCATTACAGATCCCACGTTTTTGTTCTTTTTGTTCACTACAGCAGTCACTTGACTTCTAGATTTCTAGCATCTGTTGCATCCTTGCCTTGTTCTTGGGCACCATGTAAGATGCTCCTTCGACCTACCCTGAAACCTAGGTGCATGCTTATTATGCCCTCACTTTCATCTAACTGTTTAATCCTCAGTCCCCTTTTGTTATCGACATAGCACTACTGCTTGCCCAACTGATGGTAGCTTTCCATGAGACTCTTTATCATGAAACAAGCTAGCATCATAGTTATTTGATGTACTCATGCTTACACAGCATAAATATCATTTAGATGCATGGTTCCATCATGTGCATGTTTACTGATTTGCAGCCCAAGTCCTTGGGCACTTGACAAAACACACTTATTACACTATATTAGGGATTTTGGGAATTTTTATATAGTTTGGGAATTCCCAACATGGTTAAGATTTGGCCATATTGTCAAATCTTCCCATTCATTGGAAGTGGAATCCACCCTAAACACAGGTCCCACTTTGAAATAAGGGGCCAAGATTTTGCCAGATGGTCAAATCTTAACCCATTATTTGAAAGTGGGACATGGGAGATTCCCAAATTCTCTAATATAGTGTTTTAATTTATTATTTTAATTTAATGAGCACACCAATCGGTCTGCTTCATTCCATTGCAGTTTCAAGTGCAAAACATGATTGTTTATTCTTCCTCATCCAGTCTCTCCTCCAGTATAGTTTCACTCACACTCTCCTCCTTGCCATTTTCACATTTGATAGCCTCATAATCTCTGTGGTGCTTACTCAAGGTCGCTACATATGAGAAACTACCACTTGTCACTAGTCCTTAATGTTTTGACTCCACTTGTATACACCTACTTAGTTATATATACAAAATTGTGTATATATATATATGTTTATTTATTATTTAATTTTTAAATGTTTTTTAGGTAACCTTTGGTCATACAATCATATATATTTGTAGTATGTTATATTTTATGTCTATCTTTCATCTTAGTTTGGTTGTTTATTCCATTCTTTTTCCTTTTGCCAATTTTTATTCACCTTTTCATTCATTCTATGTTTACCTTTTCTTATTCTTTTTTGCTTGAGATGCTTTTCTATATAAAACTTTTTTCCTAGAAAAAAATTAATTCGTCTTTTAACATTTTAGTTTCAATTGTTAGTTTTTAAACTTGTTATTCTTAAAGTTTGAGAGCTTTAGAATTTATGTTAGTTTCCTTTATTTTAATTGGTTTTAGTTTTAAGTTAGCTCCTTAATTTCTTTATTTTCTTAAATGTCTTTAATTTCGTCTCTTTATTTAAATTCTCATTAATGTATTTATTTTCTTTTATATCTTAAGTCTTTTCTTTTTTAATTTCTAATCTAGTTATACATATTTATTTACATTCTTTACATTTATAATTTTTGATATATTTAATTCTTAAATTCAAGCAATTTATGTTTACATTTTATTGGATTATACTAAATTTTAATTCTATTTATTTAGTTTTCTCCTACTTGATTCTCCCTCTTAATTGATTATTTATTTATTTATGGTTTATTTTCTAGATTCCAAAATGACAGTTGAAGTTCTTAGGTAAAGTGATAAGAAGCCAAGGAATATATGCATTTCTAGTCTACCCAAATTCAACTTCATTGTTCTAACAATTGGTTGGTTTGGATGGTGACATGTATGTAGGCCGTGACCTCAGATCTTGGGGTGCCAACTCCCTTTAGTAAGAAAACCTATCAAAATCTTGAGTAGGAGATGAATTTAACAATATGCCATGAGTAGAAATTATTAAAATTAACATGGTTGTGTTGAACACTAAAAGTGCTTCAAATATGTCTTTACACCTTGAAATTTGGGTAATACATGAAAAAGTTACATCAATTTGAAAAGAGATGGGTTTTCACATTTTAGTGTATTTTTTGTTTTACCCCCCCTCATCCAAAAGAACCCCCCCTTGGGCCTCACATATTATGAAAAATATGTACAAATCTTAAAATCTTGCATATTTTTCAAGGTTTGGACCTTATATTTTGTGGGAGGGGGGACATGAAATTTTCATATTTTTCCCTTGCATATTTGAAAAATTTTAAGGAAATCCATGCATATTATATATGGACCTTGTCCCCTCATACCTTGGATTTTGGACGAGGGTAGTAACATATTATATATTGAGTTGGCACCCCAGGCCTCGGATTCTAGACTACCTGATGGATTCACCACCTTTTTTCAATCTTGTGCTCCTTTTTCAAAATCAATTATTATAAATTCTCAAAATTTTGCTCTGGATTGTTGGAAACTCTCAATTTGTGGTGGTTCTCAACTTAGGTTTATCAAATATATTGTGTCACATATAACTTGTTATCAAAATGATGGAACTAACTGTATGGCTCTCATTTATTGATGGGACTATTAAATCAAAACACACACTTTGAATTCCCAACTAGCCTTTGGTCGGGCTAGTGCCATACAATTAATTCACATTCATTGGATAAAATCTTTAGTATGGATAAAACTCAATCATTTTGTGATTATCCTTACTAACTATAAAATTGTCTTGTAGAACCATTAGATTCCTTCTCTTGTGAAGTTGCTCTATGCTGCAACTTCAACCAACATCCCGATCCCACCTTTGGGTACACAGTATATTCTCTCCTACTTCAGAGGTCTTCACTTTCATAAAATCCTTTTGGATTTTGAGAAGCAAGCTTCTTTGAAAAAGTCCCCTTCAGCTTTCACTATTGCCTCTATTAATGATTGAATCTCCCTCCTTGTCTAGTCTAAAAAAGACTAGCTTGACTTCTTGGAAGCTTTCAATAAATTACTTGTATCTTTGTCCCTCATTGACTGTCAGGATGCGCTTGATCTTAACTTCTACTTTCCTATCCTTCCCTCAATAGTGAATAAAATTTTTGCTCTTAATGGTCTCCCCTCTGTCCTATTAGAAATTAAAAACTCTCTTGAAAAAGTCAACCCTCTCTTGTACTTTGACCTCCTTGATCATAATGAAAAGAAAGCTCTTTCTTCATTAAACTTCAACCTTCTACCTCCTCTTCTTCCCCTCAAAAGTCCATTTCTCAAGCTTTCTCTGGTGTTATTTCTCTCCTCCCTCCCTGCCAAATTGAATTGGACTCTATTATGTTAAAGTATAAGTTGTGGGATTTTGAGGTTATCAACAACTATAGAGCTCCTTTCTCAATCACTTATTTAGTTGCTGTTTCTTTATGTAGTTTACTCTTGAATTAGTAGACCAATGCAAAACCCTTGCTATGTAATCAAAACATCTTTTTGTCCAATGAATTTTTCTTTGAATGAAGCAGCCAAATTCTTAGGATATTTCCAACTGAGCCAATATTAAAGTAGAAAAGGTTCTCTTAATATCACATCTATCATATACTTTAACAAAGACCTTTTCTGGTGAAATAAAATCAAAAAGCTTTTTGTCAAACAAAAGATGAATAAACCTTTTAGTTTTTCTTTTATGTCCATTAAGTGTTGACAAATCATTAGCATTTTTGGTAATGAATCTTACTTGTTCATCACTTGTATTGAATTTTGTTAGATATGCTCAATGCCCCACCCTCCTGGTAACCACCAGTGGTCGAAGGTGCTCAAGTTGTAAGGCCCCCATATGAGGAGAAGCCATGTGTGAGCCTAGGACACTGGATGGATCTTGACTTGCATGTCAGATGAGGTCTATCAATGAGACCGTTGATGGTAGAAAGGTGATTGTGTGGGAGCCCCTTATTCTTGCTAGGTCCTAAGGGCCAGCTGACCCCTAGCTGGGGGGTCCCTGAGGGGGCGAGAGCTCCTGAGGCGATGGTATAGGGAATATTCCCCTGAATATTCCATGGATGACTAGTCGGCTCAACTGACTAGGTTGACTACTAGTCAGCTCCACTGACTAGGTTGACTAGTCGGTTCCACCGACTATGTTGTTCCAACTACCGCCCTCATAGCTATAAAGAGGCGCCCTCCCTAGTCCATTGTATCAGATCAGTTCAGATCAGATCAGATCTTTCAGCTAGTAGCTCTTCACCTAGTATCTGTCTAGATCACCATCTAAGCTCCATTATGGGAGTGCACGGGTGGACGGAGCCATCATTTGTACTACATCAGTATTGAAGGAAAATTTTGTTCCTCTCCAGTTTGCGCTATACTCTCTATTCTTTGTTCAGTTTCTGTTTTGCTGCGCCGTGTAATTTAACATGGTGTCAAAGCCCAAGCGGCTCTAAGGATCGAAGAATAGAAGAGAGGCGAGGGCTTCAATAGCATACGGAGTGATGGCAACAGGAAGCGGCTCAACAGGAAGCAGCAGCTACTGCTGTACCAACAATCCAAGCATTGAGGATTCATCCACCAGCTGAAGGCAAGCTAGATGGTACAAACTACACTCTGTGGAAGTTTAAAATTACTACTATTTTGGATTCATATGAGCTTCTGGAGACAGTACTGGAGACTAACTCAGAACCACAAGGAACCCCCGACCCAGCAAATCTGGGGAGTAAGATACCTCCTAATGTCGACCTTCTATGAGCATGGAAACGCAGGATCTGTGTGCCCTGGTTACAAGTACTACTAATAGTGTTTTGACCTTGATTTAGCATACATCTAAGGCAACTGTCACCTGGAACATATTGAAGAGTCAGTATGAGACGCATAATTAGACAAGGATCCAGAACCTGGAGAATCAGCTCGTAGCTAAGAAGTTTAATGAAGGAGAGACAACGGAGGTGTTCATAACCCGAATCAAAAATCTGCATGACCAGATGGCTGGTGCTGGGATACAAAAGACTAGCGAAGAGCTAGCTTGGCGGTGTCTCCGGATATGTCCACCAAGGTTTGATGGACTAGTAACAGCTCTTAACACTAAGGTGAGACCCCAACCATTGTCATTTGAGGAGTTCTGTGCTTTACTTATGGAGGAGGAATTGAGGCTTAAAGCTCGAGATGGAGGCAGCAATGGGGATGCTACATTCTTTGCCACTACGAAAGGCAAAGGTGGTTCCTCCACCAAAGGTGAGTCCTCTACTAGTGGTGACAAAAAGAAGAAGGACGGCAAGAAGAAGTTTCAGGGAGAATGCTTCTACTACAACAAGAAGGGCCATGTGATTGCAGATTGTCGGGTCAAGAAAGTAGATGCAAAGAATGGTACCCTGAAGAACACAGATAAGGGGAAAGAGATAGCTAACACAGCAGAAGAAAAGTTGGATCTATTTCTAGCCATTTAGGAAGAGTGTTCCTCAGTTCAAGAAGCTTCAACCACTGATTCATGGGTGTTGGATAGTGGTGCCTCTCATCACATGACCTATAAAAAGGGTCTATATTGTTCCATGCAGCCTCTATAGGAACCCATCACCGTGATGGTTGGTAATAACACAAAATGCCCTGTTGAGGGTACAGGTACATTTTCATTTGTTTTTGTAAATGGAGATGTTAAGAAACTATCTAATGTGCTATATGTTCCACAAATCAAGAGAAATTTGCTATCAGTTGCTTCCATAACTGACCTTGACCATGAGGTGAGGTTCAACAAGACAGGAGCAAAAATTCTGGATAGTGCTGGCAATCTTGTTGGCATAGGAGTAAGGAGGAACAACCTGTATGAGCTAAGTGCTCTTACAACCACCACTGGAGTGGGCACAAGCAGACTTTGGCACAAAAGATTCGGCCACATCAGATTTGCAGTGTTGAAGGAGATGCAGAAGCAAGGTATGGTTGCTCACTTACCTATAGTAGCAGAAATTAAAGAACCGTGTGAAGCTTGCATGATGGGAAAGCAAGAGAGAAAGGCATTCCCACAAGAAAGTAAGAATAGAGCAAACGCTCGTCTAGAGTTGGTGCATGTTGACTTGTGTGGTAAGATGCCTACACAAGCCTTGGGGGGATCTTCCTATTTTTTATTGATTATTGGCAACTTTAGTAGGAAGATGTGGGTGTACTTTCTTCGCAAAAAGGCTCAAGCTTTGGTAAATTGAAAGAATGGCTACAGCTTATTGAAAATGAAACAGGGAGAAAAGTGAAGAAAATCAGATTGGATGGTGGTGGTGAGTTTGTTTCTACAGAGTTTGGAGATTTTTGCAAGAGCAAAGGGATCAAGCGACAAATGACAACACCACATATGCCTTAGCAAAATTCAGTTGTTGAACACCGAATGCAGACCACCATGGAGATGGGGAGGTGTATGTTAAAAGGTGTTGGACTACCAAACCACTTTTGGGTTGAGGCTATCAATACTGCAGTTTACATCCTTAATCATAGCTATACAAAGGCACTCAAAGGTAAAACACCACATGAGGCTTAGAGCGGTAAGAAGCCATCTGTCTCCCATTTTAGAATGTTTGGGTGTGAATGCTATGTGCATGTACCAGACAGAGAGAGACAAGCTACAACAAAAAAGCACCAAATGTATCTTTTTTAGGCTATTGTGATGAGAAGAAAGCCTATAAGTTGTATGACCGAGAGGCAAAGAAGATCATAGCAAGCCACGATGTGGTGTTCAAGGAGCAGCCACATGCAGTGGAGGCAGAGAAGAGCTCTTCCACTTTATCATCAAGCAAAGAGGTAATTCACTATGGACCTATCCCAGGAGCTATAAAGGAGGAGGAAATATCAGATGATGAAGGTATAAGTCACCAACCTATTGTTACACCACCGAAAAAGCCATTACCATGATGGGTAAGGCAACTCTATGACCATGATAACCAAATGCCTATGTCTATTGAGTAGCAAGCAGATGGACCAAGGCAGTCTCAGAGAATTGAAGAGCAAAGGAGGGCTTCGGCTAACATAGTCAATTTGGCCTTGATGGCTGAGATTATTGCAGAAGTAAAGGAGCCTATGAGTTTGGAGGAAGCACTTGTAGATCGAGATTGGAAAAACACTATGCAAGTAGAATATGATAGC